>NC_066874.1:8035052-8635052 GCF_022985175.1 Labeo rohita | reverse complement strand
AAATCACAGCGTCATTTAAAAAGAAACGAAAGTAAAATAAACAAACTCAAAACTTTAGCCCGTAACCCCAAAGAGACAGATCCCACTCCCAAAAAGCATGGAAATTAACCAGAGAGAAACAGCAGAAAGTTAAAGACACAACCACATGAGACTCGCCACTTCTTACATGGGCATAGACTGAAAAAATCTATTTCAAGACACTTTAAAACCCATAATGCACTGCATTTCAGATGGCGACTGTGAACTCTACAAGAAAAAAAAACATGCTTTTGCCTTTCTTTCTTCTGCATTTTGTAGCAAAAATCACTACTACTATATAAATGGCCATTATGAGACCTATTATTTATGAGAGTGGTGACTGACCTGGTGCTTGAGAATAACAGCCTGTTGGCGTCTCATCTCCTTCTCCTACGAACACAAAACATAAAAACGATTCAATGCTACACCAAAACACTCATTATGACACTGTCCAAAATGAAACCATCAATCAGAATCCTGTCTGGGCCTTCTGTCCTAACCATGAGGCCTAAGAATGCCGTAATCTGTACTGTAAATAAATGGTAACTCTCATTCTGTGTTAAAAACAGCTGTGGATCATTCAACAACACAGTATTAAGAATCAAGGGGATGTAAACTTTTGAACAGGGTCAGTTTTATAAGTTCAACTATTATTATCTCTTGTAGACTATATATAAACATCTTTTATGTGAAATATCTTATTCAGGTCACTACTAAATAAACAATAACATGCACTTTGTATGATCCATCTTATTTTGGTAAAACAATTAACATTTTTAATGATTCTGAGAGGGGGGTGTAAACTTTTGATCTCAACATTTTTATAATAAATTTTTTACAATAAATTTTATTTTATTTTTTAAAATAATTATTTCGATTTTTTTTTTTTTTACTTTTCGTTGCCATGGATCCCCAAATACGATGATCTCCTTGCAAGGGACTTTCCTAAAATTCAAAAGCAGCTATATATTTTCACGTATAAAACTGTGATTAAAAACTATGCCAGAAAAAAATACTAAGTGGGATGTTGTAAAGAAAACAAAAGAACAACAAAAGAATTCTTTAGATTGTTGTTTTACCAAGAAAAAAAGAAATTGTTAATATGTAATGTATGCTTATATTTATTAGATTAAAAATACAAAAAGAGTAAAAACCGTAATATTATAAATTAGTATTACAATTTGAAAGAACTGATTTCTAATTAATAGTTTTATTATGAGCTTAATATTTTTGTAGAAAAATAACACCATTTATTTGAATTTCTTGTATAAGTGTAAAAAGTCTATACTGTCACTTTTTATCAATGTTATTTTCTGTTTTAAAAATGTAAAATTTAACCACTGTAAAACTAACCACATATATCAACTAATTTTACATGGAATTTTCCACAAAATTACTAGATCATGGTATACTGTTGTGACATGAAATGATTTATACCGTACAACACTTTGATCATACTGCCCTAAGAAAGCATTTTAAAAGCGTATGTTTGATACAAGATGGCTGCAAAGCTAACGGACGTGACTAAAAGTCATAATACTCTACAAAGATCTTCATTTAAATAAGGGAGGCTATTTAGAGCAGGTTGTGTATTCTAGTGAGGGCCCCATGTGTACAAGACATAAAAAGATGCACTGTGCATTTTTCATTTTAAACAACAACAGCAAAAATCCAGATGTCAAGCTAATTTTCCCCCACAGGCCGGCAGCCATCAGTCAAACAGAGGCTCGGGTGCCTTTGTTGTGGCCGAGGAATGTTAATGGTTTGCCGGAGTAGGTGAGAGCAAGGGAAGTTTTCTTGAGCGAGGGGGGGCGGGGGTTTCCACGGCGATGATTCATAGTGCGCAAGAGTAGGTGTGTAGCATCTCTTCTCACTCACAAACTGACCTTTATTCGCTTTTCCGCCTCCAACATTTTGGCATTGGCAGCCTCCTCTCTCTTTTTCCGCTTTGCCTGCCAATGCAAAACAGGTCTGGGTCAGACCAGTGCTGCCGCGCTGGGTATAAACCTAAATTAAACATGCTAAACCAACATCTGTTTTATTTATAACTTATACTAACACTTTGATTGATGTGTCTGCGAGAGGAAAAGCGAGAGTTGGCATCGAAACATTCACTCACACACATACACACACACACACGCACACACACACACACACGCGTGCGCGCACAGGAAAGCCCTTCTGTCTCGCGTCTTGCCATTGTTGCGCTTTCTCTAGCTACAGATCACTGAGTCAGTGATTGAGAATGTTTTCTCTTCAAGTCCGTGTCAGAATCAGCCCCGAGATCTCCGAAACTATTCAATATTCCTTGGGCTCTGACAACGGCAATATAAAAAGAAAGCAAAGGCGAATTAGCCGAAAATTTAAATACGTAATTACAAACAGCAAGAAATCCTGTTCAGAATGGCTTGCCAAGCGTGTCAGCTCCAATTTGATTTTGCCCAGCTAAAACACTTTTGAAGCCTCTATAATTGGGTGAGTAAAGTAAACAGTGTCTTCCTCCTGCTACTTATGCAAGAACTGCCATTGTCTGATGGAAAAAAATCTTTTATGTCTAATTTACCTCTGGTTCGAAACACAGGAGGCAGCAAATTTAATATTCAAAAACTGTCCACCAAAACCAATTTAGCATTAGTCCTGACGAAAATTATGCAGAATTCAGAGCCCCAAAATGCTGGTGAGTGATTCTGCCGTGGTCCGGGCTCCATGTTAAACAGGAACCGAAGGGGGTGGCGTGTATTTTAAGAATGTTAAGCCTATTTCAACTCTTTTAATTTATTATTTTCTTTCCGCAGTCACTCCATACCTCGAGAATCTGCTGTGCGCGGAGTTCCTTCTCCATACGGATTTGCTGAATACGCTTTATCTTTTCCTGGTAGGAGAGGAGGAGGAAGTCTGTTAATTGAAAGTGCTGCTGTGCATTTAAAAAAGTCGACTGGCAGCCGAGCTGCGCTCGTAGAAGCACCGTCAGTCTCCGTTCTGAATTAACGCTTATAATCTTATATCAAGCAACCCTGAAAACGGTTTCCTTCTCAAACTCACCTGCTGTTTGAGAATCTTCAACTGTTCCTTTTGCTTCCTCCTCTCCTCTGCGGCCATGATAGCTGAAGGAGAGACAGAACCAGGTTTCAGCGAGAAGTCTGAACATCATTGTGAGCAATCGAGTGGTATTCACAATCGTCAAGTACCTTGCTGTTTGCGGGCCTCCTTGGCCGCACGTGCGAGTGCCTGTTTTTCTAGTTTCCTCATGAGTTTCATCTGAGCCGCCTGCCGGGCGATTTCTGTTATGAAAACGGACAAATCTCTTCCGTCAGTATCAATATATGCATTATTATCTGCAGTTTCAATCGAAATTATTCAACCCCCCAGAAACTTAAGTACTTTACAAATACAAGCTGTTCTGAAGATCCAGGACTTTATAAAAATTACATCTACAACAGTTTACTGGCATATTAAAAGTGATTATGTCAGTAAATGATGTAATGTTTTTGAGTTACAGGATTTTTTAAATAACACAGCTATGTCATAATTATTCAACCCCTATTAAACACTGTTGTTTTTAAGTCACTTATTTTTATGGCAGGGAACAAAATTGTCTTAAAACACAATTAAGCCTTTAGAAACTCTATTAAAATCAGAATTAGCTTAGGCTGTTACACATACACACATTTAGCCCTGAAGTTGAGTAGCAAATATGGCAGTCAACAGAGCTCTCGCAAAACCTAAAGAGAAGAAATCGTTTTATTATATTAGAAAGTCGAAGGCTACATGAAGATTTGCAAGACATTAAAAGTTCCTACAGACACAGCTGGCAGCTTTATTCCTCAGTTTAAAGTGTGTTGTACCAGAAAACCTTTGAGGGTGTTGAAGAAAAAAGCACTATATCATAAAATGTTTGATCACAGCAACTGACGAAAAACCTGCAATGTACAGCTAAAGACTTGCAAGACCTGATGAAAGGAGGAAAAACATTTTAATGCAGAATATAAGAAGAAGAACATTAGACAAGCATGGCCTTCATGTTGAGGGATCTTGCCGAATGCCACTCTTGACCAAGAAGAACAAAACCGTTGATTTGAACATGTTAAAATTCATTTGGATAGACTTGTGGAGTTCTAGAAAATTGTTTTATGGAGTGATATGACCAAACTGGAACTTTTTGGACCTATGGATCATTGGTATGTCTGGTGCAAAAAAAGCTAAGCTCATGAGCAGAACAACAACATCTCCATTGTCAAACACTGAGGCGGACCAGTCCTGTTATGGGGTTGTTTTACTGCAGCAGGAAGTGGAAATCATGATCGTATGAAGCATATCATGGATTCTTTGAAGTATCAGGCCATTTTGGCAAGAATTTTGATGCCTTTGGTGCAAAGACTGAAGCTGATTATCAGCTGACTTTCCTACAGGACAATCCTCCCAAAGTATACATCCAAAATCTACTTATACTTGATCCAGGGATCAGTCATAGAATGTTCTTGAGTGGCCTGTTCAGTCTCTGTATTTCGTTTTCATTGAAAATATTTGGTTGAATTTAAAGAAAGCAGTAGCAAAGTGAAAACAAAAGATTATCAGTGATCTGAAAGCTTTTTCAGGCGAGGAATGGGCCAAGATTGCAGTAGAGAAGAGACAGAAGCTTCTAAGCACTTCCAAGCCATGTTTATTGGTGGTTTTAAAGAATTAAAAGTTTCTGCACCACATTTTACTTTTGGGGGCTGAAAAATTTCAATTTGATTTGTTTTTTTCATCAATTATTCATCAACTTGCATTCTCAGAATTACTCAAATGTGCATTAAAAACTTTCTCCAATTGTGTACTGATGCCTTTGTTGTATTGTTTTCATAAAATTTTGTTCTCTGCAGCAAAATGTCTTACAGGTCAACTGTAAGAATGAGGTGAATAAGTCAAAAAAGAGAAGCACTTTACCCTGAGCCTCCAGTTTGCGCAGAAGTTTAGCTTCAGAAGGACTTGGGAATTCGCTCTCCCCTAGATTCGGGGGGGCGGCCCTTTCGCCGCCGGCTGCCCGAACCCTCACTGCTGCCCCTCGACTGCCGCTCAGAATTGGGCGGACGACCTCGTCGACCCTCCATGGCCAAAATACGGGGGGATGACCTCTTCCTCTTTCAGAAGAGTCCACTGCAGACCCTGGGGGAAGCAGGGGACAGAGGCGGGTCAGACTAATGTAGATGATGGTAGAAATACAGAAAGTTTTAGTCTGGTTCCCTAGAAGAGTGTCACATCACTAATGATCATGTGACTTTAAAAATCACTAAACGCTAGAATTATTACTTTGTTATATCATTCTCAATGCAGCAAATGAATTAAAAAGCATGAAATGAAGTAAATTCATAAAACAAGAGAGTCAATTTCACTGAAATATTAATCAATAAACTGTCCCAACTTTTGCTCCACTGTATCTTTAGTCTAAAAGAATCTCTTTCAACACACGACAGACAAAACATGAAGTAACACCCTGTGGAAACAACGAGCGCTGATTATTGCACAGACTCCCTACAGTTTAAAAGGGGAAATTCAGGCTATCGGGGTTCAATCAAATTCCCTGCCCTGTTCAAGATGAAAGAGAGATACAGGGAGAGCGAAAGAATACGAGCGAGAGAGACAGAGAGAAAAAAAGAACATAAAGAACAAAAAAAAAGAAAAAGAGGAGATGAAAGGCATTCACCTGGGGTCCTTCTCTGGCTTCATAGAAGTCACCAACCCTTATTTTTGCACTGAAGCTAAAATTATCACGTGTGATGTCAGTTATTCCGTATCTGGACAGATACTACAGAAGAGAGAATAATAGTGATTTTGTCAGACAGGACATCCAGAGAGCCATTAGCACTATAATGGTACCAAACTGAAAGCAGCCTAGCACACTTGCCATAACAGTGCACAGCTAGCTAAAAGTGACCAGATCACCTAAGTAAACTGCTGGATCTTACACCAATAACTGCTCATGGTGCACTGGGAGAGGAAAGGGGTGGGGTGTGAGGCTTCCTGAGCGTTTTTTGGGGGGGAGGGGGTCTAAGCGTGAGGCAGCGGGGAAAACAGGTAAGGGTTACCTTTACGACATCTGGATACTGTCGCAGTCGCTTGCCACATGGGGCGTAATACGCAACGTCTCCCTGCAGCCGACCGCCCACTGTTTTCATCCTGGTCTCTCTTTGCCAGCTAGAACAATAACATTCACTTAGAAGAAAAAGTGCATAATACATTGTACACAAAATTTATTTTAAAAACAATTTATTTTAATGCTATTTTACTTCATTTTTATTGCAAATTTTATTTTGTATGATATTGGGTTTGTATGATATTGGGTCAAAGATGCACTAATTGATTGATTGATTGATTTTTTTAAAATATGTCAACAGCAAACCTTCGTGGAAAGAACAAACTGAATAATAAAAATGAATTAAAATTTAAATGAAACTCACACACACAAAAAAAAAAAAAAAAAATACACAATTAACAAAAAAAAAAAAAAAATCCTACATCAGACACATTCATTATAAAAGACAAAATTTTTAAAACACAACATTGTACATTTCTGAGAAAAATCACTGTCTATTTACAAGCCAAAACTGTAAATTACAGTAAAATGTGTTTAACAGTCATAGGAATTTGACAAGGAAGGCAGGATATTAGTTCTTCACCTTTCAGTAATGTGTGAAATTAAATTCTGAATATGAATTATATTGAAATCCGAATATGACAAACATTCAGAGTATCAAAATAGCATGCCATTACACAATGGCTGGGCAATGCTGCCGCTTTGCGTTTTTCAGAATGGTAGAGCAAAGAATTTTGATTTGAGCTGAGTATTTAAACATCTGCAGTTTTAATGCGATGTTTGTATGCGATTGTGTGCTCTGTTGCTTCAGAAGCACAGAATGCAGAGCTGCAGTTAACAGGTGTTGAGTCATGCTGCCACCAGCGTGTGTCATATTTAAACGTACCCCATTTCCAGCGGAATCCGTAAATCATCTTCATTCATCACTCGCTTTCTCTTCGCAGAGCCTGAGACAAGACAACAGCCAGACAAAACATATTATAACACACACACACACACACACACATACACATTTTAAGCAAACCGTTTTATCACCTCTTACAAATTACAATTCACATAATGAGCAAACAACATTGAATAAAACCTCGATTTTTATTTGTTCTGCTTTTGATGGTGCCTGCATTAATGCATAAAACTCGCCACTAAAATGCCAGGGCATTTCAGTGGAGTTGCTAAGGTGTCCTGAATTGTTGTTACTAGGGGTTCAGTGATATTAAAATTCTGGCTGATACTGATAAAGCTAATTATTTTCATATGTGACCCTGGACCATAAACCAGTTTTAAGTAGCACTGGTATATTTGTAGCAGTAGCCAAAAATACACGGTATGGGTCAAAATGATCGGTTTTTCTTTAATGGCAAAACTCATTAGGATATTAAGTAAAGATCATGTTCATTAAGATATTTTGTAAACTTCCTACCGTATTAGTAATATGCATTGCTAACAACTTCATTTGGACAACTTTAAAGTCAATTTTCTCAATATTTAGATTTTTTGCACCCTCAGATTCCAGGTTTTCAAATAGTTGAATCTCGAAAATATTGTCAAATGTTGTCCTATCCTAGCAAACCAAACATCAATGGAAAGCTTATGTATTCAGTTTGATGTATAAATCTTAAATCTTAAAAATTAAAAAAAAAAAAAGTGACCCTTGTGACTGTTTTTGTGGTCCAGGGTCACATTTGCTAATGGTAGATAAACAAAAATGGCAATGATTTAAACGACATAGTATTTTTAAATAAATTTAGGCATTATTACATTGTAACTTACAGTATGAAAAAATGAATAATGTTAATTATGGTGCATAATTAACGGTGAGTAAAAATAAATTAAGTAATCGGAACTGAATGTACATGAGTGTCAACAAATAAACATACAATATTGACCAATATTACAAAAACATCTGTTTAAAAGTCTAGATTAATAAATTACATTTTTAAAAAATTAGCAGTATTTTTAATAATACTTCACAATGTTTCTGTATTTTTGACCAAATAAATGCAGTCTTGGTGAGCATAACAATTTGAACAGTAGTGCATGCTGAATTAATACCATTATTTAAAAAAAGAACAGCCAGTAATTGACATTTAATTAATAATTGAGTTTCAATTTTTTGTTTGCAATTTTAGAATATTTTTGATAGTTGCTTTGAGGGCCAAGTCAAAACAACCCACTTCCAAGTCTCAAAAATGGTATTTTGGTACTTCGATCTGACTTATGCACCTCCCGTAGAGTAAACCGTATGGGATTTTAGTCTGATTTTAGGCAGGTAAACATCTGATTACATAATAGTAAAGTAATAGCTCTTAAACAAGCAGCGTGATTTGAGGTATCACTCATGTCTGTAGAACAAACGATGCAAGACGAGCTACATGCTCAAGGGATAGGGTGTTGTTCAAAATATGAGTAATAGCAATAGTGACACTAACAAAAACCACAGGAAGAAGCTAACAAAATCATCTCTCTCATATCTCTCTTTTAGAGAAGTTATGTCTGCAAATAAAACGGGCGTTAAATGACTCTCAGCAGCTCCAATAATGCTTCAGAAACAAATCATCACAGTAACTCTTCTCAGCTTATTACAGATTCCTCGCGCTTTTCAACGGACACACTTCGGCTTCATTAGAAAAAGCGTTTTGTTCCATCGCGGTGAGGGATGCTGAACGCCGTCCAAGAGCAGATGCACTCGTGTGCCATGTTTGCTGGATTTGTGAGTGTTTTGTTTAACAAATGTCTCTGTTAGCTCCAGAAGGAAAAAACAGATTAAGTCAGCCAAACAGAGGTGCTTGATGCGCCTTGGCTAACAGGTTAAGGCAAACACGGGTACCGGGGTTAACCCAGGCACCGCACAAAGAGCTCTTGTTACCGGCTACATTTACCTAACCTTAAACCTGACCCTGTATAAACCAAACACATGAGGAAAACACAATTAATGGAAACGGTTTAATATTAATTCTACTTAGGGTTTTTCCTGGACAAACAGAGCTCAAACGGCTAGCTCCAAGGACGCACACCCAAATAGACGGGCACAAAGGGAGCCGAGTGATGCCAGACGCCACCATTTATCTTTCTAAAAATAGACACTTCGTCATCTGAGTGTGACAGCCTGCGCACAGACAAATACACAAACAAAAGGGCATGTGCATCCACACGACACACATTCAACCCCATGCACACTTTCGACACTGACTATGCTCCAAAGGAAGGTGTCAAGCATATCCAGGTTTAGTTTAGTAATGACGTCGCCTGTGGTTACCTGGAGAGGTGCCAACAGAGTACGATGAGGAGGGAGAGCTGTGATAGGTCAAGGCACCGGAGCTGCTCACAATGGTGGGCGTGGCCACACTGGAGGGCTTAATGACTTGGAGGTTTAGTGGCAGACAGTCCGACAGGCTGTGATTGGAGGAGGAGTTCAGATGGGAAAGCCCCTTGCTGAGTTTCTGAGGAGTCTTCTCTCCATCGGTGTCCATCTCCATGACTCCATCCTTGCGCTTCTTTTTACCACCCTCTGAGCCGTTCATCTCGCTGTCTGAATTACTGTCTGACTCTTAGAAATAAAAGGTAACAGGAGAGGACATGAGACGGTGTTTATGGAATTGATCATTATAATGTGTCTTATGTCAATGGTGGCATCAGTGAACCAAATTAAAGGAACAGTCCACGCAAAAATGAAAATTCTGTCATTTGCTCACATTCAGTGGTTCCCATTGACTTTGTATGGACAAAAAACCCCCAAAATGCTTGGTTACAAACATTCTTCAGAATATCTTCTTTTGTGTTTTTTGCACCCAAAAGAAAGTCATACAGGTTTGGAAGTTGAATTATTGGTGACAGAACTTTTATTTTTATGTGGACAGTTCCTTTAAAGAGAAATTGAAATAGCACAATAGAATAGAAAATTTATTAGAAAATTGAAAATAGAAAATAGAAAAATTGAATATTTCAATTTTCTAGAAAATAGAAAATTGAAATAGCACATAAACTAGCACATAAAAACTGGCAGGATATTCTTTAAAACAATAGCAACGTGTTCAATTTTCATATTTTGATGTATTTTTTAAAATATAAATGCAATGATATTCAGCAAGAAAGAATTTAAGGAATATTTCTTTGGAATAAAAGAAATAAAAAATAAAATAAAATACTGTCAGTATGAGGACTTTTTTACTGAAATTCTTATCCATTGTGAACTATTTACACAGAACTTTGTTTTTTTGTAATTTTCAATAACATTTTCATTCTATATAATCATATGGAAAAAGAGTGGCAGGATATTCTTTAAAACAATAGCAACGTGTTTAATTTTCATATTTTGATGTATTAAAAAAAATGTGATGATTTTCAGCAAGAAATAATTTAAGGAACATTTCTTTGGATCAGAATTAAATAATAAATATTGATATTTTTATGCAAACTGTGATGCTTTTTTTAAATAAGGATTTTGATGAACAGAAGTTTAAAATAACAGAATTTATTTCAAACAGAAAACGTCTGTAATATTATGAATGTCTTTGCTGTCACTTTTGATCAATTAAATGTGTTCTCCCTGAATAAAAGTATATAAATGTATTTTTTTTTTTTATCTTACTTCAAACTTTTGAATACAAGTGCATCACGATTTCCACAAAACATTAAAAAATATTGAGCACAAAAGTATTAAGAACCACAACTTCAACACTGCTAATAAAAAAAAAGTTTCTTGAGCAGCAAATCACCATATTAGAATGATTTCTGACAAATCAAAATAAAAATTTCTCAGATTTTTCATGACAATTTATGGTTTCATTGATCCATAGTATTTATGTTCCATGTTAAGTCAATGTGTTTGGAATGAGTAAATAATCTGTTTTAATCCACTTACAAAGCCTCTCTTATAGGCAACTCACCTGAGAGACTGTCATCCGAATCCTCTTCGTCATCATCCTCTTCATCCTCCACATCATCATCCTCATCGTCTTCATCCTCAGCAGATTCATCTGAATCTTTGCTGCTGGGCAGCTTTTGTTCAGCTCCACTGTGTTGAAACAGGTCCACGAGAGACTGCACCAGGTGGTTCTGGGATAAACCCCTCCAGGCTTCCAGTGCTTTGGGAGTCTTGCTCTTTCGGGGCTCACGGGTGCGGTTAGGAGTGGGAGACGCAGAGGCGGGGCTCTTACGACCTCCCGTACTGAGGTTGACGGGCACGTCTGAGCGAGGTTTGGTGGTAAGGGCCAACGGCATGTCCTGGGTGCTCTGGATGACTCCGTTTGGCTGGCCCAGACCCAGCAGGCCATGAGAGAAAGGCAGAGCGGAGGACGACACGCCTTGCGCTGCAGGGGGCTTGGTCCTACCTGACGCTTCAGAGCTGAGCTTAAGAGGGAGCGCAGCGGAGGAGGAGGAGGAGGAGGATGAAGACGAGGATGAGGACGAGGACGTGAGTGCCTCCGCCCTCTTGTTTATCTTAAATGGGTCCTGCTGTTTCTTTAACTGGAGAGGAAACGTCTGGTCCTGGGACAGGAAAGACTGCAGAAGAGAAAAACAAAGAGAATGATGATGGAAAGTAACTAAAACAAGTCTATCTCACATCCAGTCTCGTTACTAAAAAGCTGTATTAAAAAGTTACATCAGCACTGGACAACAGGTAAACGCACACATTAAATTTGTTCTTTGTTTCCCAGTTATGATAAAAAAATGTTAAAAAGTGAAATATTATTACGGATTAAAATAACTGTTTAAATATATTTTAAAATCTCAGCAGCCACTTCAGTGTCACAGACATCAAATATGCCAATTATTGCTGCTCATTTAATAACGGTCCTTATTATTATCAATATTAAAAAACATTTTTGCTGCTTAATATTTTTATGGAAACCATGATATATTTTTTCAGGATTCCTTGATGTATAGAAAGTTCAAAGGCACAGCATTTATTTCAAATAGAAAACTTTTGTAATATTATAAATGCCTTTGCTGTCACTTTTGATTAGTTTAATGTGTTCTTGCTAAATAAAAGTACATAAAAGCTTTTCTGTTTTCTCTCTCTCTTTTTTAATCTTACTTACTCCAAACTTCTGAATGGTAGTGCATCCTGGCACGGTTTCCACAAAAAAATATTAAAAAGCACAACTCCGGATAAAATTCAACACTAATAATGGTGAAAATGTTTCTTGAGTACCAAATCATCATATTAGAATGATGTCTGACGAATCAAGTGACACTATAGACTAGAGCAGTGATGCTAAAATTGCTCTTTTTTATTTGAAGGGCTGTTCACACTAAGGATGATAACTTTAATGATAACCATAACTATTAAGTTTTAGCACAGATCATTTCATGAAAATAGTGAACTCCACACCACAGCTATAACAATAACAAAGCAGAGGAACAACAGCATTGGAATCACTTTTAGAACAATATTTAGTAACACTTTAACGTTACTAAATAACGTTTACACTACTTTAGTTAACATGAGAATTGAATAAGAATGAACAATACTTCTACAGCAATTTTAAATCTTAATGTCAATTTCAACATTTACTAATGCATTATTAAAATCAAAAGTCGTGCTTGTTAACATTAGTTAATGCACTGCGAATTAACACAAACTATGAATGACTGTATTTTCATTAACTAACACTAACATGATGAATAAATACTGTAATAAATGTACTGCTCATTATCAATTCATGTTAGTTAATACATTAACTAACATTAACTAATGAAACCTTGTTGTAATGCATTATCATATTCAATTCTCAATATAATATTGAACAGTTCAGTACGACACCCACAGTTCAATAAGAGCTTGTGAATTGCGGTTTTTCATTGTGTCATCAGTGATACTTCTTTGCCGCATATGTGGATTTTCTGCATGAGGGCGCCCTCCGGTGTCCAGTGTGAATGAAACCCATTCTATTTTGCGTAAATATCGGAAAAATAGTACCTCTCTCAAAAGAAAAATTAAACAGCAATATACTAAACCACACTTTTTCCAGTGTACAGAGGTTTACGGGAATATTTGTTAATTTGTTGCACAAAAAACCCCCACCAAAGTGCCAAGATATCAGAACCGAATCAAACCGAAAACCGTGGTTAAAAACAGAGGCACGTATTGAACCGTGGACTAACTGTATTGTTGCATCCCTAATATATACATATTTTCTATAGATATATATTTTTATATAGTATATTATATTTCTATATATTTTTAATCAATCTTATGCGATATTTGCGTACATCTGATAGTGTAGTCCTATGTCAAAATATGCTTTTTTATTTCTTTTATATTTTTATATTTATTTATGTTATTAATCTATTTATGTGACCCTGGACCACAAAACCAGTCATAAGTGTTTTTTTTTTTTTTAATTTTTCAAAATTGAGATTTATGCATCATCTGAAAGCCGAATTGGACAATATTTGACCGAGACACAACTATTTGAAAAAAACTGGGGGTCCCAAAAAAAAAAAAATCTAAATATTGAGAAATTTGGCTTTAAAGTTGTCTAAATGAAGTTGTTAGCAATGCATATTACTAATCAAAAATTAAGTTTGAATATATTTACGTTAGAAAATTTACAAAATATATTCATGGAACATGATCTTTACTTAATATCCTAATGATTTTTGGCATAAAAGAAAAATCAATCATTTTGACTCATACAAGGTATTGTTGGCTATTGCAACAAATAAACCCGGCTGCTTATGACTGGTTTTTGTGGTCCAGGGTCACATATTACAGCACATACTGCTGTGGGGCAATACTGGTTTTGAAACAAAGTGAAACACAACCAGATTTCCTTGAACAAAGCACTTCTTCAAAGAAAGTGAGATGTATACTGAGAGCTAAGATGAGAGGAGCAAGAAACAACAAATTGACTGATAAACAAAGAGAGAGGGGGAAAAACAGCAGAGACGGAGAGGTGGAGATGTGGTAATTGCGCTGGTTGTCATGTGGCTTAAGTGCTGGTGGAAGAAGAGTGTGAGTGAGCATAATGCTGCTCTGACTCACTGAAACGGAGAACAACAGCACGGCCGTGACTCCATCAGCTCCACAACATTCATTATGAAAGAAGGAATGCTCAAACTCTGCCTGGCTTCAGCCACTCGAATCCACCACTTGAAATCTTCTTAGTACCATTACTGATCCAGACCGAACATGAATGTACTGGAATAATAAACTAAAATTTTATTTTTACATTTTCTTTAGAAAACTGCTGTTTTACGTGTCGCCAAGAAACCCACCTCCAGGTGTCTATGTCGTGATATTCTGACACGAAAGAGAAGAAATTAAGTCGTTATTTTTGTTTTATGGTTGAACTACTGATGTCACATGGACTATTTTAACAATATCGTTACTGCCTTTCTAGGCCTTGAATGTGGTAGAAAGCTTGCAGAAATATCTTAAATTGTGTCCCGAAGATGAACAAAGGTCTAAATTTTGAGGTAAAACATTCATGTATACACGAATGAATTGCTCATAGTAAGATCAATTATGAAAAACATGTATTTAGAAAAGATTTGGTGAACTTTCATTTCATTCCGACTCGTTTTTTTGTCCACTGACGAAAATCACTTTGAAAAGTAACAGCACCTCAATAAGCCACAGGAAGCATTGAGACAGCACAAACACCAGATCCTCATGTATGAGCAAGAGTAACATCGTTAGTTGCCTAAGTAAGCACCACTAATAAAATCAAAATATTATGAAACTGTTCCTCACCGTAACATAATAATAAAACCACTCTGCTTAATTACAAGTAGAAGAAAAAAAACTATATTAACCTCTTCAACAGTAATTTCAAGGCAACAAAAGAAGAGGTGAGGAAAAGGCACATTTATTACACTCATTTGCTGAAATCTGGACCCTTAAGAAGTCATGGAGTTAATTGCCTGTTGGTTTTGCTTCAGTAATTCTAATAAAGCGATGCACATTGTCACTTTCATTTACCAACTAAAGCCACACAGTAGGGAAGCCAGTCCTACTGATAAGAGAATGGAGCTGTCCTTTCTGTCCTTCTCTCTGCATTTCTGTCTCACACACACACACACAAATAATTCTCTCTCCCCCTCACATTCTCCCTCTCCGTTACTCTGACCTTTTCAAATAGGCTGGTCAATAAGGAGAGACACGTTCTGAATACCAACAGCACCCTAAAAGCGATAATCCTAAATTGGCTTAAAAGATACGGACACAAACTGTGGAGAATTTGCTTTAGCTGGTTTGCTTTTCTGGAAAATGAAAATGTGGACACCGGCCTTGAGGGAAAAGCGAGATTAATGTATGGACTTGAAGGATGAACAGTCTCACATTTCTCCTGCCAGACCGTGGCAGACTGTCTACTCACCTGTTTCAGCCTGTAGTCAGCAGTGACTTGTGCCAGAGAACTTTCCAGAATTTTCCTGCTGGTCAAAGCGTCCAGCGCCGGAGATTGGGACTTGCGGGAGGAAGCTTGAGATTGCGCTTTGAGGGAAGGCGTGAGAGGAGGCGGTTTGGGGGAAGAAGACAGGGGGAGGGGTTTCGGAGGGGAGGGGACTGAGAGTGGCTTGGGGGAGGAGCATAGCGAGAGTGGGAGGGGCTGAGGTGAGGAAGTGAGGGGCTTGGTAGTGGCTGATGTGGTTTTTGGAGAGGAGGTGCGATGCTGTGGAGAATGTTTAGGAGAAACGTCTCGACGTGACTGTGCGATTAGCGCTAGAGGTTTAGCGCCTGCAGCCATGCCGGTGGACTGGATGACGCTGGTGTGGAGCGGTCTTTCCCTGGCTCTGCTGCCTGACAGAGACAGCAGAGAGGGTTGAGACAAGCCTGGAGGAGGCGGCGAGCGATGCAGGTGCACTGGAGGAGAGGGCTCTAAAGGTCCACTGCCCGCCAGGCCTGCATGGAAGTCTTTGGCCTCCAAATGCCTGGACTTTTCTTTCTTACTGAGCCCAGAGTTTGGCGTCACAATCTGGGCAAACAAGATAGAGAAAGAGAAGTCCACTTGGTTAACACTAAAAACAGTCATAATGTGTGTTTCCACTTTCACTGACACTCGGTATGAAACCGGTTGTTTTAGTTACTCTACCTTTAAATAGATAGTTCACCCAAAAAATTAAAATTCTGTCATTAATTACTCACTCTCATGTTGTTCCAAACCCGTAAGACCTTCATTCATGTTCAGAACACAAATTAAGATGTTTTTGATGAAATCCGAGAGCTTTCTGACCCTGACATGATCAAGGCCCAGAAACGTAGAAAGAACACCGTTGAAATAGTCCATGTGACATCAGTGGTTTAACCTTAATATTATTAAGCTTCGAGAACACTTTTTGTGCACAAAGAAAACAAAAATAACAACTTTATTCAACAATTTCTTCACATGTGTGGTACTGTCATGAACGCTTGTCAAAGTCTAACAGGGAAGAGAAGAAATTGCTGAATTTGAAGATGCTTTTATGTTTTCTTTGTGCACAAAAATATTCTCGTTGCTGTCTGTGCAGGGTCAGAAAGCTCTCGGATTTCATCAAAAATATCTTAATTTGTGTTCTGAAGATGAACGAAGGTCTTACGCATTTGGTACAACATGAGAGTGAGTAATTAATGACAGAATTTTCAATTTCAGGTGAACTATCCATTTAAGATACCCACACTTCAAAAAATATTATTTTAATTACATATCAAATTTTTCATTTGCATTACACGTTTTAACAAACTAATAACCTTAATGTGATGCATATTTGTCAGTTATACAGTTATACAAATGAAATGGTTAAAAAACAGGCAAGATTTATGTATTCAAAAAATAATTTTTCATTATTTTCATGAATTTAAGTTTATTTAAATAATCATATTTTCAAAATGCATTTTTTCAAACTGCTTAGAATTAGCACAAATCTGTCCATATTGAGTTAAAATTAAGTGTGGCTAGCTTTGAAACAAGCAATATTCAATTAGTTAAAATGTCTGTGATTGAAAAAAATATATTTATTGATGATAAATCTGTAAATTTGGTAATTGTGTATTTAAAACATATTCAGTTTATTAGAATCTGTTTTTTAACTGTTGCATTTGTGACCCTGGACCACAAAACCAGTCAATTAAATTAAATTAAAATTAAAGTTGATTAAATAAGCTTTCAATTGATGTATGGTTTGTTAGGATAGAACAATATTTGGCTATTTCAAAATCTGGAATCTAAGGGTGCAAAAAACAACAAAATATTGAGAAAATCACCTTTAAAGTTGTCCAAAGTTCGTAGCAATCAAAAATTAAGTTTTGATATATTTAGGATACAAAATTTATAAAATATCTTCATGGAACATGATCTTTACTTAATATCCTAATGATTTTTGGCAGAAAAGAAAAATTGATCATTTTGACCCATACAATGTATTTTTGGCTTTTGCTACAAATATACCCATGCGACTTATGACTTATGGTTTTGTGGTCCAGGGTCACATTTATCTATGACTGACAAATATGCATTACATTAAGTTTATTACTTTGTTTATGTTAAAACTGTAATGCAAATGAATGGAAATTTTATATGAAATTCAAATCTTAAATTTAGGCCTAAACATTTTTTGAGTGCATATGTAAATGATCTGTAAGTAAGCAGATATTTTTTTTTTATCCTAAGTAAATTACAATGCACTGGAGCTATCTGGGGTTAAGTGGTGCACAATGGTAGGGTTTAAACCTGAAACCTTTTGGTTTCCTGCCCACAAACAGTAATAAACTAATATGAGCAGCATCTTACTTTCATTTTCTTTTTTTTCTGCCGCTCCTTTTCTGAGTCCGACTCCTCGCTGTCTTTACTCTGCTCGTCTTCGTCTTCATCATCATCATCTTCTTCCTCTCCAAGATCGTCGATATCGCTGCTGCTCACTCCGTCGCTGTCAGAATCCAGCGATGATCCAGATTCGCTCTCGCTTACGCCAGCTGCCTCTACCTGCTTCTTACGGGCTTTCTGCATGGGTTGACACAGACGTCAATCATGAGTCAATATTAATGATTTCAACAAACAATTAAATGAGTCATGTATGAGAGGTGTTTGTGTGTTTAGACTGTGCACTGCATGTCATGATGTTGTACCTTCTCTTTAGGTTTCTGTGAGGGTTTCTCCTGAAGCTCCCCTGTGCTGTTGCTATGGTGACTGGCCTTGCGGTCGCGGGCTTTGGCGTTGAGTGTCCGGCTGTGTTCAGGGGGCCGGAGCGCGGGGGAGGGGGAGGCAGAAGCCGAAACGGTTCCTTTAGCCACAGATGGAGACAGCGAACGACCATTCACAGCTCCGTTCACACCTGCGCACAAAAGAGTTCACATAATCAGATGGTTTTAAACTAATCAAATTCTTGCTACAAGTTAAAGAAACAAATAAAGTTTCCATCCACATATATACTATGTCAAATAGCCTTTATCGTGGATTTGTGGAGTTCAAATTGCAGAAGATCTCCTTATGAATTCAGCACTGGCGGCGACTGCTCAAGGCGATGATTACTGTGAGTACACCAGCCTGCAGGCTACATTACTGCTGCATTACTTTTGTTTAACTTTAAGTCTGCCTCCGAGGGATAGCATACATTTCCAGGAGGCAGATATAGACTAGGGTTTTATAGATTAATACCTTTGGAGGCCTGACTGCTCTTGCTGGGTGTTTTGGATGTGTAAGGATTGGCCTCGTGGTTGTGAAGCGGCGGGGCGAACATAGGCGGCAGACCCAGAAAAGGCGGGAAGAAGGCTGGAGGACTCCGTCCATGTGCTTCTGCTGCTCTCCACCATTCTGAGAAAAGAAAGAAGAAATTATCTCATCATGTTAGGGAGGACAATCTAAATGAGACATGACTGAAATTATTGTTATTATTATTATTATAAATGCTTAATAATAGGAATAATAGTAATTCTTCTTCTTCTTATAATTATGTAATTATAGGTATATTGTTATATAATATTACAATAAAATACTGTTACTTAATACTGATTTATGAATATTATATTTTTGGTTTTATAGGACTTGGTGTCATTATTATTATTATTATTATTATCATCATCATTATTAATAATAAATTACTGTTATACTGTTTTATACCATATATCACATTATATGAATAACCAGCCAACACATTGTTCTTATTAATAATAATAATAATTATTATTGTTATTATTATTATTCATTGTTAATATTGTTAATATTTTTATATTAATATTAAAACAATAACACTTATTATTATTATTAATGCTTATAAAATAGTAATAATATAAATAATTATTATTATTATATAATTATGGGTATACGGTTATATAATATTACCATAAAATACTGTTACTTTATATTTATTTATGAATATTATATTTTTGATTTATTTAGTTTCACAGGACGTGGTTTTATCAGGCCTTTGGTCATGAATAAAAAAAACACAAACATTGGAAGCATTATTATTATTATTGTTATTGTTGTTGCTGTTGTTGTTGTTGTTAATGTTGTTGATGTTACAATTATTGAGATTATAAAATTGTCATAATGTTATTTACTATCATAATATAATACTTTTACTTAAAATTAGTTTGGCTTCTGTCATAAATAAACAGCCACAAACATTGTCCTTATTATTATTAATAATAATAATAATAATAAAATAATGATAATTAATAAACGTTAATTTAAAAAATATATTATTATTATAAATGCCTAATAATAGTAATTATCATTTTATACATATATATACAATAAAATACTATATATTACATATTATGGGTATACTGTTATATAATATTACAATAAAATACTATTACTTAATATTGATTTATGAATATTATATTTTTTGGTTTAATTAGTTTCATAGGACTTGGTGTTATCAGGCCTTCATTCATGAATAAACAACTACAAATGTAAGCATTATTATTATTATTATTATTATTAATAAAAACTTAATATTTGTTTATGTATATTCATTCATTTGGCTACATAGAACTTTCATTAGGGTATCAGTCATAAAAAAAAACAAAAACAAACATTGTTCTTCTTCTTAATAACAATAATTAATAATAATATTAAATTAATAAATAATAATTTATTATTATTGTAGTTATGGTTATACTGTTAAATGCTATCTGTAATATTGCAATAATAATAAAAATAATAATAATATTGGTTTATAAATATTATATTTTTGTGTCATGTGGTTACACAGGACTTTGTGTCATCAGGCTTTCAGTCACACACGTACCTGTGAAGGCTCCTAGTTGCGGGTGAGCTGCGAGGGCAGCAGAGACCCCCAGTCCTCCTAGACCCCCAAACTCTGGGCGGACCGTCGCAGGTGATAGCAGACCAAAGGCTGGGTGGGCCATGAGCGGGTACGCGCTGGGCACAGAGGTCACTGAGCTGACACTGAAGGGCTGGTCACTGCCCGTCATCCCAAACAAAGGACCTGCCCCATCAAACAAACAGACACACAAAACACCATTACACATCTAGCATTAGGTAATCATACAAACCGGAATATTTGTAAATGTTAATGTTTAAAACAAGAAGATATAATTTACCACACTTTTCTCTCTTTTTTTGCATTAAATGTAGTACGAATATAAATCTCTCTGCCTCTAGTGACACTTTAGGAACAGAGAGGGAAGTTATTTGTATGAGAACGAGAGTGAGTGTTAGTGTTGAGTGATTCAGAGTTCAGTGAGAGCTTATATGTGTTCTGAGTGTTTAAAGCGTTTTGTCAAGGTGTGTGGGCTTGTGTGTACGTATCAAAGAGAGCTTCAGGATGTTGTGTGTGCGCCTATGGGAGAGTAAGACTCATAGTGCTGTATCAGCCTCTGAACCCACATATCTGGAAATGACTTGAGCAATGCTCATGAAGCTGCACTTTCAGCCACAAAGGCCTGAAACGTTTATGTTCGCATGCCCAATAAAGGAGACAGCATGAGCCATTTCTCCTTTGTATTGTTTGTCAGTAATGTGTGTTTAGATGTACATGAGAGCAGATGTGGAGGGGTTTCCCCCCACGTCCCCAGAAGTCAGGTAAATATGATGAAATCTTCCCTTGGGTTCATTTGGGGACGTCTTAAAAAAATGAGTCATTATCTTTTTTGTTTTTTGTTTATAAAGCTAAAATGTTGAAAGTTTCTGTTAGGGGTAGGAAGAGTCTATTGTATTTCTAATTAAATAATAAATTCAAATTATATAATTATTTCTGTCTTCATTTAGGCCGTTAAGTAAATGTGTGTGAGAGACTCTATGAGAGACAGTTTGATGGCTGTTAATGTTAATGTAATCACAGGCTTTCTGACAGTATTTGATTAATAACTATGATCAGACCAAATGAAAGTCTCCGCGTGATAGAACAAGGAAGAAGTGGGAGAGAAGACGCCCAAAGCGCTCCCGCATCTCCACAATATTCTATAAGATATCACAACACCCTCTCTGAGTTCGATAAATCACTTCAATCTCTTGTCTGACATTGTATAGGCTCTCGGTATACATGTAAACACAGAGCTCTTCGTATTAATCATCGTCGTCGTCATCATCATCCAGATTGCATCCTTTCTGGGATCGATCTCCTCTGGCAGCGCTGATGCTGCCCATTGTCTCCTTCAGGAGTCACATGTAATTTCTAAGCCGCATATTTCATGCAAATTCAATTTCCATTAGGGAGCACAGAGAAGAAAGGCTTGAGCGCACCGTTCCGCCAGCGCAGCACCGCGCCAGCTCTCTCTCTTTCTCTCGCACACGCACACACACAGAGAAAAGTGATGATGGGAAATGCAGGATTTTTGCAGATAGCTATAACTCCAGGAGGGACGGAGAGGAGGAGAGGGCCTTGACTTTCCTTTTGCAATTGTTTATGTTTGAAGACTGTAGGAACTGTCTGCTGCATGCAGATTTTTTGCAGGATTTCTCCCTAGAGTCCACTTAGAATGTTTGTCCATTTGAAAAGTCCAAAAAACAGTCATAATTTAGTTTTACATGACCAGTTCCCACTCTCTCTCTCTCTCTCTGACCCGTAAACACTAGCTGTTTTTGTTACTGTACCTTTAAAAAAATAATAATAATCACTGACGAAAAAAATGAAAATTCTGTCATTCTCTGTCAAAACCCATTGCATATATGTGAACCAGGACCACAAAACCAGTCTTAAGTAGCATGGGTATATTTGTAGCAATAGCCCACAATACACTGTATGGGTCAAAATGATCATTTTTTCTTTTATGCCAAAAATCATTAGGATATTAAGTAAAGATCATGTTCCATTAAGATATTTTGGAAATTTCCTACTGTAAATGTATCAAAACTTAATTTTTAATTAGTAATATGCATTGCTAAGAACTTCATTTGGACAATTTGGATTTTCTCAATATTTAGATTTTTTTGCACCCTCAGATTCCAGATTTTAAATAGTTGTATTTCACCCAAATATTGTCCTATCCTAACAAACCATTTATCAATGGAAAGCTTTTTTATTCAGCTCAATCACAGTTTCAAAAAATTTACCCTTATGACTGGTTTTGTGGTCCAGGGTCACATATAAATCTCAGTCTGTTCCTCACACTAAATGTCTTCTAAATGTGCAGTCATATTTATTGTTGTTCTGTGAATTTTTGTGAATGAAAATTTTATTATGAATCCACGTAATTGGGAATTTTGCATGAGCAACAGAAAGCTGCTTGGTTTGAAAGTGACTTACGTGTGAGCTTCATACATCACTACACTATTGACAGCAGACAAATGGACCTATTTTTGCAAAATTTTGCTAATGTGACCTTAGGACATGGAATATAGTGCGCATTGAGTCATATTGATTGCATTTGCGATTCTTTGTCGTCACTATGTCTTGACACAATGCTGGTCACCAGTGTTCTCGAAACTTCTCCATTTATCTTCCACAGAAGACAAAAAGGACATGGGGGTGAGTAAATGATGACAGTTTGGGAAAAGCCAGAGCTCAAAACGTATCAAATTATTTTATTTTCAAATAAGGAACAAACATTAACAGTATGTTGCATTTCCCTGACAATTTTTATAAACTTCACATATCTGCTGTTTTCTGACAGACATTCAGAATCAATACAGGCTGGGTTAAAAACAACTCAGCGCTGAGTCAAACCCAGCAATTTGGTTGTTTTGACCCAGCGGTTGGGTTAAATTTCCTGGGTAGTTTTATTTAACTCAACTATTGCTTAGAAATGACTAAGATAAGTCTTCCTTAAAATGAACCCAAAATAGGTTGGAAATGAACATTTTTTAATATATTCAATAAATGATCATTTATTAATAAGTTGAATACATAATAATTACATTTGTTTTTAATTGCTTATTAACAAATCTTCACCTTTTGATTATTGCTGATGCCTCTTGTAATGATATGTCTGATTTTTAATTTACAACACATTATGGGTTCATTTATACTCATTGTACACTCTAAAAAATGCTGGGTTATTTTTTTTAATCCAAATGCTGGGTTTAGCATGTTTGGGTTATTTTATTGGGTTGTTTTTACCCAGGTGCTGGGTTATCTTTTTTCTACACAAATGCTGGGTTAAGCCAGAGTCTCCGATGAAACAACCCCGCTGCTGAGTTACAGTCAGAGTGCAGGGTTTTTGCATCCTCTACAGGAGAGAGCAGCTCTCAGCACCGCCAATTTGATGCACTTCAGTGAAATAAAGGTTTGAATACATTTTATTTCATTTCTAAAGTCTTTAAAGTGCTGTAAATTATATTATTTTACATAATGCAACACACAATGTCAGTCAGCTGCGTCAGTCAGCTGCGTCAGCAGCGGTCTTTCACATGACGGAAACGCCTTTTGCCTTGCATAACATAAGCTGATTTTATTTGTTATAATACTGAACTGAACTTTAATTTAATTTGATTTTAAAATATGTTCTCTAATCTCAGTACTGTTTGTTTATAGACAGTTTATGGAGTCAGTCACGGCATCTTTTAGCTACGAGTGAAATGCGAGACGGTATTTTGAGGTTTGTACTTCCCCCGGCTGACAGCGGCACATCACCAGCTCAGATTTCGGTGACGCACGAGAATTAGCACTACTTCAATGAAAAGTGATTACAGAGAACGGATGATTACACTTAAATTAAAATGCGACTTTTAAATGTCACATTTTTTATTTCTAAAATGCTTGTTAAATGAGTTTAAATGTATATAATATTGTAAACTATGCTGTATTCACCAAAAATAATTTGAAGTGTCTAATATTTTTGTCCATGGGTGTTTTTGCTTACTAATAAATGTTCACCTTTTGATTATTGCTATTGCCTCTATAATTCTAAGTGTGATTTTTAACTTCCAGCCCATTTTAAGTCAGCAGTATAATAATTTTAAACAACAGTTGACTTAAAACAACCCAGCATGTTGGGTAAAAACTTTTAACTCAGCCAGCTGGGTCAAAATAACCCAGCATGTGTTCTGTCCAATATTTACTCAGCACTGGGTTGTCAAATAACCCAAGTTGGGTTGTTTTTAAACCAGCATTTTTGCGCAGTGGTTTTTGTGAGTGTAGTGGCACTAGTTTTGTGAAAAAAGGGTTAGAACGTGTAAAATTACATTTGTGATTCTATCTGAATCATTTAGACAGCTCACTGCTCAGGTACGTTTGGAATATTTACCCAGAATCAATTAAAACCAAACCTGCGAATACATTTCTAAAGTTTTCCTGCATGCGAGTAGGTGGTCATACTTTAATGTGCTAGAAATCAGAAAAACACCCCACTGCGTTTGTGCCACATTTAATGTTTTATTTATTACATTGGTATTTATTACAGCAACTTGTTAGTCTGTGATTCTCTTTTGCCAGATTCATTAAGTGAACTGGTTCAAAGAGTTGTTTGTTATTGAATCGGTACCCACTGGTCATGCTGTATTTTTGTTTTTGCATGCAGCCAGTTAACTCTTATTTCAAAAGAGCAAGAAAATCCTGTTTTGCATGATGTGTCTTCTTTTAATTAGGCTCTAGAACGGAAAGGAGAAGAAAGAAGACGACAGACAGCTTTCAGTTCCCGAGCTTAAGGCCTGTCCTTTTAAATTCTCACACACACACAACTCCAGCACAGCCTGTATGTTTTGGGGTTTGTCCTGATACAGACAGCGGCGACGAACGAAGGAAAAAAGGACGAAAAGAAGGAGCTGGAGAAGGAGAGAGGCGGATGTGAAGATAAATGAGAGGAAATATTCCCCCAAAGACCATCATCCGCTCCTGCTGGCACACATACACACGCACACACACAAACACACACAGTGGCAGAAACGCCAGTTTCATATTAATGCGCTTTCAGCCGGCAATAATTAAATCAGCCTCTGAGAGGAGCAGAGCAGAATTACCGGATTACCTGATATCCTTCTTATTTTATCTTTCTCCTTCGTTCTCTCTCCCCGTCTCTCTCTTTCTTCGCTTGTCCCCCACCCCCCCACCAACACACCTTCCCATGTTCTCCATCTTCTGACAAACCGAGCCATCTTGAAAAGCGGCACTGTCCTCCCCCACCTGTCTCCTCGTTCGCTCTCTTATGTGGGATGCGGCGGAAGCCGATTAATGTGCCCTCCGTTTGCATCAATCACATTTCTACAGACAGATCTGACAGCCGACTTAATTGTCTGTGTGTCTGAGGGGGACGGCGAGAAAAAGTGCGAACATGTGGCCGCCGTTTGTTCTGCGAGAGGTTAAAATATTCTCTGTTTAAGCCCAGATGCACCTCGTTCTCGACCTGAACATCATCTATCGCTCTGGCACGCTTGTGGGCCGGTGATTTAGTGGGACAAAGTGTTAATTGCGTTTAAAGCGGTAATGATAGCGCTGTGAGAACCTGTCGAGGGATGGTCTCATTCTCAACGTTAATCAGCTCAACTAGGACTGAATTACCGAGGTCCTCTTGTCTGTTTAACCCAAGTAAATCACTTTTTTTAATGGATCGTTCTTTGTTTTTTGGATTTCTTCCCATTTTATATCACATGAGCATGCTTATGCCTATTGCACAGGTAATCACAGCTCAGTAATACAGCACTCTTGCTTATGAAACACTGTTCTATAAACAAAAAGTTAATATTAAGTACCAGACACAATATGGCCAGCTATTTTATTTTTGCACAGCCAACAAAAATAGTCCCAAAAGAGGACAAAGCAGGATCAAGTGCTGGAATTCTATGTAGCAATCACAGACAAGGGGAGTGATGCAAACTGTCCCAGTCCTATTTTATGAAACATCAGCACTCTTGGAATTGAAAACTTCATATTTTCAAAATTAACTATTTAGCTGCTTACTGAACAACTAGCTGGTGAACTGGTCTTTAGGATGCCCAGGATAATTAGGCTGGTTTCAGGTTCATCAGTAAAGCAGAAAGAAAAGAAAATGTGAATTATTTATGTCTAAACACAATGTCTTAAAAAGGCGCAGTGAGAATACTGCAAGATGATCAAAAATAGCAACAAAAATATTTAAAGGAGAAGTCCACTTTCAGAACATAAATTTACAGATAATGTACTCACTCCCTTGTCATTCAAGATGTTCATGTCTTTCTTTCTTCAGTTGTAAAGAAATTATGTTTTTTGAGGAAAACATTTCAGGATTTTTCTCCATATAATGGACTGGTATGGCGCCCCGAGTTTGAACTTCCAAAATGCAGTTTAAATGTGGCTTCAAACGATCCCAAATGCGGAATGAGGAAGAAGGGTCTTATCTAGCAAAACGATTGGTTATTTTCATTATAAAAACACAATTTAAATACGTTTTAATCTCAAACGCTCATCTTGTCTTGTTCTGCTCGAACTCTGGGTGTTCTGGTTTAAGACAGTTAGGGTATGTCATCGTATTTTCAACTCCCTCAGCTTTAAAAATAATTAAAAAATCATCCTACATCACTGCAGAAGTACCGACCCAGTCTTTGAAAAGTGAACATGCAACAAAGATCAAACACCCTTAACAAAAAATGTAAAACAGTGGTATAAGACAAACCGATCGTTTCGCTAGATAAGACCCTTCTTCCTTCGGCTGGTATCGTTCACAACCGCATTTCGGATCGTTTGAAGCCGCATTAAAACTGCATTTTGGAAGTTCAAACTCGAGGCGCCATAGCAGTCCATTATATGGAAAAAAAAGTGCTGCAATGTTTTCCTTTTAAAAAAATTATTTCTCTATGACTGAAGAAAGAAAGACATGAACATCTTGGATGACAAGGGGATGAGTACATTATCTGCAAATATCTTTGTTATGGAAGTGGACTTCTCCTTTAACGTCCTTGTTTGGCTGTAGCAGTGATGCTTTAAGTTTTACACAATGGTTTAAAGTACTAAAAAATATCAAAAATGAAATAAAATACATAAGGTCAACACCACCAGTCAAACTGTCAGCTGTTAGATGACTAGTGAACTAGTCCTGCATCATGACCCATCATGTGAAATGCCACTTTTCCTTATTATTTCCTTATCATATTAGCTGACTGGAGCTAACTACTATATGTGACCCTGGACCACAAAACCAGTCATAAGTATCACATGTATATTTGTAGCAATAACCAACAATACATTGTATGGGTCAAAATGATAGATTTTTCTTTTATGCTTAAAATCATTAGGATATTAAATAAAGATCATGTTCCAAGAAGATATTTTGTACATTTTCTACTATAAATATATCAAAACTTTTTTGATTAATAATATGCATTGCTAAGAACTTCATTTGAACAACTTTAAAGGCGATTTTATTCTCAATATTATGATTTTTTTACCCCCCTTAGATTCCAGATTTTCTAATAGTTGTATCCCGGCCAAACCATACATCAGTGCAAAGCTTATTTATTCAGCAGACAATGTATAAATCCCATTTTCCAAAAAATGGACCCTTATGACTGGTTTTGTGGGCCAGGGTCACATATAATAGAGAGATATAGTGGAAAGTGGAATGGATTCAGGAAATGTTAAAACCTACATTACCCACATGAGCACCACTAAGCCACGGCTCTGACTAAAACTGGAGCTTTATATTTTATTTCTGTGAAAACAGAAAAACAAAGAGTTGGTGAGTACTTGAACCTGAATTTTGCTAGGT
Organism: Labeo rohita; assembly: GCF_022985175.1. Taxonomy (NCBI): domain Eukaryota; kingdom Metazoa; phylum Chordata; class Actinopteri; order Cypriniformes; family Cyprinidae; genus Labeo; species Labeo rohita. Next base: position 8,606,952 of record NC_066874.1, on the reverse strand, counting down.
ACTTGAATTTCAAGAGAGACAAGCCGGAGCTGGAATTACATATTCAAAACTCCAAAACTCTGAAGGGAAAAACGGCAAAAAAAACCAAAGGTTTTGCTATTCACCGTGACTCCTCTTGTCGGGCTGGTGTGGAAGTAGAGTAGTGGAAAGCCGTGTGGAATATCAACTGTTAATGAGAGTCTCGTCAGGAAACGACACGGGGCCAAAAACGAAACCAGAGCAGACAGAGCGAATTACAAACAGGAAGGAGTCAGTGGAGCCTTACAAACTTCACAGTTTATAGGGGAGAGGAGGATATTTAAGAGTGTCAGGAAGGATGGAGGGAAAGCTGTGTTATTGTGCCTGTGCGTTCACGTGTGCGCGTGTGTTTATGTGAAGGGGGGTGGAGAGTGAGATGACAGCAGTATTAACAAAGGCCTAGTTAATTGGTTGAGATTCATTAATGCAGCAGCTTTTCAATTTGCAGCCAAAACTGTGAGTGCTAAATCCTGGACGGTGTTTTCACATGCTGAACAATAAGTCGGTAATTACGACAGGAGCAAGTCGGTGGCTTTCTTCAACCCTGACTGTGCCACAGAAAGAACAAAACACAAGAGGGAGGGAGAAGAGATGCTTTATCAGATAGAAAGACTATGGACAGCTGGAAAAACAATTAATTTATAAGTTTACCCAAAAATGAAAATACTGTCATCATTTATTTATGAACAGATCCTAATATTATTTCAAAGCTGCATTGTTTTCTTTCTTCAGTGAAACACAAGGGCTTTCAGGCTCCAAATAAGACAAATAAAAAACAGTTTTAGCTGATTCTGGGTAAACATTTTATTTTGCATCAGTACTATTGTTCTCTGTTTTTTTTTTTTTAAATATCCTATTACTGTTTTATTTAGTGAGAACCTTTCACAGTTCAGAGGCTGATTCATTCACAAAACAGCCAACCCTAGCTCTGATTCAAAACAGCCATTCCTAAGCATTGTCAGAAATAAAAATGTAACGCAGTAGTGTTGCCTAGGGATGTGCCCGAATAGTGAATCCGTATTCGGAAAGGCACGGAAAATGAATAACGCATTCTACTAAGTTACTATATTCTGTTACATTACAGTATATAAAATTTCACTTACCACCTAGTAAAAAAAGTAGATTTAAAATGCATTTAATTTAATATTAAGTATAGTTCAAGTCTACTAACATATTTACTGACATATCGCTTGAGACTTACTGATATAAAAATTATTTTAAAAAGTTATAAAAGTAAAAGTAAATAAAAGTAAATAAACTTTATTTGGAGTACTACTTATGCACAATGCACAAGTATTAATATTAAGCCTAAAATATTTTTCAATGTCACTATTGATGAGCATTGTATGGTCTTTAAATAATATCGTTTTTATATGCAAAATATTTAAAGTGTGCCTAAAGTATTACTTGCAACAGTTCCACTTTAGCACAATCAAATATACTTAAGTGTATCTTTAGTTGGACTTAAGCACTACTTCTGCACAATTACTTCTGCATTTAGTACAAAATTAGTTGTTCCAATTTAGCAGACTTTAAATATACCACTTTAGTACACTAAAAGTACAACTGCAGGGTACTTTTATTAAGTACATAATATGTAAATGCATTTGTAGTATAGCTAGCATGAAATAAATGTATTTTAAATACATTTTAGCATAATTATTTTTCACTAGGGCACATTAACAAAGTAAGGAGAGATAACTGATCATGATGACGAATGTCTGCAGAGCACCACTGACAAACATCTAATCTTGTGAAATGTGTGGTAAGTACTGCTGCTCTGTAGTAAACACAAAGTACATATGATCGTAAATCTCAAAAGTCAAAGTAAAAAAGCGTATGCGCATTCAAAAGCGATTTCAATGCCACGCATATTAATAGCGACTCCCTGACACCCTCAATTTATATACAGTATAATTTCCAAACAATATAATTGCAAGAGAAAGCACTGAAATATATTTTCTCCTCCCATTTCGCATTTATTCCCTTTAGGGATTCCGTAGTACATGACATTTCCTTTCAAAACACAATATTCGGATTCTGCACATCCAGTTTTTCTAATGCAAAGCGAAATTATTTAAAAAGTAGCAACACTTTTACTTTGTTACTAAGAAATATTGTTCAAGTAATAGCTTCGCTATTTGCTGTGATGTTACTCCATAACACCAACTTTTTATTTGTGAATTCTGACATTGATACTGTATTTCCAAACCTGTATGACTTTTTTTCCCACTCTGGAACACAAAAGGAAAAGTTCTAAAGAATGTTAATGCAGCTTTAGTGCTAAGTTAATGCACGAAAAAACATTTTTTAAGTCATAAACTGCTGAAAACTCTCAAATCTCATTCATGATCACATAAAAATGGTGCTCCAAAATATGTTTCATCTACTCAATGATGTCAAATCAACACACTATTTTTGAAGTGGTGAGGATTTACAAGCTGTGGCGTAGGATATATTTTTCGCGAATAGATTATTTTGGTGTTTTCCTCAGATAAAGTTATTGTGTGGCTTCAAATCACTTAAAAGGGATAGCTCACTCAAAAATGAAATTCTGTCATTTACTTGCCCTCATGTCAATCAAAACCTATAAGACTTCAGTTCTCATAATTTTTGTCCATTTCAAGCTACTATGACTTTCACTCATCAAAAAATTCATAAAGACATTGTAAAGTAATCCACACGAATGGAGCGGATTAATGATGAAAATATTTAATTTAAGATTGTTTTTTATATATAACACACATCACATGTTGAGGGGTGAAAACCAGAGGGCCTAAGTGACATTTTGGGTGAAATGGAGACATAAATCCCAAATGAAAGCTCTTGAGCTCTTTCTACTGGCAAAGTATACTGTTATCCACGAGTGTACAAATTTTTATTACAAACGATTGAAATCAGTACACAAGGTCAGATCAAACTATGGTAAATTTCTGTTTTGGCCCTCCTGTAAAGCCCTCAACTGTACTTGCTTGACACTCCAGAACCAGTGAGGTCATGTGTCACATGCACCCAGTCCTAATTACAAAAAAAAGAACAGTCTGGACTCTCTGCAAAAATCTCCTTTCGTGTTTCCTGGAAAAAAAATAAATTTGAGTTTGGAACGACATGAGGAACAGTAAATGATGACAGAAATTTCATTTCTGGCAGAACTATCCCTTTAACAGAACAGAATCTGAGAAAGTGAACACTTGTGCCTTATCAGACGAGACTCAATCAGCAGAGAAGATTTGCGCTTTATCACATGTCACTCAGAGAAAAAAAAAAAGAAAAAGATGCTTCATCAGACAGGAAGAGACGTCCCTGATGACATCAGTCTCCAATCTGCCGCCAACCACGCAGTCTAAACTTGGAGACGGGCTCAAAGCGTGCCTGTGCGACACTCTGCGGTGTGTGTGTGTGTGGGGAAATGTGCTGGCGTGTGATTGTGCGTGAGTTTTGACTGAGCACTTTTCACACTGTAACAATAAGCAACCCTTGCGTCAGGGCATGAAAGAGCATGTGTGTGCGCTCACGAGTCCTTACCGCATGTGCCGAGCGAGGCCGCGGCTCCGTGGTTCAGGCTGCTCTTGGCATTGGAGGCTGCTGTGGATGAGGAAGAGGAAGAGGAGGAAGATGACGACGCAGAGGTGGCGGTGTGGATGGAGGCCGGGGTGGTGGAAGGCGAGGCCAGCCGTTCTCCAGACTCCATATCTGTCAAGCACAATCCAATCGATAATTAGAGCGAGCTCTCGCACGCACACACAGCCTGCCACTCTTCCTTTCACATTTCACTTGCCATGAACAATATTTCTATTTAACACCAGTCAGTCTCCTTCACACACACACATACACACGTCTGCTCCCAAGACGAACCAAATCCACAAGTGTATTTCTACAGGACCACACATTAGCGTCCTGTTTGGGCAGAGGGTTTGTTCGGCTTGTCACGTTAACCATTCATTCAGTGTCGAGACCCCCTTCAATAGGATGGAAGAGAGACGGGCACACACACACACATGCACAAAGTGAGCAGCACACTGATTTACAAGACTATTCACAGCCATTTTTACACAGCGTAAAACAAGCGTTCTCACACTTGATGTGCTTAACAGGCAAATTATGCCTTTAACTGTTTCTGTGGAGATTTCACAGTTTGGAGAGATGCATATTAAAGACAGTCGCACGCAGCCAACATATACACACACACAAAACCCCACAAGCCTTCTTGAATTTCTTTTTCCCTTCTCAAAACATACCATATCCGCACGTACTTTAAACGCATGAAAAGGCGATTAGCAGGCGTTAGCGTGTGATTCAAGCAGAAAAAACCTGACTGCTATAGACAAGTGAACTGCATTTGGAAATTTGGAGTTTTGTCGCATGTCCGTACGGATGCTAATATCACGAGAAGATTTCGATGTGCACACATGGCTTTGTTATTCTGTCATTATATATAAACACTCGTGGACTGTCCCCTGAGCGCCTCTCCTTCTTGTATGTCTCTGCTACACACACACAAATACACACATGCAAACACACACCGATTAGATCTCAGAGATGGAAACGTCCATGGAATATCAACTAACAGCTCTCGCCCGAGAGCAATGGCGAAACCAACACACACACACACAATGAAAGTGTCTGCATATTGGCGTAAACAGCGGCAGAAGCCACAATCTGCCACTGCGGTTGTTATCCCCCTTTCTTTCGCTCCACCTGTCCTTCGCTTCCTTGTCTTTCGGATCATCCCTCTATCTTTGCTTTCTAGCCATTTTCCCCTCACTCATACCCTGCCTCCAAAGGTCAAAGGTCACCAGGTCATGACCCTGCCAACTCAAGTTCATGGCAGGTTACTCTGAACTCTGAAATGAATGCTAGGTTGAAATTCAACCTTAAATAATTTCTCAGTGGAAAACAGCGATTGAATTATACACAGTGCTTGAATATATCTTGGTGAAATTGCCGAGATATAAATTACAAATGAACGTTCAGTCAGATGAAACATTCTAACACAGACACAGTAATAAAAAAGTGAAAAGAAATATTGTGAGTCACTTCATTTACAGAAACACACACAGAAAATGCTAATATGACTCAGGGAAGATTTTCTAAAATGCACAACCATGTCTCACACTATAAAATATAAATACATTTGAAGTTATACGTTTAAAACAAATCCTATAATTCAACAGAGGTTAATATGTCTGTACTTATAACGTTAAATTTAAAGGATAGGTACACTACTGTTAAAAAGTGGGTTGCAGCTCATCATGGCTGCATTTATTTGATCAAATATACAGTAAAACATTAATTTAGTAAAATAACATTACAATTTAAAATATATTACAAATTTAAAATGTTTTCTATTTTAATATATTGTAAACTAATTTATTCCTGTGATGGCAGAATTTCTGGCAGAATTTTCAGCAGAAAGCAGTAATATTGTGAAAAATCATTGCAATTTATTTTATTTATATTTTAATTAAAGCATTTATTTTTTAAAATAGAATTTATTCTTGTGATGTCTTCAGCATCAGATGATTCTTCAAAAAATATTCCAATATGCTGATTTGCTCAAGTGTTTCTTATTATTATCAATGTTAAAAAGAGATGAAATATTTAATATCTTTATGGAAAGCACAATGCATTTTTTAAGGACAGTAAATAAAACAGCATTTAATTAAAAAATAAAACCTTTGTAGCATTATAAATGTCTTCACTGTCACTTTTAATCAATTTAGTGTATACTTGATAAATAAATGCATCAATTTCTTAAAAAAAAAAACAATCTTACAGACCCCAAACTTTTTCATTACAATTTAAAATATATTAACAATTTAAAATGTTTTCTATTTTAATATATTGTAAACTAATTTATTCCGGTGATGGCAGAATTTTCAGCAGAAAGTAGTAATATTGTAAAAAAAAAAAAAAAAAACCTGATATTTAAAATTAAATTTTTTATTTACATTTTAATTAATGTATTTTTTTTTTAAATAGAATTTATTCTTGTGATGTCTTCAGCATCACATGATTCTTCAAGTATTTCTTAATATTATTCATGTTAAAAACAGTTTAAATATTTAATATCTTTATGGAAACCACAATGCATTTTTTAAGAATTCTTTGATAGAAAATTTGAATAAAATCGCATTTTTAAAAAAATAAATCTTCTGTAGCAGTATAAATGTCTTTACTGTCACTTTTGATCAATTTAATGTATCTTTGCTAAATAAATGCATCAATTTCTTAAAAAAACAATCTTACAAACACCAAACTTTTGAATGGTAGTGTATATATGTTATATCATCTACCTCTCTCCAGTTACTCACTTAGCGTGATTACCTTAAACATCAACGTTAACAGACGTGGGTCTCAAAATAATTCATAACAACAACCATGATTACAGCAATAATGGTATGCCAGGGTATTTAAGGATCCAATCCTGACTTAATTATCAGAAATTAAAACAGCTTTAGCATCAGAATTAGTCTGATTTTATAGCTAATTAGCCATCTTCCACTGTGGCACTGGAAGGCAGGCATCGTAATCTCCGTGAGCGGCGTAATTAATTTGACTTGGTGCACGCAGCCAATGAGATTTTTGGAAAAAAAACAGCAGGCCCCAGATCCTGCGAATGAGCGAATCATATGCTAATCGCGATCTGGGCGCTTTGCGGGATACGTTTAGTCCGTGCAATATGGACGACACCTTCGTCTCTCGAGCCAGCCGGGAGAAACGCAAACTCGATTCCCACGAACGTGCTTCCAGAGAGAGACACTACATAAAGCTGTGTGTTATTTAATTTAACCTGAAAATCAATCATACACTCCTGAGGCAGTGAAATATACTGCTGAGGTTGCTGTGTTTGGGAGAGTGTGTGTGTAATTGCGTAAGTTTGTATGTGTGTGTGTTTATTCACAATGCTGCGTATCTGTCTGCAAACGCGCACATGACCCACACTTCTCACTTGTTATGGCCCGTGGTAACAGATGGCCAATGCTAGCCAGGCTAATCTGCCAACAGAGTCGTCAGCATGGATCAGTGCTAATCAGAGCGCGCCAGCAACCACACCGACACAAAGACTCCATTTTCTTCAACCAGCGCACGCTCAGCACAGGCCCGTCACCTTCCCGGTGACCTGCGGCAGGGGAACAGCGACCTTTGACCTCACATCGCTGCCAATTCCCAGCTGCAGCGGCATAAACGCTCATTCCTACAACCGGTAAGTACGCAGGACGCGGAATACATGCTATTTTTCACAAGGGCGTGAGATTGCGGTTAACGAGTGTCCAAATACATCCATCTCCCCGGCCCTTATGACTCATTGATTGGTCGCAGCGCTGCGTCGCCATTGGCTGGAGCAGCTTTCCTGAAGCGTGAGATGGCTTCGCCTGTCGCAAGACACGGTTGCTTGGTGACACTGGCAGTCACACCACCGTCAGCGTCCCAGGATGCACAGAGAGAGAGAAAGAGAGCATGTGCGGCGTCGTGTTAAAAACACAAGTCTCTAAATCAAGGAGGGGAGGGCGGATGGTGAGGAGAAATGATATGTGGGCGGTGGCCTGTACAAAGAGGTGTGGGATTCACCTTTCTTTCTTCAGCCGTCTCAGTTGTGAGTTGAGAGGGTATTAGATTTTATGTGTGTGTGTGTGTGTGTGTGTGTGTGTGTCCTGCCACATGGATGAATAATCTAGAGGTCTTTAAGAAAAGCAAGACGACAGGGTCGGACTGATAAAATTGATTTCTGAGCGCTAAAAGCTGCGAGTTTCTCCACGGCTCCGTGCGTCCGTGTCCGTTCGAGCAAAATAGGAAATTCTACAACTCTGATCGCGAGCCAAACCGTCCGGTTTATCCTAACGCAAGCAGACAGATGCCATTGATCACGTCAATGCGCCTTTCCACCGTAACAAACATCAGTCTTGTGCTACACAGTATCAGAGAGTTGAAATTCAAGGGATGGGAACGTGATTTAAAGCTGCAATACGTGCGCGAGTGTATGTGTGTGCGTGTGTATCTTTGCGTGTTATGAGTAACCAGAGACCAGCAGCTCAACCCACACCCAAACAAAGGGCCCGTGACAGATGGTGGAAAGCTGCATGCTGGGATACTTCGGCCTTTCGTCCGTGAGCTGTTCTGTGGTCCAATGAGGAGTCACTAGATCCGCTTCCACAGCAACACAGATCAGCAGATATACCGAGCGGATCGTCTGCCCAAACAATGCCACACAAACAATGCAAAATGAGACCTGATGTCCACACGCACACATATCGCTGTCCTACAAAAGCGCATCCTTTAAACTTCATGTATGTTAAAGCGAGAATTAACTTCTCTTCACAAGCAAAGAGGTTGTGAAACGGTGGATGCTTTTGTTCTGAACTCATGATCTTTCAAGTCTTCTTAAAGTCAAGTGGAAAGCATCAAACACACATTCCTTCAGGCCGACTGGTGCTGACACACACACACACACACACAACAGAAGCTAGGGTGAAGTAGTCTCACCCACACTTGTAGTTGTTGTAGTGCATATAAAGCAGGTACATTTAGCCCTAAGACAGAGATGGATCCATTCACACAAACACAATCTCTCGAAACTTTTTTCCACACACACTGAACTACTATAACAGCACTGCTCTCTGTCTTGTAAAACAATATATTTATGAGTTTAAGAACTACTAAATCTATCAAATAAACAAGTTTTGATTTGTTGTGGCATATACGGGACGTCACATTGAATTGTTGTGCTCACAAGAATGATTGAAGTTTAAATTCACTTTACTTCTGTGCCACTTCTACTATGTCAGCTATGCAAACAAAGGCTTTGAAATATATTATTAATGAAAAAATAATTACAAAAATTGCATTACTAGAAATCATTGTATGCATTATGTTTTATATAAACTAAAATACAATTTCTAATGAAAAATATATAAAATGTATTTTATTATAAATAATACGCTGCACATATGTGACCCTGGACCACAAAACCAGTCTTAAGTAGTACGGGTATATTTATAGCAATAGCCAAAAATACACTGTATGGGTCAAAATTATAGATTTTTCTTTTATGCCAAAACTCATTAGGATATTAAGTAAAGATCATGTTCCATGAAGATATTTTCCTACCACAAATATATCAATTAAATTTTGATTAGTATAATGTATTGCTACAAGGCTTTGATGAAAATATGTAAACTTTTCTTTTTAATTTGTGAATTATTTATCATTTTAAATGACGAAAAATTGTGTACATACTACTGTAATATAAAGTAAATTTATAAAATAATTAGGGCTGTCAAGTGATTAATCGTGATTAATCGTGATTAATCGCATACAAAATAAAAGTTTGAGTTTGCCTAATATATGTGTGTGTACTGTGTGTAATTATTATGTATATACACACAAATTAACGTATATATATTTAAAATATGTTATTTATGTAAAAAATATTTTTATTTATATATAATATAGATTATATAAAAATTATAATAAATACATATACTTGCAAATATTTCTTAAATATATCCATGACTGTTTTTGTATCTATATATACATAATAATTACACACAATAACACATAACAATTACACCCACATATATTAGGCAAACTCAGACTTTTATTTATATTAATGACAGCCCTAAAAATTATTTATTTTCTCATTTTTACTTTTACTTGAATACAATAATCTATGAAAATAAGGTTTTGAGAAAAATAAGTAAACATTCAATTTTAATTAGTGCATTAAATAAAATTATTTATATAATAAATTATATTATTATTAAAGCATTCAGATATTATTTTAATATAAACTATTATAAATATAATTTATAAATTTATTTTGTAATAAATTATCTTTTTTTAATAATCTATGCAAAAGCAAAGAAAATATGTACAATTTAAATGTGTGTGTAAATAAATATGTTGAACAATTTCAGGCAATCGATTTCCTCTTGCAGCTACTTGATACTGGCTTTATCAAATTTCTGTAGCTTGTACATAATCACTTTCTCACTTGCACAGATACACTGAAAAAGCCAGCGATGCCATCTGCCACCTTTCACCCCAACATTTCTTGTTCTATACTAAGTCATCTGACAACTGCCAAAGTTTAGGAATCGCACAAAAAAGTATTTACTGTCTGTAATAAACTAAAAGATCAATGTTAATTATGAGCATCATTCCAGTCTGACTTAACAGCCGCATGACCTCTGTTGCAAAACATGAGTCTGATGCACAAATAATCAGCCACTGACCGCCAACGAGACGTGCGTGCTGATTGGTCAATTCAGAGGAGCGTAAAGAGTCTCACAGGATTCGTCTGCATTCTTTGACCTCCGCAAGATCCCAGTGGGACCATTGAGGATCATTAGATGTTTAGCTTGCCACAGCACGTTCAATGTGTGTGTGTGTGTGTGTGTTTGTGCTGTAATATAAGTATGTGCGCAGGTGTCTTACATCCCATCCTGAAGCAAGCGACACAACAAAACTAGATCGCTCTAGTTTTCACATAAACTACTGATCTAGGTTTGTCACACACTGCAAGTGAGCGGCGATACGCTGACGACACACTGTTAAAGAGAAAGACGAGAAAGCGTGTGTGAGTGAGAGAGAGATATTCTGTCCTTTACTGAAGCCCATTTCTTATTCACTCCGGAGGCAGCGGATCCGGCAAAAACCGGATATATTTAGACACTCCATTACAGAGAGAGCTGTGTGTGTATGTGTGTGTGTGACATGCTCAATGTCCCTGTACCATCTCCATTAACATCCGCACAAACACATTCTAAAAATCTACACAAATCCAAGTTACACATGTTCCATCCGAAGAGTCTTCACACACAGAAACGGCATTCATATATTCACTCACACACATGCATACACACACAAACAGACAGAAACGTAATTACACTACGTACAGTTTCATCACTTCAATTCTTCTCTCCATCAACACACTGATCTATACCTGTATTACCATCATAAACATGATTTACAGCTCCGCAAAAAGAGGAACACACATCCTGCCCTCCCTTCATGTCCTGTGTTTGTACGTGTGGATGTGTGTGTGTGTGTTTACATTGACAAAAGCATAAACCTGATGAGAAAATCCATCTCCTGTTTCAGATCGGACAGAGCAGAAATATCTTCTATTGATCACTGCAAAACAACCATCAGCTAAGAAAACAGCCATGATTGGCGAGACAGGCGTGCAGTTCCGCACCACTCTCCCCGAAGACTCCGTAATGTGTGTGTGTGTGTGTGACAGTGTCTGGCTCTAGGGATGATTTAAACATTCAAAAGGGAGTAAAATCAGCGTGTCAGTGCTATAACACAAGAGTCATCATATTTCTACATGGAAAGGGTGATGGAAGTGGCGTCTCAAATAAAAGTGTGCAAAGAGGAGAGAGAGAGAGGAGTAAAAAGAGACAGAGTGCGGGTTGAGAGAGGAGTGAATGAGAAAAGGCGGCAATTAATAAGTTATAGATTGGTTCTTTGAATAACTTTGCATTATTCATTGTGGGGTTATGATGATAACTGTGAAATTAGAGATTCATTTTCAGCTAAAGAGAGAGGGAAAGACAGAGGAAGAGAGAGTGAGTGTGAGGCGATGCATTGAGACACCAGTCCTACTAAACAAAAAGGTTCAGGTTCCTGCAAACTACACAGTTTTACACTCGGGGTCGAACACTAACAACCGCCAAGTGCCAAATGTGAGTAAAAAGTGACATTTATAAATCTTATTTGGAAACTTTCTAAGGAATGAGTGATGTGAGCAATTCAAATCATTCATATTTCCTAACATCTACTAAGTTTATCTATCTAGGACAAAGTATAATTAACCATAATATCGCATTAACAGAAACTGGGAGTGTCGCAATAATTTTACGTCTTAATTGAATGTTTTTTAGTATTTTAATTAAGTTAGACTTAGTTTTAATACAGAACTAATAGTAATATTAATAATAATTATATAGAAGTCATATAAGTCATTAAATATGAGTCATCCCGTTGGAAGTTTGCTTTAAGATTTTTTATTTGATTTTTATTATTATTTTATTATTATTATAAAAAAAAAACAGAGAAAAATACTGGAACTTGCACTTTTCTAGTCCAATAGTCAGAAAAGTGAGAAAGGTGAAACATGAAAGCTTGCGTATGATTTTATTGTATAATTAATGTGGACTATGTTTCTTTGGACAACATTGTTTGTTAATGTTAAGGATCTCAGAGCAGTTTTCTACAATTTGTATGTGAACACATAACATGAACTCTGTCCCACCTTAGAAGTCTGCTGTGATATTCATTTATAACAAGCTTTGTGAAAACACATTGCTCAAGTTTCACTTCTTTTTACCACATAAAAGGTGGGGTCTAACAGTCAGATCACAAGTGAAAATTCTTTTATTTAGCATTTTTCTAATTTAATTGAAAAAAAAAAGTTACAACAAATTACAATATTAGTGTAACACGGAGTAAAAAAAAAAAAAAATTCTGGGTAACACTTTCCAATAAGGTTCATTAGTTTATATTAGTTAACTACATTAGTTAACATGAACTAAGAATAAACAATATTTCTACAACATTTATTAATCTTAGTTAACGTAAATTTAAGCATTTGCTAATGCATTATTAAAATCACAATTTGCATTTGTTAATGCACTGTGAACTAACATGAACAATGGACGAATGTATTTTTCTTAACTAATATTAACAAAGATTAATAAATACTGTAATAAATGTATTGTTCATTGTTTCTTCATGTTTGTTAACACATTACCCAATGTAAACAAATGACACCTTATTGTAAAGTGTTACCCAAATCTGATTAGTGACTAAGTGCATAATCTATTTCATTTTACTTCTTAACTTTTTTTTTTTAATTACTAAAATATTTGGTATCACTTTACAATAAGGTTCATTAGTTAACTACATTAGTTAACATGAACTAAGAACGAACAATACTTCTACAGCATTTATTAATCTTAGTTAATGCTAACTTCAGCATTTGCTAATGCATTATTAAAATCACAAGTTGTGCTTGTTAACATTAGTTAATGCACTGTGAATTAACATGAACTAACAATTAATTACTGTATTTTTATAAACAAAGACGAATAAATAATAAATGTGTTGTTCATTGTTCATTCATGTTAGTTAATACATTAACTAATGTTAACAAAAGTGTTAACCAAAATATTTAATATAGATATTGGGGAAAAAAATATCCTAGATTTTCAGCATGGTCCCAGACCTTTGGACAGGTCTTCATACAAAGATAACATCACAAAAACACTGGGACAAAGTTTGCAGACAGGGGAATTTTCCTCCTGCTGTCGCCATATAAAACAACTCGCACTGAGGTCATGCGGTCCTGACTAGTTAGCAATAGGCTCAAAGCGTCAACTAGAGGTTAACCTAGACTGTTTCAGTACAACCCCTAGTCTATAAATCAAAACACACACACAAACAAACAGTGACATCCGCGTAATTAAATACGAGTCAAGTTCAATTTACTCAAATCGTTTGTGTTGTTCTAGGGTGTGTGCATGCATGTGAAGTGAGGAATACAGTCTAGGAGACAGGCAGACAGAGTTGCAAATTAAACAAGAACTATGGCTGCTTGAGCAATTTTTGTTTTAAATATTGTCATTCCCTCTTTCACACCCTGTCTCTCTCTTTCTCTCTCCATCTCTCTCTGGCCTCCAGACTTAATCCAGAGCCGTCTAACCATCTGCCTAATTTTAGCTTAAAACGCACACTGAAGTTTCCTCCTCCGCTCTGTGCATCACACCCCTGTCATATGATCCTTTTATTCGGCCGTGACCTCCTCAGACAGACCGGTCTAAAAATCGGCCAACATCTGCGCACCCAAACACGCTCCCTGCCGCCCATCTCTGAGTCTGGGCCTGCTCGACTGTACCGGCAGCCTTCCAGAGAATTCTCCAAGTGCCAGGACGAACACATGGCGACAACCGCAACAATATTTCAAGGCGATTACGATTACCGAGAGCTCTGGCGACAATCAGGCGTCGGATTACGCCGTTACTGTGCCTGATCTTTAAAACAAAGGTGGGCTAAGCCGTGGAAACCGTAAGGAATCCCACACGCATGTACAAAAGTGTACGCACAACCGGAACGTGCGACTAATCTGGGAGGACTAAATGGAATCAGCGGGTCTGCCGCGAGCTGTCAATCATGCGGCGTGTGGGAGGAGTCAGCCGCGGGGTCAGGGAGGATGCGGTCGGAATTTATGAGGGTATGATGGCATCGTCAAGGACTGCAGGCGAGCAGGCGGGTCGGGGGCGTCAAGGCCGAGGGACACTCGGCGAATACGGAACATGGATTTTGATCCGCAGACCTTCCCAGGCCCTGGATTACACCTCAGCCCACCCGTTTGCATCAGCCTCTCTCCCTCCAGAGAAAGAAAGAGAAGCTGACAGGAAAGAAAGTGGAAAGAGGAGCAAGAAGGGGCGGAAAGGACAGAAACATAGCGAGAGAAGATGAGAATAGCTCCTCGCGTGATTTTTCTGTGGGCTGCTGGCTTTCAGTGGGACAGCAGGAGTGAGTTGAGGTAAAGCAGACTGGACTGGCCCAAATCCTTCAATCCTAAACACTGACACACACACACACACACACACAAGCTCTGCTCCAAAACCTAGTGAGCTGCCTGCCTAGATGGCATATTAAAGCATGACAGGTGCAGCCCTGACAGACTTGTGTGCAAATATGCCTAATTCCATATTATATAGCTGGTGAAAAACAGTATGTGAAATGAGTAGTATTTCTGAATTCATAGTATTCAAAATACATCGGGCAAAAAGGATAACCTACCCTAATAACCTACTATTTCCGCTAAGAGAGGTGCGTATCTGATTGTGGCAGACTGTGGCAAGCTCACTAAAAAGATGACAGATAAATCAACAGAAATTATTGATTGCAGAGATAATCATTTCCTGGCTCAAATTCTGTGCGCTATATATTGTTACTCTTATTAGTTTAAATAGCTTAGTGCCATGCTAATTCTAAATAAAGAAAATAGTTGTGTACAAATCTGTACTGATAAGAACTGATAAAAATATGTTCTAAAAGTATTTAGAAGTGTGTTAGAAATACAATTTAGACATACTAGCACAGTTAGCATGTAACCTACAATATCAGAAGCCTCACTGATCTCTGCAATTTGCCATTTTGTAGCGCTAAGGTTTTGTAAAATATCTGTCACATGCGTTTTTGAAATTTTTTTAACCACTTAAGAACAGGCTTTTAGTTAAAACAGCCAATTGCTGGTTTATTTGTACTGTTTACTAGCTTTAAACATTAAAGCACTACCACTCAAAATTGAGTGTGATTTCAAAGTGTCATTTTTTTTGCATCATTACTCCAGTCACATGATCCTTCAGAAATCATTCTAATATTGTGATTTGCTGCTCAAAAATCTTTTGTAACATTATAAATGCCTTTATCATCACTTTTAAACAATTTAAAGCACTGTTGCTAAATAAAATAATTCATTTCTATCATTTCTATTATAATTTCTAAATAAGAATGCTTTCTGATGGATCATGTGACACTGAAGAGTGGAGTAATGAGGCAGAAAATTTAGCTTTGATCAGAGGAATACATTACATATTAAAATATCTTCAAATAGAAAGCAGTTATTTTAAATAGTAAAAATATTTCACAATATTACTGCTTTTGCTGTATTTTGGATCAAAACAATGCAGGTTTGGTGAGCAGAAGAGACTTTTTTTATTTAAAAGTTTTGACTGGTAGTGTACAGTTGTTCAAGTAGATATTAGCTGTACTTGTATGCTGAGGTGCACTATCCATCCACACAGTTAAAAAAAAAATAATAATAAATTGTACCTTTGGGGTACAATAGCTTGTCACTGATGCAGTGCCCTTAAACAGACAACTTTGTACCTTACCTATCCCTAAAAGGTGCATATTAAGTTACTACTATGAACCTTTTAGAGATAAATATGGTACAAAGACATTCTTTTGAGGGTACTGCCCCGGTGACAAGCTGTTATGCCCCTTAAGGTACAATTTTTACACATTTTTCCTGAGAGTGTATGAAAAGACTTGTTCAAATCAGCCACTTACAAGGTTCCATTTCTGTTCGAATGCAGCTACCTATTTAGACATTATATAGCAAGGCAGAAAGGGTTTTAAAACTGAGCCACGCTGATCAGTTACTGCAAGGCTCCATCGAAGATGTGCTGATCTGGATGGAGAGATCACACTAAAGGAGAGGGTCTAAAAGCCTAGACAGAGAGATCATATTAAATGTGTAGTTGTGCGCTGGAGGTGTAGTAGCCGCAGTGTATTTGTGTGTAATGAGCTCATGTTCTGTTGTCCCAGCTAAATAAAGCCTGAAGGCATCATCTCTCTCACTCTCTATGTCTCGGACTTTTCCATCCACCTCTCTCTCCACCTAAAATGCTGCCTTTGTTTTTCCCTGTTCTTTTTAGAACAGAGCTTCTTTCTTTAGTTAACGTAATGGCATAATTAGGCGTTCGTTTAAAGAGATAGTCTTCATTTAGCTTTATGCATTCTCTCCGTCTCTCCGAGCGCCTTCCGCACGGCTCGTTCCTTCCCAACAGAAAGCCAATTATGTGAAGTTTATGTGGCTTTGCCAGCCAAATATAGGCAAGACCGTTCATCTCTGATGAGTCATAATGTGTGTGTGTGTGTCTGTGTGAGTGTGTGAAGTTACAAAGACACCCATGGTGCATCTAATGAGATGAATGTTGCTTATTTATTTGTTTGTTTACTTATACACCATTCTATAAATACTTTTTGCAGAAAAATGCCTGTTCTTCTTCCACATCCTGCGGGTCAAAGGTCACTGACAGTCAGCTCATCTCAGAGCTTGAATCTGATTGGCTGTTTCACTGTCAGTCTGTAACAATGACCTGCCTCATCTCAAATAATCTGTCCCGGACACTGATTTCAGTTATTTTTCATTCAAGACAGAGATTATCTATCAGCGATGGAATGCATTAAAGGCACCGGATCAGTCAAAAACACCCAGCATGTGGACACACACGCAGCAGGTGAGCAGCCAGCTGTCATATCCTCACGCCTAGTCCAGGGAACATCGCTCTGACATTTCAGGAGCGGCAGAGACAGCCGAGCGGAGCTGTGTGAAATGGCGGCGTGAGCGTGATCTCCAGACACACACGTACACACACACACACACACGCAAGTGTGGTGGATTCAGGGGTTTGAAATGGCGACCGGACTGCCATCTCTTCATAATCACTCACACACACACACACACTTATCCACCCACTCATACACACACTAACACACTCACAGTCTTCTCTAGATATTATCTCCCCTGATTAGCATAATCTAATCAATTTCACAAAATTGTCTTTTAATTACCAGGAGCTCCTCCGGTGTGAAACCCTCGGAGGGCCGCGGAGGAGAGAGATCTTCGGGCGCCCCTCACCGGTTCATTGGCACCTGCTCTTTGCCTGTACACGTTTGTTAACCAAATGTAAACACGGTAGCGTTAGCATTGCGCTGTGTTCTCTGGTTTAATGACAGCTAAAAATAATCCTGGACCGATTACAAATCTTTCTCCAAAAAAGATTTTCTACTTTAACACAATTTACGGCCATTCAATCACTCTTTGTTTGTTTATGAGATTTTGAAGTGTTTACAGGCAGAGACTAATGACTAAAAGTCAGGCTGTAAACACGCTCTTAATAAAACTAGCCCTGTGTAGCAGTGAGTAATCACGGCTGATCCTGCCAGTTTGCTTGTGCGAGCGTGTGTGTTTGTGATCGTGTGTGTGTACTTTGCCCGTGTGGGAAATGATTAACATCCAGTGACTCACAGCCCCCAACAATAACACGGAGAGGTAAGACAACACACACAGACGAGGTAAACACACAAACACGCTAAATCTAGGCCGCGCAACACACTGCCCGCATCTACCTCGTCCTCCTGCGAGAGCTAAAAACCACAGCGCGGGATGACATGAAAGCTGTTTCTGCTCAAACACGAGAGAGTTAACAAATGAAGGTCTGCATCTGAACAAACTCAAGCGGAAATCCGACCGTCTATCTCTCTCTTGGGAGAGAGTTTGTCCTCAGGGAACTCTTGCTCAAACAGCGGACTGTGTGACTCGGTTGTGAAGTTTATTGAGTTTATTTCGTTACAAAACAACCAACTGAGAGAGTGACACTTTAACTGGTAACCTTTAACCTACTCATGTCTGTCAAATCAGCCACTTCTCAATTGCAGAAGCACTCTTTTCCTGTACTTTTAAATAGCATTTTGTTTAATGAGAGGAGATGATACCACACTTATGTTTTTTGCTGTCGCTAACGTTCATGGGAAAAGTTTTTGAGGGTCAGACTCTTGTTCCCTGGGCCTTTAAGACCCTAATCACATGGCCTGGGACAAAATACAGAAGTACTAGTATTTTTGACATCCCAAAAGTGAATAAGGAGGCATTTACGCAGAACATGCATTCCTCTGCACTGTTTTTCACTGTTTTCTATGTAGTGGGGTAAGATGAGCCATTTGTTTACTTATGTGGTCTTCAAGAAAAGGAAAAATGAGGCAGAGGTACAATGAAAGTATCTAAAGTAACTTCTAAAATTATGGCTTCTTATAAAAAAAAAGTGTTCCTGTGGCTCAATTTGCCCCAGGGTAGGGGTAAGTTGAGCCAAGTCTGTGGGTAAGATGAACCATCTGACTGAATCTGATTCAAACCCATGTGAAATTTTAAAAAAGATGAATCTATTTTAAAAACGAATTAATCAAACGTAATCTTACAAACAGTCATAGTTCTTTTCTTAAAGCTAACTTAAACAAAATAAAATCAATGAAATGAAGTTTTATTTTCAGTCTTTTGTTTTTTGCATTTCGTAAACAATATGTGTCATACCAAAGTTTTAAATAAAAGTAAAATAAAATAAAACCGAACTGGAATGAAGGAATAAATGTCACTGAAACTAATAAACATTTTAATTTTGGCATGGTAGCTTTTCAGCAATGGCGAACAGGCCATTAGAGACTATAGGTGGAAAGATATATGATTATAATGTGGTGAAAAGCAACTTCTGGTTCTCAAAGAAGGATTTGGTTCACTTGTACACTGTCCCTATCAAATAAACTACAAATAACATGTATATATATATATGATAAGCTACACCAGTTGCATAATATTACATTAAAATATCAGTTTATACTTCAGAGATATAACTTAACTTTAGTGCCGTATGGTGGGATAAGTTAAAGTGCTGGCTCAACTTACCCCACAGCATTTGGCTCACTTTGCCCCATAGCTGGCATTTTGGAAAAAACTAGCTGGCTTACAAATTCAGGCTAATATTTAGTTAAATAAACTTGCTTTGATGTAACAGCCATTTCATCTAACATTTTACTTTGACAAGCCAAAAACAGTTTTTAAAGTAAATGGGTGCCTTCCACTCCTCCCATATGTATCAGCCAGAAATTACTTGCGATTCCAAAATATATAATCACATGACAGTAAAAGTATACAATTGCCAAGATACAGTGGGTGGGTCAACTTACCCACTGGCTCAACTTACCCCACTCTCCCCTATGCATGCGCTTAAGAGTCTTTTTCATTCCACTGCTCAGGTCTTGCATTTTCAAGTGTGTAAACGGCTTCTAAAGGTGCAGGAGATTCAAAAAAATGCAAGCTGATAAATGCCTATGTGCGTTAACAGCCAGGCCATGGCTCTGACAATGTTTCTCTCGTTCACAGAATCACTTAAATCGCCTTTAAAGCCAAACACAAACCGGCAGGGAAAATCAGGCTGAGGTCAATATAATCTAAAAATGATTTTACACTCAGCTTTATCTGATGGGAGAAACAGTGAGAGACGGACAAATCAAAAGAAACAGACAGAGTTCCCTCTGATTACTCCTCATCCCTCCTTCTATATACTCTTTCCCTCTGTCCTTCCCCCTCTCATCTGATCATTTCATCCAATCAAGGTCCCTCACAGCTGCCACACACAGATGTGGACGCTGAACCCAATTCAAGCTTGAGAGAGAGGGAAAACGAGAGAATAAACCTTGAAGCAGCTGCGTGTGACAATGGAAACAACAAATAAAATGCTCACACACTCTTTAAAACACACATTGTCGCCTCTCAAACACACACACACATACACACAGTGTTCATACATTGTGTCCATCTACACAGTTTTGATAAGCTCCTCTCTGTGAGATAGCAAGACACTTAGAATTCAGTTTGAGGAATAACAGACGTTCTCTGCTGTGGACTGCACCACAAGCACTTACTATTGGCCTGTTTTATCTGTTTCCAAATGAATGAATCCAATCTAAACCGAATCCTGCCCCAAACAAATCCTGCTCACAATCAATCCTTGGTGATGTGAGGTGACTATAAGGAGCTCTAAACCCTGGCCGTGTCAAAAAACAAAAACCAAAAAACAAAAACAACCAGCCATATTCAGAACTGCTAGAAGCCATTCAGAACGCAAGAAGCCTTTTAGCATTGACTAAAGGTGCTTTCGTGTGACAAGTGTTGGACATCGAAGGGGGATTTTACTATTTATTAATTCATACAGAACATCTAATGTGCAAAAAAAGATTATACTGTACACAAATATTTTAAGTGTATAGTTCACTCCTTACATTCCTGCCTATGTAGACTGACTTTAGCATTAGCAAACAGAGTACAGACTATGAAGACACATTGGTTATTGGTTAGACCTACTAAATAAATATGCCCACTTCACTGTTTTGATTCTGTGTCAGAGCAGCACTGAATGAGGCTGAATGAACTGGGGCGTTTTGTTTGTGAATGAGGATCTGCTGACTGACTGATTGACGTTTGATTAGTTCACCATGTGAGTCAATCTTTTTCACAATAAAGAATTATGAATGGGTAAAAAATTCTGATTATCATTCACAATAAAAATGACGTAGGAACATCAGTGAAACTCTTTATTTAGGCTATTATTGTTTTACTTTCCCATAGTTTAAAGTCAGGCCCAGTGGATGACAAAATGTGAGTCAAATGACAGATCTTGCTATTTTTATGGAAAACAGCTCATTTCGCACTGGAAGCACCCCATACACAGGGTTTCACAGAGATGCCATTTTTGGTTCCCAGAAGAACAAAATCTAAAGAACCTTTTCCACTATAAAGAACATTTTGTGGAATGGAAATATTTCATGGAGGTTAAAGGTTCTTCGCTGAACCATAGATGCCAATAAAGAGTGTAGAGTTGGTAAGGTTGACATGAGTCATATTACAGCGACAGTCTCCTGGAGAAACCTGAGGTAAGCACCAGTGCTACACTAGTAATATGTGACCCTGGACCACAAAACCAGTCATAAGGGCCAATTTTGTGAAACTGAGATTTCATAAAATAAGCTTTCCACTGATGTATGGCTTGTTAGGATAGGACAATATTTGGCTGAGAAAATCTAGAATCTGAGGGTGCAAAAAATCTAAATATTGAGAAAATCACCTTTAAAGTTGTCAAAAGGAAGTTCTTAGCAATGCATATTACTAATCAAAAATTAAGTTTTGATATATTTATGGTAAGAAATTTACAAAATATCTTCATGGAACATGATGTTAATATCCTAATGGTTTTTGGCGTAAAAGAAAAATCAATCATTTTGACCCATACAATGTATTGTTGGCTATTGCTACAAACATACCCATGCTACTTATGACTGGTTTTGTGGTCCAGGGTCACATATCTCATAGATCGCTACTTGTGGAGTTCAAACCTATGACCTTTTGGTTACTAGCCTAGATCTTTAACTATTTCTCCACACCACTTCAATGAGGCATGTAAGCAAATCTGAAGGGCAAGTGTAAAAAACCAAATTGTTGTATTTAGCAGACTTATTTTATCCAAAGTGACTTACAGTACACTAATTACAGCCACAGTCCCACTGGAGCAACCTGAGGTTAAGAACCTTGCTGAAGGGTAAAACGGCCACAGAGCAGGACTCTGGCTTTTCTGCTCCTGTGTTATGTACTAAAGATTAAACTGGTTTCTATTTTGCTTTTAAAAAGACATAACACGTGTAACATCTTGTTTGGGGTTGAACCAGGAAATGTACTTTTCCAATCAGCAGATACATCAACATTTTCACAACAGCATTATTATTACTGCAGGATACAGTAAGTATACCATACATAGTATGCATGAAATACTGTTGTTGTTGTTGTTTTTGTAAAAATGTTTCCTACTATGCAATGTGCTTAAATTGACATTCCGTTCCCTGTGTAATGAAAATAACTTTTTTAAAAAAAAAAGTTCTTGCTAACTGATTACTAAAACAGGCTGCCATAAGTTAAAACTAAAGTGTTTGATTTTTGTACCAAGAGCATCATCACCAAACAAAACTGCACAAATAATGACTGTTTTCGAACAGGTTTAAAATGCACACTCCCCATGTCTTCTATTGGTGAAATAAACAGAAAGCCTGCCCCCAAAACTATACCATTGGTTAAGCAATATTGCTTTGTCAGGCAGGACAAAATTCTCAAACAAACTATTTTTTGAAATAAGACACACAAATATTAAATAAATCATAAATAAATAATTCTAGGGCACTTTAATCAGAATAAAATTGTGCTGAACTACTACAGTGTTATTCATTTATTTTACATTGAAACATTACAGTAGTAATGTCTTTAATATTTTTTAGGGCTGTAAAACGATTAATCACATGTAATAAAAGTTTGAGTTTGCCTAATATATGTGTTTGTACTGTGTATAATTATTATAAATGCACACAGATGAATGTATATACTTAGGAGAAATATGTTATGTACAAAATATTTTTATTTATATATAATATAAATTATATAAAAATATAAATAAATACATATACTTGTAAATATGTCTTAAATACATGAAGGTGTTTGTATTTATATATACATAATTACACACAGTACACACACATATTAGGCAAACTCAAACTTTTATTATGTATTGATTAATCGTTTGACAGCCCTAATAGTTTTATTTAGTAATAATAAAAATAATAATAGTAATAATATGTATTATTATTATTATTATTATTATTATTATTATTAATAATTATAGTAATAAAATGCATTTTTTATCTGGAAAATTGGCAATTCAATTTTTCCTCATTTCTTCCTCATTATCTCTCATTAATATTCAGTTATCTCTCATTAAGCCCTATTTATCTCTCATAAATATTAAAATACTACTGTTTCACATCTTATTTAAAACTGTCAGTAGGCTGTACACAGTGTATGCTGTGCAGTATCTAGTAAGCAGCAGGTTTGTGTTGCATTCTGTACACAGCCAGGGTTCTTCGCACTTTACTTAACATGGACTCTGTTGTCTCCCTCTAGCTCTCTCTCTCTCTCTCTTTGAGCTTTTTAGCTATTCTTTAAACATTCATTAACATTGAGCCGTCCCACAGCCAAATGCTGAGCTCAGTCTTTAGAGCGTTCAGAGAGGTCGCTGACCTCTGAGGAGACGGAATCGAATAATGTTTCCATTTCTGTCCCTTCGGCCAATCAGACGAGTGCGGGGCGGGAGGAAGAGGAGGGGAAGGAGGGGAGGGGCAACACACATCCTTCACGCCTCACTCACAACCAGGAAGACAGCCTGCAGAGATACAGAGCGAGAGAAAACACAGCCGTCTCTCTCTCTCTCTCTCTCGCTCGGCTCACGTATCCTGACATTCCAATCTCCTCGGAGCGAGAACAACAAACGCACTGTCATCCTCGTGGAGGCGGCCATCTTTGAGAGCTGTGAGTGTGTGTCTGCCATTACAGACGATCAGATCAGGGGAAGAGCGCAGGTCGCTGTTAGTTTAGAGTATACTATTACCCGATACCCTCGCGAAAAACCACAGCGGCGGGAGGGAAGACAAAACACACACACACTCATCTCCGCAGATGGACCTGTTTGATGCATTTGATTGAATCATACTGATGTAGTTTAATGAATGTAATAGACTGCGGTGGTAAAATTAGCTGATGGTTTATGCCCTTAATGGTCTCCTAAATCACCTGACAGGCAAACAGTCACATCTCCATCACTCGCACAGCAGTTGCAGCTGTGCGTCTTACAGATATACCTGTAAATATTCTCTCGCTGTTTAAACATTCCGTTGGTGCTGATCCTTTCAAGACGTTATCAGAGAACATGACACACGACTATCTCACAAAAACACACACACCCAGCTTACAACGGTATTCATGTCTCCTGCTTTGATTGTGACAGAGTGTTTAGTCTCTGTACATTTGACAAAAAATGACTGCCTTTGAAATGCTACACACACACACACACACACACATACGTTTACTTATGTATCTAAATGGGCACACTGCATAAACATCCATTGTTTTTATGCACAGCTAGTTAAAAATACTCTAACCTAACTGTTACCCAAACTTTAACAAAAAACTTTGTTTTTTTACAATTTAAAAACTAAAAAATTAAATTACTTTGTTCTTACACTGTTTTTAATGTTTTATCTATTTAAACAAAACCTTTTTATATTTTTAACTTTTTATACTAGTATACTATATACACACATACACACACACACGCATACATGTATATTATAGTGACAAATCCTCACTTTTTATGCATAGCTAGTTAAAAATACTGTAACCTAACCCTTACCCAAGCTTTAACAAAAAACATACAATTTAAAAACAGTTTTTTTAAAAAACAAAACTTTATTTACTTTGTTCTTACACGGTTTTTACAGTGTTTTATCTACCTGAACAAAAACTTTTTATATTTGTAACTTTTTATACTAGTATACTATATATATATATATATATATATATATATATATATATATATATATATATATATATACACACACACACACACACACACACACACACACATACATACATATACATATACATATATATATATATATATATATATATATATATATATAACTTTTTATACACTGCCCTCCAAAAGTTTGGAAACGCCCTAAAAAAGTGGGGTTTTGGACAATATTGGCATGAATCCTTTTTAATTTGTGATAATTTTGCACTGATAAGGGACAACAATGAAAACACAGTTTATTACATAAACAGTTTATACATAGAAAAAACTTTCAATTAATCAAAATATCCACCATTAGCAACTGTTACAGCTCTACATAATCTGGGCATAAATTCATTGTATTGTAAACTTAATTGGCAATCAGCTGCTGAAGCTATTAAGGTGTGCTGACCCAAAAATCCTTTAAAAACCTGGGCCAAGTTTTAATCAGTAACCAGGCATCACAGCTGGCAAAGGGTCATGTCTGACTTTGACATGTATATATTGCTATTACGTAATCAAAATGAAAATTATTATTGCTGGTCTTCAATGATAATGTCAAGTTACTTTAATGTATTTGCACCAAAAAATGATAAGGATTTATGCTGATATCATCCAAAATCACACTTTGCCAGGGGTGTTTCCAAACTTTTGAAGGGCAGTGCATTTTTAACTTTTTATACTAGTATATATACATACACACACACACACACACACACACACACTTATATATGTATATTATAGTGACCAATCCTCACTATTATATATCTATTGTTTTTATGCACAGCTGGTTAAAAATACTGTAACCTAACTGTTACCCAAAAAAATTTTTTTTACAATTTTTGCAAAAACCTTTTCAAATTGTATAATTTAAAAACTAAAACTTTATTTACTTTGTTCTTACATCATTTTTACATCTCTAAATGAGAAGTTTTTATATTTGTAACTTTTTATAGTATATAGTATTTTAGTATTTAGCACATATTTTAAGCACATATTAATACATTACTCTGTATGACCATATTTTAGATCCCCATACCTAAACTCAACAACTACCTTTCTAACTATTAATAAGCAGCAAATTAGGAGTTTACTGTGGCAAAAGTCATTAAAAGTAGTTAACAGTTAGTTAATAGTGAGAACTGGTTTGTACACTAAAGTGTAACCATAATTTATTATTTATTACGCAATAATCACTTTTAGCTTAGGCCAAGGTATGGTTTGGTTTGATCTGGCCTCATTTTTACCCTGAGTATAGCAAAGCAGCCCCCCTGCCACACACACACTTGCTTTCACTATTGACCGCAAGTCGATGCTACACTTCCTGTACTGCTACAACACTGCAAATCACTGAGATACTGAGAAAAACTGAGAATGTGTGTTTATTGGTGACACAGAGACACTAAAGGCAAAGGCCGTTATCCCCACACACACGCACACACAGACATATACAGGTTCTGCGGTCCTGTGAAGCAACAGGCGATCACTTTTAAACATTACACTAGACTGCTAACTGTTCTAATGATATGAAGGAAATGTGTTTGGGTTTGTTGAATGTGGCTGCATCTGACAGGTCTCTCTCTCTATCTCTCCCCTCAGCTCTAAAACACATGCACTGACAGACACTGTAGCATGTGCTCTTTCAGTAGCAGATGGCTGGACACAATCTGCGCCTTTTCTGCAAAAGATATCAACAGACCAGTGAGAGTCTGTGTATGTAAAGTGAAGTCCAAAAGTCTGAGACCACACTGAAAATATAGATTTTTACTTAAAACCTAGAAATAAAGAGCCTCAGGGCTTTTTTTTTATAACAGCGTATGAAGAATTGCACTATTCCTAGATCATTAATAAAAATGAAGCAAATTTGTGACGCTGATGTCTTTGTGCAGATGTTCTTGATTCAGCTGAAGATCAAGATGCTCTTTGGATCATTCTCAAATAATGATCATCAGCTCTAGTGCTGCTCTCATTAAATGCATGTTCATTTTCTCTCAATTTAACTTCTCGCTCTGATTGTTATTACAATAATAATATCATTTTTAAATCTTAAAATAAAAAAACACTCATGGCACGCAACCCTAAACAACAGGACGTGACATAATGGCAAGAGGTGCCTATCAGTATGTACAAAACCAATTATTAAAAGAAAGAATACGTGGCCAGTGATTGGCTTAGGTATAAAAAAAAATATGTATATTAAGTATTTGAAGCCACTTTTTGGAATGCATTAATCTGCATTAATAATATACCTTTTCTCAGTAAATACTGATATATGTGATGCAAAATACAAAATGCAATTTTACTGGTGGTCTCACACTTTGAAGTCCACTCTGTGTGTGTGTTCCTGTGCACACATTGTTCTTGTGTCTGTTTGGGTGTGCTTACTATAAGCTTTCCTGTAATCACCCAGCGAACAGTCATCTCCACACACCTTTCTCTATTCCCACCTGTGAATTTGTTCGAGTGTGTGACTAACCTTTAGTCAGAGTGGCCGAGAGTCTGAGCTCTCTCTTATTTCTCAAACAAAAATGTGTGTTTTGCCTGAAAGCAAATAACACGGTAGTTTTGAGTGTGTGTGGCCGCTATGTGCTTTTGATTCACGAACTCCAGACCTCCGTCAGTTTGATCAGCTTCACTGAGATTTGCAGAAAATGTGAGTCTAGAAATGATTTTATTTCTCTCTGAATCACTCTGATGAATATGACAGAGAAACCAGAATATCCGAATGGAAAGTGTAACATCCATATTTCAAATGATTCCATAATCCACATAGAAAACCAGAGATGTGCTGCAATAGCCATCAGATCATTAGCCAAAGAAAAAGAGAGAGAGAGTTTGTGTGTGTGAGAGTGTATGTGTGTGTGTGTAAGAGATAATCCGTCCTGACTGTTTCCTGTGAAAACAGATGGAAAAACATGAGTCTTTTTTTCCTGTGCCTGGTCAGGCTATTAATACCTCTGAGACACACACACACACACACACACACACACACACACACACAGACCTCTATATTCACCAGAGACCGTGCACAGCTCAAAAGTCCTGTTATACAACCTGAGATTGGCTATACAGGCTTGTCATTAACACAAAACACACTCTAATATCACACATTTTCACACGCACTAACATCAACCCCTTATTTCACACGCTCTCAAACAGGCACAACACACACAACCTCCATAGAAACACCCAGCTGAAAGAGCAAAACACAAACGCACACACACAATCACGCACACTGAAAGACAAAGACGGGCATTTGGTTACAATTAAACATGTCAGAGACACAAAACCAGGGGCAAACACATTAAACCCTCTTTCTCTACGCAAGGCCTCATCTATAGTGAATGACAACGCGCTAAATGCTTTTAATTGCCATCAATTGGATCTAGTGAGAAACGGAGGGAAAACCTCATAAAACATGTTTTGTTTTTTCCTTAAGGCTGCAGTTAAAAATCCAAACGTTTTTGTCCAAACCTACGGGCGGCGTGAATGCAATATTCATTTTGCTGCAGGAGAACAATCCATGCATAACAATGAGATTTGCTAATGAAATCAACCATCAACCTGCAATACATACATATTAAAGCAGCTTGCGCTGTCACCCGCTTTGTGCATCGTTTGTTCCTCCTGCCGTCTCCTCAGTCTCCCTCTCCCCCACTC
This sequence comes from Labeo rohita, assembly GCF_022985175.1. NCBI lineage: Eukaryota > Metazoa > Chordata > Actinopteri > Cypriniformes > Cyprinidae > Labeo > Labeo rohita. The sequence goes on along the minus strand of NC_066874.1, from coordinate 8,578,474 downwards.
ATTCCGACCTTTCTATCTCGCGCTCACCTTGAGTTTTAATAGCTGTATTAACACAAAATGATGATCGCACATTTCCACTTCTTTGACCTGCGTGACACGCTCACACACCTGTGCAAAGAGGTGAGACCCAGATGCGCTGTGACCGTAGTGACGCAACTGAGAAAGATGTGACAGTATCTACTAATGTTTGCTGAACCAAAAGAAGCCAACCACTAATACAAGCACCAACTGATTATAAGCCACCTACAGATAGACAGACATAGATATGTAACCATTAACATACTGATATCAGCCACCTATATATTGCACTGGTCTGACTGGACATTAAAAGCAGATAACAGACAGACAGCTAGTCGGACAGACATACAGTTAGACAGACAGATAAATAGAAAAAGACAGAATTAGAAAAAAAGATAGAATTGAGGTAGCCAGATAGATAGACAGATAGATAGAATTGAGGTAGCCAGATAGATAGACAGACAGATAGATAGATAGATAGGATCAAGGTGGAGAGATGGATAGACAGGAAGAGAGACAGACGGACAGACAGACAGATGGATAGATAGATAGGATCGAGGTGGACAGACAGACAGACAGACGGACATAGATAGATAGATAGATAGATAGATAGATAGATAGATAGATAGGATCAAGGTGGATAGACAGGAAGAGAGACAGACAGACAGACAGACAGACAGACAGACAGATAGACAGATAGACAGATAGACAGATAGACAGAAAGATACATAGATAGATAGATAGGATCAAGTTGGAGAGATGGATAGACAGGAAGAGAGACAGACGGATGGACAGATAGATAGATAGATAGATAGATAGATAGATAGATAGATAGATAGATAGATAGATAGATAGATAGATAGATAGAATTGAGGTAGCCAGACAGATAGATAGATAGGATCGAGGTGGACAGACAGACAGACAGACAGACAGACAGACAGATAGACAGATAGATAGACATACAGATAGATAGATAGATAGATAGATAGATAGATAGATAGATAGATAGATAGATAGATAGAAATATACATAGATAGATAGATAGGATCAAGTTGGAGAGATGGATAGACAGGAAGAGAGACAGATGGATGGACAGACAGATAGACAGATAGATAGATAGATAGATAGATAGATAGATAGATAGATAGATAGATAGATAGATAGATAGATAGATAGATAGATAGATAGATAGATAGATAGGATCAAGGTGGATAGACAGACAGACAGACAGATAGATAGATAGATAGGATCAAGGTGGATAGACAGGAAGAGAGACAGACAGACAGACAGACAGACAGATAGATAGATAGATAGATAGATAGATAGATAGATAGATAGATAGATAGATAGATAGATAGATAGATAGGATCAAGGTGGACAGACAGGAGGAGAGACAGACAGACAGACAGACAGACAGACAGATAGATAGATAGGATCGAGGTGGACAGACAGATAGATAGATAGATAGACAGATAGACAGACAGATAGATAGATAGATAGATAGATAGATAGATAGATAGATAGATAGATAGATAGATAGATAGATAGATAGATAGGAGGAAGACAGTGACAGACAGACAGACAGATAGATAGATAGATAGATAGACAGACAGACAGACAGATAGATAGATAGATAGATAGATAGGATCGAGGTGGACAGACAGACAGATAGATAGATAGATAGATAGATAGATAGATAGATAGATAGATAGATAGATAGGATCAAGGTGGATAGACAGGAAGAGAGACAGACAGACAGACAGATAGATAGATAGACAGACAGATAGATAGATAGATAATATCAGTATCTGGCAATATAAGAGTTTTCTCTTATTTCAGTATCAGTTAATTATCATCTATCCGTATCGGCCAAAATTTTTCATCCCGATAGAGCAGGAGAGAGAAAGAGAGAGAGGGAGAGTGTGTGTGTAAGGAGTGTGTGAATGGCCATTTCTCCCTGCTGACACAGCCTCCATCTGCCACTGAGCCGTGCAGAGAGGCACAGCGAGAGAGAGAGAGAGAGAGAGAGAGAGAAAGAGGGAGAGAGAGAGAAGGAGAGGAGGGGAGGGAGGGCAAGAGGCAGTGCTGGTGTGATGGAGAAGGAGAGAGAGCGCTCACGCTCACCTTGGTGTCACCTCTGCTGAGCTGAACGGGATGATGGGATAGGTAGAGACACAAAGACGCTCTGCCCTCTCTTCCCCACACACACACACACACTCACACCTCTCTCCTCTGCGCTCCATCTCTTTTCTGCTCGCTCACACACGCACAGAGTAACGGCACAATCTGTGATCACTGGAGCTGTTTGAGCCAGATATCGTCTCTGGGGGATTTACACACACAAACAGGTGCACACACATGCAGAAATATGCACGCATACACACAAACCTACACGCGCCGTCTCGTGAGATCCCTGTCTTTCTCTTACAACACACACACGCACAGTGGAATACACACACAAACAGACACAAAATAGGGCAAGCAGAGAGATTTTGACACACTTCTAAACACACACACAGAGAGCCCGAGGGCAGGGTTTGAAATGAGAGGCAGCGTTTTAAAGAGCTTGCTGAATTCCACCTGTGATTAGTGTGGCTGCAGGGCTGATGGATCACGGCGGACACATTTCACTCGCTCGCTGCTTATCTCTCTTTCCCTCCCTCGTTTTTTTCTCCTCTCTCTTTTCCTTTCTCTCCCGCTCCTTCCCTCCTTTTTTTCCTCTCCGTCTCGCTCTCTCTCATCCTAGCTCTGATTTTTCACTTTTCTTCTCTCCTCTGCGCTTTAAATCCTCTCTGCTCGCATCGACATCTACACTAATGCCCCCTCTTTCTCTGTATTTTCTTTCGCCATCTCTCTCCCTCTCCATGTGTGCCAGCAGGGAATGACCTAGCAGCTGGGTCCTCTGGAACAGACCAATAAAATACTAAATATCTCCCTGCACATCACCCACACACAGACACAATGCCCCCCTCTTCCCTGGACCATCTGCACGCCAAACCATCCGTCCCTCCCCCCTGACACTCAAGACCCTTGTGAGCTGTAAACAATAGCCAGATATGACAGAGAAACGCTCATGTTGTATCTACCGCTCTGAAGCACCACCCTGATTAACGATAGACCGATAAACCAGACGATTTCACAGTGACGATGTCACTTCTAAAACCTACTGACAGTTTTGGAGAGAATGTTGTCTATCATTAAATTACCATATTGTCTGAAATACTTGATTTTGATTGGTTATTCAGTCGTCAAACATTTGCAAGTTGCTCTGAAACCTCATCTAGTGAGTCAGTGCAAAAAGAGAAAACTGTGATAATGTCTATCAAAAGTATGCAATTATTCGTCATTTTTACCTTGATTACATATCTAAAATCCAGAGAGAAGATAGTCAGGTTCAAGCATTTACATGCTCAGTTTTTCCAATTGATCAGATTATTTCAGATCTACATCACCCCTTTCAATCCGATCGAAATTTCATTCAGACTGAGATCAATTGGATTGATTGAGGTGTTTACATGAAAACTGAGCTATCAATCTGATAACCACGAGATTATTTGAGTGCATGTAGCTATTGAGCCATGGTGCTCCGGTTCGAGTCTGCCTGGCATCACTTGCCAGTCCGGTTCTCTTCTTCTGCACATCCTTTCTCCACTGCCACTAGAAACGAAAGCAGCAAAACTGCCCAAAATCGCACTCAGAGACATTCACCGAGGGCACGAATCAGCAAACTTCATCGCTTCTGTTTCTAAGACTCCATACCCACCTCTCTCCCTGTTTTTTTTTTCTCTATCTCAGCCTCTCTTTCTGTAATGACCTCCCTGAGGTCCAGTATCGCAGCTCTCTCTCTATTTCCAAGAGGTGAGGGAGGTTCTGCGAACGCACACCCAGCGTAATGAGCTCTCCCTGGACACCCAGAATACAAAAAGCCCCTGATATGCTCGAAGAATCTCCCCGGACCACCCTGGATCCAGATCGTCCCAGCTCCCGTTCTGAGCTCAGGGCCTGCTGCGGGGTTCTTTCTAAATACCCTGGGTCGAGGGAGGGAGACCCCTGGGTGGCTTGCTATTCTAGGGCTGTGTGTGTGTGTGTGTGTGTGTGTTTATGTCTAGGAGTGTGAATGAGATAGGTGTGAGAAAGTGTGTGCTTGGCGTGAAAGGTGTGTTTATGAGAGGTCAAATCTTGGTGTGTGAGAAAGGGGGGGCAGTTAGATTCAATAGAATCTCTTTAACCTTCTTTGAGGGCCCCCAACCTCCCCAAGAGCCCTTCTAACTGCCCTTAACCGCCCGATTCCTCTGAGAAAAGGGAGAGACGCCCGCCAGCCGACCTCAGAAACACACACCCCCTCATCGCACCTCATGTTTTTACACTTTTAATGGAACATAAACTCTACAGAGTCAAGCATGTAAGCTGTGATGCTGCTTTTCCTTTCCTTTCACACAAACACACACACAAACACACAGAGTTTACGGCTACTGTTCAGTAAGAGTCTTAAGTGTGTGTTTGGATCCACAGCCAGCGCGTCAAATTTGTGGCAGTAAAGCAAAGCCACTCCTTTTTATATTTGCCCTTCAAAAAAGACATAAATAATGGCCTGTGTGTGTGTGCGCGCTCCCTTGAGGTGCGCATCCTGTGCTGAACACACACAGCGAGAGAAGGAGAGATGGAGAGAAGATGAGCACAGAGCAAAATGAAGGAAGAGCAGGGAAAAAAACAAGAGGTGGGGAGAGGAATGAGAGGACTCACACACACAGGCGCGCACGCACACACACTCCCTCTGCGTGCAACTGCGGTGTAAATGTCATCATGTACACAGTTTATCCTCTGTGTGAGCGAGAGGTGCAGATGAAGGGAGAGAGCGAGGGAGAAGAGCGAGTGAGCCCACTGCAGAGAGGTAGACGGGAGCACACAGCCTCTTCTTCTGTTTGTTCATTAGTATTCCAGCGCTTACTCCTTCAGATCCGTCCTCACGCCGCTTTTAGCGTCAGCACGGGAAAACACATACACACAAACACGTACACCAGCGTTAGAAAGAAAGGAGCTATGTTCGATGTGTTTCGCCCATCTACAAAATCATCTCAACCTCTTGTCTCTACAAACGACACAATAAACCCTACCGGCTGATGATGGAAATAAGTTCGCCCAGACTAATTACATGACGTAACGTGCTCCAGTCAAGGCGTTTTGATGGATACTGACTTGTAGAATCACTTAGTCGGGGTCTTAATCTTGTGTGCTTGGTCTTGAGCCCTTGGTCTCAAAGCCCTGTGAAATCAAAATTGTAGTTTTTTTTACTTTTAGTATGAATATGTTAGCCTTAAGGTTATCTGTAAGCTGGTGTGCTCCAAGGCATTAACAAAATTCGCATTTAGAAGATATAAACATTCAAAATTTACAATCTCTAACTTCCACCAATATGGATCAACGATTTTGATGACATCACCTTGCACTTCAGCTTCTCATCAAATGTTCTGTCCAATCAAATGCTCTCTAGAATTCGATGTGTCCTGCCCCTACAATATAAATAGATGCTGAAGCTGCAGTTGATATCGGTCACAGAATTTCTATTTTCTGTATGGTAAATGGCACGTAGTGGATTATACAGTGTACATATGCTTTCTGTTGGGGCGATTAAAGTCTGGTTTCACTTTGTGTCACATGAACCACCGCAGCGCACACACAAGGCCTGCTCCAGTCCAGAGACACAATAGCACGTAGCTGATCATATGTGCAAGTTGGTGCAGACCACAAAATGTATCGGACACATTTGAATTCTACACAGAATGCTATTTTATATATAGATAATGCAATATCGATGTTGTAAGCTGTTAAATGTGGTTTTACCCAGCTTAACAGCATAAACTGTGATATAAACGAAATGCTATAGGCTATTTAAAAAAAAGAGGAAGGGACTGCTGGATATGTCCCGCCTTATCTTCCTGTTTCAGTTGAAATTACGTCAACATATAGATTAACGCTGCTTGTTTTACAATACTTCAGTGGACCTTTAAGGTCTTTACTATTGCATAGAATTTGCATGAATTCTATAGCACTTTCCACAAATTCAGTAAACTTGGCCCATGACTTATTTTTAACTAAATAAACTTGTACATTAACAATCTAATTTAAGTTTGAACAGTGTTGCTAGTATTTGATGTTACTGTATGTTATTGTTACTTTTATACATTTTGACTACATAATTTAGTGATGATTTAATACAAAAAATAAAACTCACAATAATTAAGGTTTTAAACTACAATTAGACATATCAGAATGTTTGATATCAGGGTTGCAAAAATTGCAAACCTCATCTAAAACAAACAAAAAAAAAAAAAACTCACAAAGTTTAGTCAGACCTCCTAAAGTTTTCAATCATTTTCTGAAGTTAAACTCCATCACCATTTACTGAAAGAAAAAAACACATTTGTGGAAAGTCCCAGACATTACCTAAGCTGTTCAGAGTTCAGCATTTTTTACATGATTCGTTGATTATATGGTCCTTGTCAGATTCTAGGCCTCATGGTTCCTATTCTAGAACTGGACTTAGAGGGTCTAAACTGGCTCTCTTTAGGTCTCTAAGGGGCCTAGTGTTGACTAGGCTTTTTACAATAATTATTGTCTAATGACATTTCATTGTATAATAATTGATTTATTAACATTGGTAAAATTTTGAAAGAGGCCTAAAAGAACTTAAAGTGGTGAAAGTAGCATCTAAAGCATATGAGTATCTGCCATTTTACCTTGTCGTTTTTCAAGTGAAAACTTAAAAAAAAAAAAAGACATTTCATGATTCATCTTTATCTAAGGAAAAAGCCATTTCAAGGGATACAGTGGTGGCAGCGAATGGTCATTTACCCACTCAGGAGGGAAGAAAATGACTCAAAATCAAATATTTTTCACTCAGCTGTTGCTTGCTTAATGGCATAAGTGGCCGCGTGGAGAAAGCCTGAAGGTGACTGCTGGTTAATTTCGAGCCGTTTCAGTAAGTTTGTAAGAGCAGTGGCGATAAAGCGCTCGTCCTTTTATGCCGAGTTGCTCTGAAAAGCCCCAAGGCTTAGTGTCCGTTGTGATTCTTGGATTCGTTTCTTGCCTCTGTTTTCAAGCAGAAGGTGTTATGAAAGATCAGGTACCTACTACCTGCAAATCTGGATAGTTTTGGTGTTATCTGCAATCTAAAAACGTGCCAACCGCATTGGCACTCCCATATGGTTCTACAGTGAACTACAATCAAGGAATGGTTAGTTTTCATTATTTCAAAAGGACACCTGTCTTCGGGTTGGGCCGGGTTAAAACATTTTTGCTGTTAAAGCAAAGTACGTGGATTCATACGGAGCATTAGCAAGATATTGCTTCAGATTTGAGCACTGCCTGCTGTGGCTGTCTCAGTTTAGCCAGTGCACTATTTGTCAGTCTGTTGTAGGTGTAGTGTATTATAGTGATTCTGCTGTGGATAGGGTGGTATTATTGGATGGATCTCCACGGTAACGGGGCGGGTGAAACTCAATCGGAGTCTCTCCATGTCGCTCCCTTAGATGGCCACCCGCTGATCCTGACCTTCTGGATGTTTTTCCCCCTCTCCTTTTCTCTCTCTCTCCCTCCCGCACTCTCAGCTCCATCTTCTAACTCTTCTATTTTCTGTATTCATTTATCTATCTTTCTAGTTGAGATGGATACAGAAGTGCCTAAATGTTCCTATACTGTTATTTTTGGCTTATGTTGTCATTGCGCTGCCACTTTAAAGCAACAGCAAATGAATAGCGTCTATCCACTGCATGTGAGAGCATGGTGTGGCGTATGTGTAGAAACCATAGATGATAACACTTATGCAAGTGGGGGGCCTGGCTAAGGCAAGATAATAGGAGATTATGTTTATGATGTACTCTGAATATTAACTGCCTCATAACTGACTCATTCTATCTCTCTATGGAAGATTCAGTATTTATTGCGGTATCCTCCAGTACAGTCGGAATCAGCATGGCCTCGTACCCTGGTCGGAAATAAATATTTAAGACAAGAAGGAACAGTAAAATCGCAAGCGGTGAGAAGAGGGACAAAGAGAGGGAGAAAACAAAAAAGGGCCAATGACAGACACTTGAGGCACCCCGTTTCAAACTGTGTGTGTGTGTCCAGCATTTTGTACTGAGGTAATAACTCTCACCAGGGATCTGGAGGGCCCAGCAGAGTTCAGGCAGGGGTCCATTACACCTTTCACACACACGCGCACAAAATCCAGCAGGCCTGCATTATTTGTATCAAACAACCGGTATATTTTGCCTCTGACGCACAAGTACAGACACACTCCTACTGCAAAGCACCAGCAATGAAAACAGACCCCTCTACCATGATTCCTGCTCAAGATCTCTCCAGCAGGAAGTATGAGCTATGAGCCGTCCCCAGGGACGCAGGAAAGAGAAAGAGAGAGGCCAGGAGCCTGACACTGCCTGGCCAAGATCTATGCTCAAACACACTCTCTTGCCTTTTTTTTTTTCCCTTTCACCACCCTCTTTTGTCTTCCTTTGCTTTTCCGCTTCTTTCTCTACTCGAAATAAAGAGTAGTTGGTTACACTGAACACACTCATATCCACTTTGTGCAGAGAAATGCCATTTCCTCTGCTTTATTATTCTCTTTCCCCCTCTGTGGGAGGCTGGGAGGAAAGTTTGCTTTGAAGAGAGAGGGTTTAACATGTGCGCTAATAAATAGCTGGTTTGCCCCTGGGCAAGATTGCAAGAGCTCAGTTCTCTCTTCCATATAGTCTCTAGCATTTTCAGTGACTACAACTTATAACCTCCCTTTCAGAACCAAAAGGATAGAGGACTGTGTTTTTCCTCGATATGTCCTGACAGACCTGATTTTACTTTACAATTTCAACTCTCCAAAGAGACTGGTTGATATTCTCTCCATCCATAAACTTTTGTAATTCCCTCTGGGTGTCCAAGCACTGTTTTGTTTTGTTCCTTCCCTTTCTTTTTTCGTGAGAAAGGAAAGCTCATCCCTATAACCGATACCCTTGCAGTATGCTTTTGTTTAGTTTCTAATATCAGTTAACACTATATTTACTTTTATGAACTTGGCAGACACTTTTCCTAAGCAGCTTATTTTACATTTTCTCAAATTTTGAATCAGACCCATGACACTGATGTTGCCATACATATACTCTTTGAGCAACAGGAACCTGTATATTATATAACATTCTGAAGAAAAACAAGCCATCAAATCAATTCCAAATTGTAAGGGAATTGATTGCATATTATGCAGATTATAAATTAATGTCACAATTAACTGCATATATCAATATTTATTTTTAGTTTTCATTCTAATTTTTTTCATGTTTTGTTTCATTTTTCATTTCATTTTGTTTCATTTCAGGTATTTTTAATTTTTCATATTATTTTTTATAAGTTTTTCATGTCATTTTTTTTTACATTTTTAATAGTTTTACTATTAAAACAGACATATCTCTTTGTTTCATATTTGTATTCTTAAGCAATTAACATTTTCTTGAATTTTGAATCAAACCCATGACATCGATGTTGCCATACATATCCTGTTTGATCAACAGGAACCTGCCTATTATATAACATTCTGAAGAAAAACAAGCCATCAAATCAATTCCAGATTGATTTTTTAAGCATTTGTTAATAGTTTTACTATTAAAACAGACATATCTCTTTGTTTCATATTTGTATTCTTAAGCAATTAACATTTTCTTGAATTTTGAATCAAACCCATGACATCGATGTGGCCATACATATCCTGTTTGAGCAACAGGAACCTCTATATTATATAACATTCTGAAGAAAAACAAACCATCAAATCAATTCCAAATTGTAAGGGAACTGATTGCATATTATGCAGATTATAAATTAATGATATGAGTATGAGTAAACCACAGAAAAGACATAAAAGTGGATTCTGTAAATGAATAGTATTATTTCTATGCTTTTTATAGTATTTATTTTTAGTTTTCATTCCAATTTTTAATGTTTTAGTAATTTTGTTGCTCGTTTATTTCGGTTATTTTAAATTGTTTTAATCCTATTTCAAGTTTTCATGTAATCTTTATTTTTTTAACAATTTTTAATAGTTTTACTATTCTGAATTATCACAACTAACAGCATATATTAATATTTGCTGAGAAAAGTTGACAAATTAAAATAAATCAAACATGTTACATTATTGTGGTAGATGAGCAAACCACTGAAAAGACACAAAAGTGGATTCTGTAAATGAACTGTATAATTTCTATGCTTTTTATAGTGTTTTTTTTAGTTTGCATTCAAATTGTTTTCCATGTTTTAGTAAGTTTATTATGTGATTGAAACTCAGTTATTTAGATCAGTTAATTTTTCATCCTATTTCAAGTTTTTCATGTAATCTTCATTTTTTAAAACTATTTTTTAACAGTTTTACTATTAAAACAGACATATCTCAATGCTCCATATTTGTTATTCATTGCAGGCTGCTAATGCGATTTGATGAAGCATGTCGCCTGTAAGTCAGAGCGCATGATTAAATGTGTCAATTTTTGTAACACCTTTTTTTTTTTGTAATTAATTGTAGTAAATGAAGGTGTTAAACCGACAGCCCCAAAAACAAGTTTTTCTCCATTTTTTTTTTCTTTTACTTTTTTCTAGGGCAATGCCTAGGCATTAAAAGGACATGCACGGTGTTGCCTCCAAAGCATGATTGCCTTGTAAGTCAGACATACAGGAATGTTAGTGTGATTCATGTTGGAATCCTGACCCGTCTCGCCTTCACTAAACGAGCAAGAGCCGTTGAGCACGGATGACCCTTCACGCCTTCCTACAATTCCCAGAAATCAATGCTCGGATGGAGCTTCCATTACCATTATTGATGGCTGAGACGGTGGCAGTGACTGCTGCCAATGCAAGAGGCCGCAGTGATGTGTAGCTGAGGAGCTGAGAGCCTTTGTCTCGCTGTCTTTGTCTGTCTCTGTTTTTCCCTCTTTCTCGCCATCCTTATATTTCTTTCCATATATATCGTTTCCTCTGGAGTGTGAATGGAGCGCTTTTCTAATAAAAGTCATCCGTAAGCCACCACACAGACACATTCGCTCTCTCACACGCACGTCTGAGGAAACGCTTGGTCTACACACAGCTGCATGTTCACCTGAGGCAGCTGCAGTCCGTTTCTCAGTCTTTAAGCACTCTAGAACTCAAACTCTACATTGTCACTTGTTAGTGGTATAGACAGAGAGAATGAGAGGGAGAGGGAGAAGGAGACGGCGAGTGAGTGGAAAGAAACGTCCTTGTATTTCTGTCACTCTCTGAAACCACCAGGGAGCTGGGGAATGAAACGATGCAGCCGAGCAGAGAGCCCTGAGAGGCTGCCGCCCGCCTAGCATCACCGCTAACACCGCGACCAGCATCCGCGCTACCAATTAGCCTGAGCCCACACAGGGAGAGAGAGAGAAACCGGCTGATTTGTTTGTTCCAAAGCACAAACTCTCTTCACCGCTGCGGTTCGTTTCGAGAGACTCGGCTGTGAAAATGAATTGCCAAATTAAAGATCTTTACAAATACAACATAAAAACAAAGCACGCTTAAGAAATGTCAACCTAACAATTGCCTTTGGAGAGCTTTGTTTCAGCTAATTGGGAGGGAGAGGGGTGAAAAGAGAGGCTCACATCCTAAGAACGAAATTAAATTAGGTTTAAATCGGCTGAATCTGTGTTCACCCTTTTCGGTTACAGCGTCCAATTACCCGAAACAAACACAGAGGTGCATAACCGTGACAAATGACTTCAAAACTGGAAAACTGGTCTTGCAACAAATGCAAAGTCAGAGAGGGAAGGTTTAAAAAAAAAAAAAAAAAGTGATGACAACTTAAGCATTATGGCACAAATACTCACTGAGTGGGAATGTCCTCAGCTGTGTGACATCACTGCTTGTCCACCTGTAAGAGACCGGAAAAAGAAACAGAAAAGCGTTTTAATGGCACATTTGGTCACACAAACAAAACTGAGGTAATGTATCCTAAATTACACTTAATAATAAGCTCCGGCCTCATGGGGAAAAGTCAACGGCAACAGGTTTCAGCACTGCGACTGGGGTAATACAGTGTGTTTAGTGTGTTTACACCCAACCTGTGGCTGCCAATGCTTTAAGTAAGTAAGAAAAACACACGCATACATACACAAAGACACTGACAACCACTTTTCACATGCCCACACAAGCAAAGCAAAAACACATGAATGTGTGAATGCTCATACACGCTCCCGGTTCCGTCTTTTTTCCTGCTAAACCTGTTGGAATTACAGCAAGGCTTTAAAACCCAGGGTGTGTGGGACGTTTTTCCAAGCACACACGCTGTCTTGCGCAGAAAACCAGCCTGCTCCAGTTTTCTCACAGCATTTGTGTGCCTTTCTGTCTGTATGTGTGTGCGTGTGTGTGCTTAAGAATTATCAGGAACATCACAGCAGTGAGACACAAAGGTGAAACCGACACACAAATCAGATTCGGTTTCCAATCTCCTCAATCTGCACAGATAACAAGTTGCACATACACACACTGCTCAGAAACAAACACCACATGCACAATGAGGGGAAAAAAAACCCCTAAAACAAATTACCACCACAAACGAACAGCAGACGCACTCCGAGTAATCTGTGGCTGGGCAGTTAGTTCCTCTTTTTAGTTCTTTAAAACATTTCCATCTGGGCAGAGTTAGATGTCTGGAACAGTTTACCACTGTTTGCTACACACTGAGCCAAGCTGTGACTGACAGCATCCGCACGTCAATCAAAATTCGACTTATCCGTCTATGGTGGAGGCGCTTCATCGCCGCAGCGGCCAAGGACACGAGCAGCGTTAGAGCTGATGTCACCGGGGGGGGGAGGGGGAGTTCAGTCGCAATGACAGCTTGGAAAGACGAAGACTGAGATAATGGCGAGCACGCTGGTGGGGTTGATCATTTTCTACACGACACATTCGGCCTGATCATTACCACAATAACACGGCGCTGCTGCCAACGGAGGCCGGAATCTGTGCGCTCTGCGAGCGCTGAGCTCTCCCCAAACATCTTCATCCATCCTGAGGACCAGCTAATCAAAAACGTCTTGACGCTACATTTTTTTTATTGACTTGCCTAGGGGGAGGAATTTAGATGAAATGATAACGCACCCCCTTCGGATAGACTGCAAACTGTGCGCAGCTGTGAGGATGGTGTGCGAGGAGAAAAGACGGGAGGGGAGGGTTTCTCTTCTTTTTTTTTCTTCCTTTTTGTTCTTTCTGCTCCAGGTTGATACTTCCTGTCGGAGGAGCCGGTCCTTTAGGGAGCACCTTGCCACGACTGCAGACGTTTAGCTCCAACCCTTCAGAGAAACACAGGCAAGTCCCGACAATCTATCTCCCGTGGAATCGTCTCACCCGTCCAGTTTCAGGAAACTGATCCCTAAATAGAAGTGATTCATCTTTTTTCATACAATATGAGCACACACAGCACAAAGAGACTTCTCTTTCCTTTTCTCTTGCTTTCTCATCTCTTTCTTGCTCTCTCTCTCCCTCTCTTTGCTCTGTATGATTCAGTGTGGCTGCAGGGCAGAGTCTTTTATCGCTGTATTATGCCCAGCTGAAAGCTGACAAAATGGAATCTGTGTGTGAGTTCTGTGACTGGGAAAAAAACAGCCTTCGACCAGATCTCTTTCTCTCTTGTTGATAATCTTATTCTTTCATCATTAGGCCGATTGCGGTTTATCTAAGAGAAAAAAAGGGATGGGAAAGAAGATAAATACAGAGGGAAAAAAGGGCATGGACATCCAGAGGGCACAAAAAAAAAAAAACACTCATACCTGGAAACACTTCCTCAAAAATGGCCACCAGACAATTAGCTCCATCTGAGAGAGAGGAGGGGGCGCGCTATAACTTAAACTGCCCACACTGGAGGTCATCACTCACACGCTAATGGAAGAACCGTGCTATACACACACACACTGAGTCGCTCTCTCACTCACACACAAGGACACAGCAATCGTCTTTGAACGCATTGCTAAACACTGCGGTAATTTGGCTTTACATTTGTGGTAAAAGTTCATCTGTGCAGAACACAGCAACTCGTGACAATAAGGCCAAATTAATATTCAACCCATTTCCTATCCTCGATTTCCTTCACCTTTGAAGTCTGCTGGAAATGAAGACCAGATGGAAGCAAAAGGAAGAACAAGAGTGAGCGAAAGAGAGAGAGAAAAAACACTCATGTGTCTCCACATGAAATGGAGCGCTTTTTAAACAAAGGTAGAACATGTGGGAAAGTTTCTGAAGCTCTGCAGTCGTCGCCAGGCACGGCAGGAACAGAAAACATGTTTTAGGCACTCCCAGCTACGAAAACAAACAAACTAATGGGAAAATGATCAGAGGCTTTACTTTAGGTTAGCATTTAAATGAATTGCTGAAAAATGCATGCAAAATGCAAAGCCTTGCAAGAGCTTTTGACAACATGCACTTTAAACGTTTGTTCACTAGTCAGTCAAAGCTATCTCATGCATGTCGTGTTTTATAATGTTTCAATGATAGCTGAGAATTCTCTCACACATTTAATTGTCTCTATGACAACATGACAAAGTTATGTCATACAAGTAGTATGTAAACATGAATGTATTAAACCACAATTTTAACAGTGCCCAAACATCATTTTAAGGCCATTGCATACCAAGCAAAACATACACAGGAATAATACCACCGTTTCAAAAAACAAAGATAACAGCCTTACATGTAACAACAACATGTACCCTAATTGAGGGCCCTGAGCAATAACGTTGGCAGTCAAAAGAAGCCGATCGAAGCTTAAACGCTGTCCGCGAATTAAGTTAAGCGCTAAAGAACGCAAAGCAGCAGAATACCGTGTAATCAAACAGGCCTTGAGATTTCTCTGCGTGAAGGTCAATCCCGCTGCCTATGCAGCTGTCACGCCTTCCTCTCAAACACACGCACACATGCGAACAAACACACTGACACACACAAACCAACCAGATAGTCATCTATCATCCCTAAGCTCAACACACCGAAATGTGAAAGCTCTCGCCATCAACCTGACATCAATCTAGTGAAGCAGCAACAATGACAAAAAATGCCTGCATTTTTAAACAAATATGAAATATGTTTCCAACAAACATTACAATAATTTAGTAGTAAGGAAGCCCAATACACTGTTCTGGTAAATCTTATGTCATCATTTATTCACCCTCATGTTACCTTAATGCTGTGTGACTCACATTCTTATGTGGAGCCGAATTCTGAGAAATGTCTCATGGTAGCCAATGCCAATGGGCACCAATATTGTTTGGTTCCCAATATTCTTTAAAAGAAGAAAGTAAGTCATATAGGTTTGAAACAACATGAGATGAGTAAATGATGATTTTTGAGTGGGCTATCCCTTGAGCTTTAGCGTTGGGTATAATTTGGGGTCATGGTATAAGTTGAGTTGTTGTGTTGAGGTCATGGGTTATGTTACTGTGTTGGGACGTTACAAATGGCATGTTGAGCTGTAGTGTTGGGTTATGTGGTGCTCTGTTGGACGTGTAGTGTTGGGTTAGGGTGGAGTTGGGATGTTCAGTCAAGCGGCGTGTTCAGCTGTAGTGTGGGTTGTGGTAGTGGCTTAGGCTGTTGTGTTGGGTCATGGTGCTTTGCTAAGTGTATAGTGTTGGCTTGTACTGGGTGTGCTGAGCAAGGTTTTACGATGTTCACAAAAGCGGTGTATTGAGCTGTTGCAATGGGTAATCGGGTGTGGTGTTGAAATCGTGTTACATCACGAAGGTGCGTTGAGCTATACTGTTACGTTGTGGTGTTGGATGTTCAGTCAAGTGTTGTTTTGACCTGTTACATGGAGTCGTCTGGTGGCGTGTTGGTCTGTTGTTTTGAGATTATGCGGGAGGTAGTGTTGAGTTGTGGTGGTGTGTTGAGCATGTTGTTACTATGTTCAGTCAAGTGGTGTATTGAGCTGTTATTTTGGGTCACCTGGTGGTGTGTTGGCCTTAAGTGTTTAGGTTTGGGGGAAGTGTGTTAAGCTGCAGTGTTAGGTCATTTAGTGGTGCGTCGAGCTAAAGTGCTGGGTCGGGTGGTGCACTGGGTGTGCAGTGTTGGGGTATGGTGGTGTGTTGAGCATTGTGATGGAATGTTGCCATGTTGTGATGTTAGATCATCTGGTTGGTAATGGTGGCGAGTTAAGCTATAGTATTAGATTTTGTGGTGGTTTGTTGAGCTGCTGTGTTGGACGTATGGTGGTGTGATGAGCTTTTTGGTTGGGTCGTGGTGGTCTGTTGGGTGCTGAGATGCAGTGGTGAGTTGTGGTGGTGTGTTAAAGGTCCACTGAAGTGCTTTGAAACATGCAACGTTATTCTATGTGTTGACGTCATTTCAACTGAAACAGGAAAACAGGGTCTGACATATACAGCAGCCCCGCCCCCTTTTTTAAATAGCCAATTTTGTTTATATTACAGCTTGGGCCAGAGCTGTTGAGCTGGGTAAAGCTGCATTTGACAGCGTACGACAGCCACAATCTCATCCATATCACATTATCTATATATAAACTAAACTAGTTCTGTGTAGAATTAAAATGTGTCTGATACATTTTGTGCGCATATGTCTCTGGACCGAAACAGCAGGCTGTATGCGCGATGCGGCGGTTTGTGTAAAACAGTCTGAAACCAGATTTCATTCACCCCAACAGAATGCATATTTACACTGTCTGAATCATTCCCAATCCCCTATATAGTACACTACATGCCATTCACTGTAGAGAAAATACTGATTTTATGCCGCAGATTCAGTGTCTATTTAGGGGGCAGGACGCTTTAGATTGTAGAGAGCATATGACTGGACAGAAAGTTTGAAGAAAAGCTGAAGTGCAGGGTGGTGCCGTTAAAATCATTTATCCATATTGGCAGAAGTTAGAGACTTTAAGTTTTAAATGCTTTTATCTTCTAAATGCAAATTTTGTCATTGTTTTGGGGCGCACTAGCTTATAGATAACCTTAAGGCTAACATATTCATACTAAAAGCACAAAAAAATACATTTTAATTTCATGGGAACTTTAATGTTGTTGGGATGTACAGCCAAGTGCCATGTTGAGGTGCTGGATCAACTGGTGGTAAGGTGGGCAATGGTGGAGAGTTAAGCTATTGTGTGGTGGTTTGTTGATCTGCTGTAGAGGTATGTTGGTGTGATGAGCTTTCATGTTGGGTCACGGTGGTTTGTAGAGCGCTGAGATGCAGTTTTGAGTTGTGGTGGTGTGTTAATGTTGCTGGGATGTTCAGGCAAGTGAGGTATTGAGCTGTTATTTTGGGTCATTTGGTAGCATATTTGTGTAGGGTTGGTTGCGTTGGTGCACTGAGCATTGTGTTGGGATGTTCGGTCAAGCGGCATTTTTAACTATTGGGTTGAATCATCTGGTGGTGTGCTGGGCCTGTAATGAGCTAAAGTGTATGTGGTTATGGTGATGGACTGAGCATTGAGTTGGGATGTTCAGTCAAGTTGCATGTTGAGGTGTTGTGTTGGACCTGTAATGTTGGGTTATGACAGTATTAGGTTGTGTGGTGGTTCGTGATACGTTACTGGGATGTTCAGTAAAGTGGGGTTTTGAGCTGCTCTGTTGGGGTGTGGTGGTTTTTTGAGCAGTTGTGTTTTGAGCTGTAACACTGAAGTCAAGGTGATGGCTGAATAGATGACTGAAGGAAGTGAAGATGAGCTTTAGACTGAATGCATTGTTTTCATGAAAGATGCTGTTGCTCCTGCTGCACGCTTAAATTAGCTGGCAGTGTTTGGATTACACCAGGGAGCTCTCACACAGGATTTATTCTAGCCTGCAGGAGCAAAGGATATTTCCATCTCTACACACATACAAACACACACAGATGCACAGTCACCCGTATGCATGTGCAAACACACTCAGATAAAACCCTAAGAGCACAAAACAAGGCTTTCGCTTACGGAGGCGCTCGCACACGTACACTGTGGTCAAATAAGGATGCACTGCTCACTCTACCATTCATTTCATCCATCGCCCTAGAATGCCTCCGTATGATCCTTTGCCATCAGAACAAACATACAGATGCACTTCCACGCAATCATACACACACCAACACTCGAAGGACTCAACAAGAGGCTCTTCATGGCCTCCGGATCAGGCTTCTTCTAGTGCTATTGCCAAGTTTACTGACTGCTCATATTACAGACGGGTTTCACAGCTTTCTACCCATCGAACAGAGATAATACAGAGAGATAGAAAGTGAGAGAAAGAGAGAGCACATGCAGTGTTTTTCCTCTCATTTTGAGTGTCATGTGAAACAGCCACACCGCAGTCTGTTTCACCCGAACAATCTGATGACACAAACACTCTTTTGCTACCTAAACAACCTGCAGTCCTTAACCTTATCTCTTTAACTGAATGCATTATTTAAACAAAGAATCACCCGTCCGTTCCAACCTCAAACAAAGCAGCCTCAGCCTAATTTCTAATGACCGAGACAGACGCCCCCCCTCAAAACACACACGCACACACATTTGTTGCGGGTCGGCGCGCATGAGGCCTGCTGAAGCGCCTAATCCCGCGTCTGTAGACTCCAGGAACACACCATGATGCACCTTCACGCGAACGCAGATTAGAACCCTTAATCCAGCTCTCTCAATCTGGAGATCTTTTTATAAAACCTCCCAGCTAATCCAACAGTGGTTTGTTTACTGTTCAAGACCTAGTTTAAACCAGGTTAGATTATTATACTAAAATAAAAACCTTTACTCTATGTATCATGTCAGGGTTAACTGAACTGCCCTATTAACCATATTCGTGTCGCAAGAGATCAAACAAAAGCTTACGCGGTACTTTACGCAAAACAAAAAGGGAGCACATCACAGTGTCAGCTGAAACGATTCTATTTTCAATCCTTTTTCTGTCTCTCCGTCTCCATCTCATCCTTGTCATTTCGTGGGCCTTTCTGCGCAAATTAAAAATTTAGAAATTCTTGCTGCGCCGAGGTGCTCTTTGCCAGCGCAGCTAAAATGAAAAGGCTTTGTGGTGGCAGTGACCAGATTTTAAATGCAGCGAGATCAATAAATAAGAGGGGGCTGCTTGAGCACAATCTCTGAATGTCTTTGAGGGTGTATGTGTGTGTGAGGGTCAAATACTGCATGTCCTGCAGTCAGCTGTCACAGTGCAGTAGATTCTCTCCCATCCCACAGCTCTGGCCAAATCCCACCCAGCCTCCCTTCTGCCCTCTCCCACAAGAGGAGCATCATTCCTGCCATTCCTGAAATCATGGCTATTTCTACTCTGGATGCAAATATAGCGATAAGCACTAGAACAAATAGGCCAAACTACTGGCATTTCAAACACGGGCTCCATTATCTCAGCGGGGGGGAACAGAGCGCCGCAGTGGCAACCCACGGCACAGGCAACATGACAGTCTCCTGGAGGGCAAACAACACCGGAGACGCAACCGGTGCAGGGTGGAAAAAACAGCCCTCATCTCTCCAGAATACTCCTCTGCCCGGAATCACTAATGCACTCAAACCCTCATTGAGGAGCTGAGAGCGATAGATAGAAAGAAAAAGAGGGGGGGGGGCAGATGGAAAGCAGAACAACAGGCGCACAGAAAGGTTTCAGAATGACGACCTTCAGGTGTCGAGCACAAGATCGGCCTCGTTGATTAACAGCAGAGGCTGGCAGAAAGATGCACACGTATTCTGAACGACATACACTTCCCGGAGCTTAATTCCTTGCTGTGAAGTTACAGCAAAGGAGATTTTGCTTTCTCAAGTCTCATATATGAAGCCTTTCTTGAGGGAAAAATCAACCCTTTCACCTTGTCTGTGAAAAACAAGCGCTCAGACAGCCCAACAAAAATAACCTTGAGTTTCATCAGGGATATTCTCACATTGAATGATAAACAGAGGCCCGAGGGACGCTGAACCAAAAAGCAGCTAATTGCCTGCCTCTGAAATTCGGCCCCTCTGTCCTCTCTGTGTTTATCTGAAAACAGAGTCAGTTTGGTGTGACCCGCTTCAGCTGCTGGTAGAAAAGCCCATTCATTTAACTGTCCGCAGAAACGCGAATCTCCGGCTCCTCTGCCTCGTTACCACGGACCGGCAGGCTAAAGGTAAAGAAGATCATGTTTGCGACACAATTATCAAGTCTGCCGCGACCGACTCGTGCTTCTGCTGACACAAACAGTTGTCTCCCGAGCGCTAATGTTCACGCTAAACAGCAACCCACATAACCCGTTATTATGTAAGAGCCAACTGTTGAGAGGAAATTCTACAATCAAAGCTGTTTGCTAACGACAAAATAAATCATTAGCCAAGTAAGTCGAGATAGAGATGCACTTATCCATGATACCGTTCAGCGCCATGCCAACTGTCGTCTCGCAAAGCAGCACGGGGAAGAGTATCTGTCAGTATTTACAAGGTGATTTGCCAAGTCGTTATGAGTGCAAGGACGCAACCTGCTCGGAAAACAAATTCACCACTGACCTTCCAGCATTGAGTATTCGGGGCTGATTCATTTGGCAGTTACTGGCCACACACGTGGCACACCACAGCTTGTATAATCAAGCCTGCGCTTGCGTTCGAGCTCTTTAAATGACAGGTGTTATGATCAGGTGAGAACTTCTCGCTGCCTTGGACTTTTATAGGACGGTTAAATCAAACGACAATCCGGAAACTCTAGGCTGAGCTTTCCCAAGTTCATTTGAATCAATTTTGCCATTAACGGTGCAATGATTGATGCACGTTTAAAAACCAAAATCAATGGGTTCTCACTGAGGATGCTGCAAATGATGTGTCTCTATCCAGACTGATGCTGAGGGATGAACTACGTTTTTACATTTGCTTTTGTTCATCTTTCTTCTACTTTAGATGTATACAAAAGTGGATTCTACAATGCTAAATATACAGGGAAGTACAAAAAAGTTCATTTACCAAACATAACCAAGGCGTGAATAATTCCCTAAAAGGGGTGTAAAGTAAGTTGTTAAAGTGAAAGGCACAATGCTATACGCTGCAGTTGACTATAATATTGTCTAATCCAATAAGATGTAGAATGAAACCCCATAGAGCCATTTAGACTATGAGACACAGGCAGGGCTGTGCGTGTTAACTGCTCTCCAGTCATTCATATGTAACAGCATGAGTGGAGCGTCCAATAAATTCAAATCATCTTTAAATGAACCACACTGATCAGTGCCCGGTTTCGGAGGAAGCGCGATTATAAACCCAAACCCATGTGCATTTGGGATTGTCTGTGCTAAACTTGGATTCGACAGCTTCTGCACTCGAGGCCCATTTCTTACAGCCCACATTTCTCGTAATCAGCTCATTACACCACAATCATTTGTTGTTGTGCGAACAACAAAGACATGCAAACAGAGCTTAAACAAGATCCTTCTAAAGATCCCAAATTAAACGGATTCTTAGATACGAACATCTTCTCACAAGCCTAACCCATATCCTGTCGGGAAAACAACAAACATCCTGGACAGAAACGTGCGGCTGACACTCTAACCTCAAGCAAAGTTCTTTTTCTCTCTCTCTTTCTCTCTCTTCGCAGCTACAGACATCCAGTGGTCTGGGTGTGCTTGAGAGAGCACAGTGTGAGATCCCTTCAAACCCCAACAGCACAAACAGGCCCTGACAGATTTGCTCTCCCTAAATCACGGTAAGAAAAACAGCACAAGTGTATAAGAGATCTTGTATGGGCTCCAAATAAGCACAAACACACTCACAAAGAAAGGAAAGAAAAAACATCCAACAATAGTCATTTCTAATGGAAGGAGAGAGTGGGTGAGCCTGTTCCGTTTCAATTCACTGATACCGCTAATGGCTTCTTAGCGGTTCCATGAAATCAAGCAGCTGTCAAGGCGATGCATCGGGAACAGGGAGGAAGAGGCGGCATTCCCACAAGAGAAAAGCATCGCGTCAGGATGTTTGGCTAAACATCTGCTCCCCTGCTCTCATGGCTTTAGCAGAAGCACATACTCAGACAAAGAGATGGGAGGTGGAAACACTGACTTCTCCATCTGAGGCATTCTGTAAAAACAACAGCCTGCTCCATGCATAATGACTAGGGCACTGGGCTAGATGAGACTGAGCCCTGCTGATACAAAACAGACACAGTCCAGCCATTTGACCAGCCCATGGCGAGCCTGTGGGTTTTGCATCGCTGACCACTAATTGTGTAAAGTTCATGACTTGCATAAAAGAAACTTTCAAATATGTAACACTTGCTTTTTTGAAGGTGGCTGTTCATTCACAATTCACCACAGATTTACTGAGGTAAAACTATCCTTGCTTACTTCTTAACTGTAAAGTAAAGCTTTGTCTGGCACAAATAAAACACACAGGCACAGACATACAAAAGTACACATGCGTATCATAATCTAACTAGAACATCTGAAGTCTTCCAAATGAGGAAATGACTGTACGGTGAGACAATAATTATTAACCTCGTGAGCCATAAATTCATGTGACAAACTCAAATATGTCTGACTGTCTAATTCTGAAAGGATCAAAATACGATTCTAGTCATACGAGGGGGGGAACTCTAAAATGGATGTGAAACCATAGTTCACTGATTCATCGTTACAGCACATTCTTAAGTAATGCTTCACTGAAATTATGAAATTTTGAAACTAGCAAAAATTGTCGATTTTAAACAAAGAAAAGACAATAAACAGTTCAGCTCGCTAAATGACATCATTACGTGCTGATGTCATTCATTCCACCTGTAAACACCGAATCGTTAAACATCGCGAACGATTCTCGAGATCACATCAAATGCTTGTTTTTATTCATCCCGAGTCATTCCGACAGCAAAACTAACCGAAAAACTGAGTTTTACAGCAATGTCAAGCGAGATAACAAATTCGACGCTTTCTTGGCAAAACCTCACATTTTACTTAAACTTCACATGACGTCACCGCAACCACATAAGACATTTCTAAACTTTCTGCCTGTAACGACATGTGCAGGTCGAGTCCTAAGAATACACCGATCCGCCAGTTAAAATTAACCAAGATGGCGTGAGGCTTGTTGTTTAGAGGGCAGAAAAAATGGAGGATATTGTAATATACACAAAGGGATAAATTTCAACAACTCGGCCAGGCGGCAGCTGCTGCTCTTTAAGGAAGCAACAAAGATAAGAGCAACGCGAAGCTCCAACTCAACGCCAGCGACCCGCTCCGACTAAGCGAGGCGATTTCCCCGTCGAAAACACCAAACTGTGCGCTTTTAACAGCTTTTATCAAACGGAATTGTAAAGTAAATGCTTTTATCATGTTGTCTCGATGAAGAGCTGTTAGCTTTTGCCATCATCTGAGAGACGGACATTAAACAGACCAAAGGTAGCGTCAGCTCCTCCAAGTGACTCTCCCGCATCGCCCTTTTCAAATAAGCCCTCTAAAATCAAATATTACATTTTTACGTACCCAAACGAACGACGGGGAAGCGCTTGCTCTTTTCAAACATGTTTGGATACACTGAGGAGTGTTTACCAACAGTTTACATTTAAAAAACGTAACAGTTAAAGCGCAAGCGAGAGAGGGCACAAAGGCAGATTCCTATTATGAAGTCACAACCCCAGCGCGCAACATTGTGTCCGCTCGTAAAGTTTTGCGATATTCGCGGTCGCATCGGAATATTTCCCTCGATCGGCTTTTCACGACAATCCCGTCCGAACGGTTTTGACAAGTTTTGCGCTTTTTGCGCTCGAGGGACGCGCGTAGCCAACCTAAAGAAACTATCGAGTTAGCTGCCCTCGCTAAGAAATCAAGCCAGCCAGCGACACAACATTGATTCTCCAATGAAATAACTGATCCAGCTCTCAATAAATTCAAAACTTACCCTTAGTTTTGACACTTCGTGTAATTCCGCCTCGATCGGGTTCGAAGTATCACTTCAGGTAACGTTGCTCTTTGTTTTCCTTTTTCGATTTGCTTTTGGAAGAGGCCGGTGTAGCAGGAGATGATGAAGAAGGGAATTGGGCAGTAATTGAGTCTCGGTGTGTGTGAGTGAGTGAGTGACTGCGTGTGTGAGTGTGTTTGTGTGTGTGTGTTAGTTACGAACAGCAGATTGAAGGAGAGTCCTTTCAAGGTTTATTCTGCCTCACTTCAAGGAATCAAAGTGACGTCAGCGGACAATACTTAAACGATAAAACTTTTATTCGCCGTGAAACGGCGAAAGTGTGTAAGTGACCGAATTGTGCACATTGCACGCTGTATTTTTAGCATCTTTTACTATTTACAAAACATCTGTCAGTGAAGAAGAGCCGAGAACGCTGTAAGGCTGTTGTTTTTTTTTTTTTTAGAAGGCTTTAGGTTATGTCTTGTTTTTTCTTTTCTTTTCTTTTTTTTTTTTTTTTTTTTTTTTTTTTTTTTGAAGTCGATTTCAGAAGTGCTTTCAGTTCTTACTCAGTATTGATACTATTAATCCATATTTGCATCATGGCTGAGCATTGTTTTGAAATTGGCTGGGGTGAAAAAAAACATTTTTAATCAAGTTATATGATCAATTTATCAAAATTGGCACGTAGTGTAAAAAAGTTACAAGGCGGCACGTGTTAATGAGATTGTGCTTGCAAATGAATGTGAAGACATTATGCTGTACAATAGCAGTGGAAATCTGATAATATGGCGTCCAGTGAAATGGAAATTTAATTCTAAGATTGGTTACTTGTCATTCAAAAGCTGTCAGATAAACCGCAAGACAGCGATGCATGATCAAACTTGATTGCCTTTGTCTCCGGTTACCTCAATAGCTAAATTCAGGGATTATGGATTAACCCGGCTAATCTGACCCTATTTCCCCTCAAATCATCAGGGGAGTGAGACAAGGTGATAACGTTCCGATTTGACAACAGAATTTCCGTAATCCAAAAGATAGTGGCATCGTCGTCTCACGCCGAAAAGAGAAAAAAAGAGGATCTGCCCCCACGACGCTCAGGAGGAACAGAAAATAAAAGGCAGAATAATTGGAACTGTTACTTTTAGTATGACGCTCATTGATCTCTCATTTGAATTACACTTGCGGGCAAAGCGAGAGGCGACAGAATGGCCCTTTGCAGCGGGAGCCGAGCTGGGCACCACGAGGCAGACAGCCATCTGTGCCTAATTGTGTGCTTTTTCTCCCTGCCGCTGCACTCACAATCAGCAACAGGCTGAGGGGGGCCCTCTGACCTAGACTGGGCCAGGGGGGGTGCCATGGGGTGAGGGATGAAGGGGGTGGGAGATTATTTCATTGAGCAAGAAAACAACAACAAGGGGGGCGAGGAGGGACACGCTGCCACTCCTTAGCGGGAGAGGGGGTAGCACGAGGGAGAAAAGAGGAGCAAGAGTGGGGCAACTCTTCAGAGTTTGGCTTCACGCTTCAGATTATGTGAGACTTGCGTGCGTTGAGGTTTTACTTTGGGTGATGAGCGGAAAGCTCTTTTTTGCTGTAATGCTACTTTTCTCACTGAGACAAGATATATTTTGTTATAATGTATGTGCACACTTAATTTTCATTTGAATATGTATATATATATATATATATATATATATATGAAGAATTCAGATGCAAAACCAGCTAAAAGCCATCTCGTTCAAAAATGAGATAATGATACTGAGTGAATGCTCCTGACATACAGTATCCGTCCATCAAAAACTCTTACTTCACACTTGCTAAATTCCAGCCTTAGCCCAATCAGAAGTACCAGTACTTACATAGAAACCTATACAAAGTAGCCAGAAAGAAATGCTAATTTTAAAGAAAAACGTCAGATGGATTTAGGGTTTTGCATCTGAACTCTTCATATATATATATATATATATATATATATATATATATATATTTTTTTTTTTTTTTTTTTTTCATTTTCAAAAATCATGTTTTTTTGTAATTGGAATGCACAATGAAAAAAACATGATTTTTGAAAATTATGTAGGGCTGTCAAATGATTAATCGTGATTAATCACATACAAAATAAAAGTTTGATTTTGCTTAAAATGTGTATGTACTGTGTGTAATTATGTATATATAAATACAAACACATTCATGTGTATGTTTATTATTATATTATTAATTGTATTTATTATAATTTTATAATATATATATATATATATATATAGTACATAACATTTCTCTTAAATATATAGATTAATTTGTGTGTATTTATATATACATAATTACACACAGTACACACACATATATTAGGGAAACTCAAACTTTTATTTTGTATGCGATTAATCACGATCAATCATTTGACTGCCCATATATATATATATATATATATATATAATGTAGAATTGTTTTATATTTTAAAATATATATTATAATATTAAGGTATATTAATATTTATTTTATATTTACTTTAAAAAACACTTTCTAATTTATATATTTATTTTTATTAATTTATTTTGGCCAGTTTTGGTTTCTCCTTTTTGTAAGTCTCACTAATAATGAGCAGTGTTATTATAGTATTAAGAAACTATTACAGTTTCTCTTATAATATTTATTTTATTTAAGGTTATTTTAATTCATTTTAATTCATTATGCATCTATTCAGTTTTTATTCATTTTTATTTTTGTTCATCAAGTTAAACTAAAATAAAATGTTAATATTGAATGTTAAGTTTTATTTTAGTTTCACTTTTAGTTTAGGTTAACCATAATAACCCTGATAATGAGAGCTGTAAACATGTTAATCCTAAAAAAGAAAAACCGTGGACAACTAACATGTTTATGCACGTAACAACTCTGTGAATGTTGCAAACTGTCAGGTGCATTTGAATAATTTAAGCTTACACTGTAGTCAGAAAGTACTAGCGTTATAGTCATGTAACTACAACTGATGAGCTAATTCCAATCATAATTGCGGACCATTTGTGACTTTACCGCTAAATACCGCTGCTGTCATTTTAATGTGCGTGTAATGAAACTAAATCTGAAATTGTTCGGAGAAGAACCAGTCACTGGTCTTTTTGGAAGCATCAGAGCGAACAGAGGACACACACATTAATTTACCAATTTATGCATGCGTTCATTGATCCTCTCTGACCCCCCTCCTCACCTGTAGAGATGAAGCTGGGTGAAAAGGGATGCTTATGGAGGGACACGAAGAGGCAGGCAGACCTCCGGGGATCTGCGCTCCGGAGAGTGGGAGGACAGGAATGAGACCATGCAAGACGTGCATCTGAACATGTGTGTGTACGATCCATGTGCCTATGTTTATCTGTGATCGTCAGACCACCCCGGCCACAGTAAGAAAGCTGTAATTGTGTGTATGTATACGTGTGTGTGTGTGCACACATGATGGCAATATTCCTCCCTCTGAGTGACTATGTGTATAACCTCCTCCCCTCTTCCAGCAGAGGCACACCGGGGTTTGTAATTGTGTTGGTGGTTCTTCATTAGAGCCTCTGTGTGTATGTGTGTGTGTGTGTGTGTTGGGGGTTGGGGCGTGGGTGGGTGGGTGAGGAGCTGAGGCTCTTAGGACTATGAGCTGCGTCATTAACGGAGGCTGGGCCTCTCTGCATGCAGCCAGAATGTCAGCCGTACCTCGGTCATTTGAAACATAATAAGCACAAGTACAATGAGTGCAATGCAAGCCTGCTGGGGGAGGGGGGGAAGTGGAGGGAACACAGCCTGTCTCATCCAATAGGCTGTTTTTTTTTTCTTAAGAGGCTTGATTAGAAGATATAATAACCTAGCGAATAATAACTGGTAAAGATGATCTCCCCCTAGACTGATGGAAACCAAATTAATGTGGCGATTTGGATTTAATTGTTATTTTTCTATTAGGGTGCATAAAGACAGAGGAGATGTCCATCTAGAGCAGGAGCTGTGCTTGCAGCTATTGATTTTTTTGTTTCCCTCCTCTTTTCTTTCTCACCCCTCTCTCTTTCTCTCTCCAACACAGATTTTAATCATCTCAGAACACCACATTCCCTAATACCATTAACAACACTAACCTTCCAGCGCCACAAAAGCGTTTAATTTCCAATGACACAAATTTCTCTCCAAGAGACTCAAATAGTGTCTTTACGCAATTTGGTGGCCTTAAGGTTTTGCTTTCTGGAATAATTGAATTGCGATCCTCTCACTTAGTCTTGCATAAAATCGCTAGGCAAAGAGCTAATCAGTGCAAAAGAGACAATAGTTTCCTCAGTTTGCCTTATTAGCCCGTTTTCAGCGAGTAAAGAGCGTTTTTCTCCCGACTGACTTTGGAGCAACCGATGCTCGCGTCAGAAACCGATAATTAGAGTAGAATCGCTTCGAACGCCGATGCGACCAGAAATGTTTCTGTTAGGTATTCAAGCTGTTTGTTCCTCTGTCAGCGCCGCTGTTTGTATCCATAAATAAAAGATGACCTTTAAATGTTTACATAATTTATACAGCCATAAATTCTTAATATATCTGACTCCAAATGAGAGAGTGAGTCGCTTGATTATGGTTCATAGTCGAGTTAAAATACAGGCTGTCTGGTGTGATATATACACACACCTGTATGTGAGTCAGCAATGAAAAGCATTTTTATTTCTGACTGGGGCAGAGGCTGTCTGCTCTACCTACTCAATGATTAAGCAAATATATATAGAGCCTTTTAACACTGGGGAATGTGTTTAGTTATATTTAGAAGATATAAAAACGGTCATTTTGCCTTTTAAAATTAACATTTGTATTACAGTGCAGCTTAGCAGGTTACAAATTGTTACATCATTCATTACCAGAATGTAAAAGTACAACTAAATAAAACAAATTGCTAACAGAAACCACAACATTGCATGGTTTTAATAGACTGGTTGAATGTTAGTCTGACCTTGCTGATGTAAATGTGTGATTCAAATGAAACACAAGCAGTCTGCTGAAGAAAATAACTCTAGGTTTTACATTGGTGGAAATTTATTTAGGACAGAATGAGTTGACTCTCTATTCCATGTGGAATGTTCCCCGCATTAATCACCCAAAACAAGAAATATGACAGGAGAATCACTTTTGTGACAGGTGCAGTTGACAGCTGCATCACAATAATCTGTGCAGTATCTGAAGCAGTATATATTTTTATAATGTAAAAACTAAAAACAATGCGAGATGCATGCTTAGTCTCAGTCAGAAATACATTCTCAATTGGCAATAAATTAATTTAGCACCCCAGTCATGATTGTTAGTGTGTATAGCATCATTATCATAATGGCTGCACATAAGCTGACCTTTGACCTATGGATGTAATGTTGCTGCAAAGGCATGCGAACAGATGCTAACCTAATTTTTTCTCCGCTGTTTACTGTAGGTGCATCATCCCTATATGGGGAAAGTCTTGTTAATATGGCGGCGATGAGGTAAACAGATAGGAAGTGATGGAGTGGCAGACCCACGGGGGATAACCACATGAGGGGTGACAGACCACTGACATCAGCCCTTGTTCTCTTGCTCGCTCGCTTACTCTCTCCATCTCTCTCTCTCTCCCCCACACGCACTCATTTCCAGGAAAGGGTCATTAATGTGCGGGGAAAAAAAACGAATCCAGTCATGGCTTTAAAATGGAGTATCTTCTCATACAGATGCAATCATTCCTAACGGGTCTGAGTCAGGCTGCAGATCTCACAGGAGAACAGCACAATGAAGCTTTTAATTCCTCCATTTAGGAGACAAAATACATCATTTTATCATTACAGCACGGTTTGGAGGGGGAAAAGGTACTTTTTAGATTTTATTTGAGAGTAGCTCCCTTAAGTGGTAGCAGGGTTCATCTTAACCTGACCAATAAACGGCGAAAATGATCCGCTTTTCGTTCTCTTCAACACAGCAGCCCTCTTATAAAAGTACAGCGGTGGTTCTAACATCCGTACAGTAGTTAAATGTTCACATTTAACAGTCGTAATTGACATTTTCCCTCGCTCCCTTCAGCAATGATATATCAAAGAGTGCATCAGCCGCCGGAGGAGGAGAGAAAACATTAGGAGGATTAATAAAGGGGGGGGGAGGAAAATAGATTGAGCGTTCACCAAGATCAGTAAAATAGGATCTGTCAAGCAACCCTGCAACATCCATCCTGTGGAAGAAAAAAAAAAAAGGGAAAGAAAAGACAGAGGTACATTTTCATGGATGGAAGGAAGGAAAAACAGAGGACAGCCAGTGCGGCTGATCAATTTCCAGAGATTAGCTTTCAGCGGCTGTGCCTGCTTCCATTTGTAAAGATAATATTATTTAATAACCCTTTTGGGTGACTATTTAAATTATCATACTGCCTACAGTGCAAGGCGCTAATGGAAATATTTAACATAAATTCCCTTTAAAAAATGACGCCTTAAACAACAGTTGTAAGAATTATTCTGAAATTAAAGGAGTGTGCATAAATGATTCTCCCTGGCCTTGACGCGCTGTTCTCAATTACATTCTGCTCGAATGGAACAATGGAACTACGCTTTATCGCTCATATATATGCGCTGTTACGAATGTCATATGGAAGCTATTTATGGCCACTAGCATCGGTGCCAAGGACACAGAAAACAGGGATGTTATTGAATCAATTCAGAACGTTCAAAGGAGCAGTGCGACGACGTATCAGGTCGGCGTTTGTCCACCTGACAAACCATAGCTTGGCTTTTGTGGTGCACCTTCAAAAACAGACATCTGTGAAGAGACAAAGCTACCAGGATTCCTCAGTCTTATTCACCTTCAACTTCTTTTTAATGATCTCATTTCAAAACACCTTCCTGCAGACCTCCCCTTTCCTGTCTGGCTAACGCCAAATTGCATAATGCCAACTGAACACTCGCATTTGTTCTCCCTTTCCCTTCTCAGGAAATCTATTTAAATTTTCACGCCAACTGTCAGTCCGTATCAAACCTTGATTTATGCAAAAGCAACGTCTGCTTTAATTAGTCATTTCGCCTCACTGCTGTCTGTGCTCTAGGCGGCAAGCGGGGTCAGACATTCGGAGGAACCTCCTTTTTGTATGATCAAAACTAGGCCATCAGCAACACCGTGATAATAGCCACGTCTCAACACCCCAGCAACATGCAAGAGTGTGTGTTCGAGTGTGTTTTTATCCCCCATGAGCCATCCATCTCCACTCAGCAGGGTGGTTTTGGGTGGAGCACGGATAATCACAGCAGTCACTATACACCTGGAGGACTGGAAAATAATAAACAACTAACAGGTAGTTTTTCCCCGTCAGCGCTCTATACTTTCCCAGGCACTCGAGAGAGGGGGAAAAAAGCAAAAGGAGGAATGTTTACGCAGCAATATTACATTAATCAGGAGAAAATGAGCTAGAATGCACCACATTATGCACTTGTACGGGATTAACGTCCGTGATCTTCAAAACGAAAGTAAACCACACCATGTGTTTTTGCTCGTTTCGGATTGCGACACTTCTTGATTATCCCAATTGCAATCACGCAGAGCAAACAAAGTGGCTGAAACCTCGTGCTAATTTCACAGACTGACATTTCAGATGGAAAATTCACCAAACAGATGCTCCGAAGAGAGCGACTCTCTTGTCAGATGTTGGGGAAGTGCGTGTGAGTAACGACAGTCACATGAATAGGAGGGCAGACGAACTTATTCTCACAACCGATTCTATTTTAGGGCCTGTGCGCCGCTTTGCTGACTGAAGTGGCATTGTGTCCTTTGTGAAAGCATGACCCTCTGAGGTGCGTTCATGTGCTGTGAACCTCGGCCAGGAAAAAAAGCTAGAGGCTGGAGACCAGGGGAAGGCGTGGGAAAGCGACTAGAGAACGAGCGAACGGAGGCCGGTGGAAAAGCCGAGCGGTCTGCAGGCATTCCTTTGTGATTACACATCTGTGGAGAAAGAGGCCAGACATTCTTTCAGCCATGTCTGAAGCTGCTGACTTCTACCCTTGATCGCTTCGCTGTTGTTTTTTCTTATCATCTTTTTTTTTTTTTTTTTAAAAAAGAAGCTCAGCTGTGACCGTTTGGTGACTGTAAACTGCATTTCCTAATACAGGGGCATGACGCGGCCTGAATCAGCCCCTTTCAACTTTTGCACTTGGATTCAAAGTACCAAAAAATTAAGCAGAGACTGGAAGCTCGTGTCCTTGCTCTTGAAAAAGATATGAGGTTTCCATTCTGGGCACCCGTGTGCTGTGCTTCCTTCCTCTTTTGCAAACATCAACCTCAGAACCCTTCCTTAATCCAGTCATCCACTGGTGGGAGGCCGAACATGACAGCAGACGGACAAGGCAAACACTGGTGGGGGTGGTGCTTGTGTTCAGTCTTTGTTCTGATGGTGACCTCTTCATTATAGGGCCTTTGTCACCATGTAAGGATTAAGAGTGAAAGAGAGCCCTTCCTCTGTTTAGGCAGGGTTAAAATCTGTCTCCTAATAAAATGCTCTTCCATATGTGCACATCAGGGCATGCGGCAGTGATCTTTTATATTTGTCTTTAAGATTTCAAAGACGTTTCCTCTCATCCTGCTCTTTAAAAACGGATTTGAGCACACAGTGGTGGACTTCTGTAAAGTAAACTGGTTATTAAATAAAGTAGTTCTTAAGTATCTTATCTCTGGCCATGATCAATGACCCAATTATAAAGAATTAATTTAATATTCTCAAGAAATAAAGTCAAAAAGCCCTGCTGTTTAATTAATTTAACTGTTCAGTCAAAAAATGAATGCAATTGAAAACGCATTTTGTATCAGCTATCAGTCTTCCCAGACTCAGAAATTGATTTTTTTTTTCTTGCTAAGCTTGTGTGCATAATGATAAATTGTTTGCCTCGGTTAATCAAATAGCTGTATGAATATAGTTAGAGTATTTTAAGACATTTTAACTTGTAAAGCAACATTTTTGTTTGCATTGCTCTCATTAATGTCTTATTATCACACTTCGCAATATTTTAATTACCACAGTGACAGAACAAATGCCATGTGGCTGTGAGCAAACACGAGTGAAACGGTGCGGTTATTACTGTATCAGATGCATTATGCCGCCCTCTACTGGACAATTAAACAAATAGCCGAAAAACGAGCTATAAAAATCACAATAAATCTTTTACGAATGCCAATTAGTTCAGTTTAAAGTTTTATTTACTGGATTGATATTTTACTCTTATTTACACTGAATGAGTCTAGAAAAGCTAGCATTATTCACCAGAATGTATTTCACATTACTGCCTTTTTTTAAGGTTTACAACAGAACTTTAATTATTCAGTGAACAACATTATACAACACTATTACTAACAACAGAAACAGAAAAAAGACAAAACTTGTGAATACACAAGTATACATGTAGACAAAATTATGATTAAAGTGTATAAACAATAAACCTCACATATAATTGGTTTCATTCGGTAAGTTTTGTTTTAAGTTGTATATTAGCTAATTTGGGAATTTAGAAAACTAATGATTTTTCAAATTATAAAAAGAATAGACCTAATTTAATTATAGGCTACTTTTTTTTTATCTTCCCCAAGATCATTTATGTGTTAAAGAAATATTTTTTTTTCACCAACAATAAAATGGGCCTTAAACACTTAACACATATCTGTATTTTACACCAGAATCTGACAAGAGTAAACAATAACGTAAAAATAAACGTAAAGAAGTTTCAGAGAGAAGTTTGTATTTATACACTACCAGTCAAACGTTTTTGAACAGCAATATTTTTTAAATGTTTTTAGAGAAGTCTCTTCTGCTCACCAAGCCTGCATTTATTTGATCCGAAGTACAGCAAAAACAGTAAAATTCTGAAATATTTTTACTATTTAAAAAAACTGTTTTCTATTTAAATATATTTCAAAATGTAATCTATTCCTGTGATCAAAGCTAGATTTTCAGCATCATTACTCCAATCCTCAGTGTCACATGATCGTTCAGAAATCATTCTAATATGCTGATTTGCTGTTCAAGAAACATTTATTATTACTGAATAGAAAGATCCAAAGAACAGCATAAAAAATCTTTTGTATATATATATATATATATATATATATATATATATATATATATTAGTGCTGTCAAGCAATTAATTGCATCCCAGATGAAAGTTTTTGTTTACATAAATTATGTGTGTGTGCTGTGTATATTTATAATGTATAATATAATGTAATTATACACATGCATGTATATATTTAAGAAAAATGTTGTTTATATATTAAAAATATTTATATATAATATCAGTTATATGAATATAAATATATACATGTAAATACATGTAAATATTTTCAAAACATTTACTGTATGTATGTATGTGTATATACATATATATATACATAATAAATATACACAGTATACACATTTTATGTAAACAAAAACTTTTTGGGGACATTTATAATGTTACAACAGAATTCTATTTTCAGATAAATGCTGATCTTTTGAACTTTCTAATTATTAAAGAAACTATTAAAGAAAATTCGACTCAGCTGTTTTCATGGTAACAATAATAACAAAGCAGTAAATCAGAATATTACAATAATTTCTGAAGGATCATGTGACTGAAGTAAAAATTAAATTTTGCAATTACAGGAATAAATTACATTTTAAAATATATTAAAAAAGAAAGCAGTTATTTTAAATAGTAACAATATTTCAAAATGTTACTGTTTTTGCTGTACTTTGAATCAGAAAACAAAGAAAAATCTTACTGTTCAAAAACTTTTGACTGGTAGTGTATATTTTCCATTCTCTGCAAATGCTAACTTGCTATATAGAACCAATGGAGATGTTTTAGAGGCACCTCTTATTTTATTTTGAATTTTACAACCTAACGCATATATAATTTACATGTGTCTTGTCAATGTTAAAGAGAAAAGAGGGCGGGGCGATTTTCGCTACGCTGTCATTCACTGGCCGAGGCAGCTGACAATCAGCCGCCGTGAACAGCGTACGCGTTTCCTGCGGGTGTCCGCTTACAGTTTTAACCACGTGACCCTCCCTATATCAACACACGGACGCCATTAATATTAAAGGCAGAGAGACGGAAAATCAGAGGTGAGTTCACACGGAAGTGATGCCAATCGGAGCATTTTAACACGGAGAAATTGGTTTTAACAGGTAGCGTTTGCTAAGTGCTAATATAAACGCTTACGATTTAATTGCATTCGAATAGCCAGCGAGCTTTATTCTTGTAGTTACGAAGTGTCCTGGCTAACAAAAACAAGGCCTAGACATCTGGCAGAGTGCTGGTTTATTAATGCGACTGACTCCTGGGATCACATGCAACCTAGAGCGTCTAGTTTAACGGGTCAGTGGCGCATGTCTTGAACATGTCCTTTTTGAATGCATTGAGTTAAATCCGTCAGATTTATTGGTGCAAAAGCTTTTGTGCAGGATAAACACTCCGTGTTTACCTCCTCTGCGAGTCATTTGTTTTTTAATGTGCTTGTAACTCGAGAGCTGTGCTGAGCTAATGCAAATCACTGACATCTCACCTGTTTGATATGGATCAGCTGTAGTTTACAATCAAAATCGTGCTGTTTGTGTCCTGTCAGATTCATTAAAGAGCACCAAACACACTGTAGTCTGGAGGCCGAAGAGCCATTATATAGGTCACTGTTATAATCTTAAATTTTGATCTTAGATCTCAACACGAATCTAATTCAAAATAGTCAAATTTGCACTCGTTGCCACTTAAAGTACTAACTGATGTACATCAAGGAAGAGCACATTATGTGCTAAACACATTTAGAAACCTCAAGATGAGGAAGCTGCATAGAGGCATTAACTTAAAATGTCTCCTCATTTTATTAGTGCACTGTTTTGTTTTGTTTTTTTTGAGTGTGCAAGGTTGGGTTTAACAAAATGTTCCTGAACTGGTTGCATAATCGGCAAACAAAGCCACAGGGTTTCACACGGGGTGATTTTGTTCTGCGTCTTGTTACATACACGCCTTGACGTTAATGTATTTCTCATTCTGCTTGTCATTCAGCTTTAGTACATTTGCAAATGTTGATCTATGAAAAATACCCTAAAAGGTAATGGATGCTTATAGAAGTAATCTATTTCCTCACTGTCATGTCTTTCGAAATCCATTTGAGTTTCTTGCTTTTGCCAAACAGAAAAGGAGAAGTTAACCGGACTGTCGTAGCTTCTCATTGCCATGAAATGAATGAATAGTAGTAGTCATGGCAAATTTCAGTCTCTTGTTGTCATGTGTATATATATGAATACTTAAAATATAATGTGGAAGTTGTTAGACTGTTTTTTTGGTGTTTTGCTGTATGGAAAGGAAGTTTTTAATGATGCAAGAGATGTACCAAGCCACTTCATAGGATATGATGCAACATAGTTCATGCTGTAAGTCTCTGAAACCTTTGAGGCCTACTATATATGTTCTCAACAACATTCTGGATCTAAATGTGTATGCATTTCATGCACAGGCCTAAGCCTGCTGTAGCCCCTCTCTCACTTGCTCTTTTTCTGTCCCGACACCTGACTGAAGCAGGGCTTCAGAGCCTTCAGGTTAAGTTTAGCAGTGTTCTCACTTGGCAAACGTGATTTGGAAAAAGCCTGACATACAGCAGAGAGCTTTCATTGCAGGAAGGTGCTATTTTGATACTCTACTGTAGAGGGGTGGGTATTTATAGAGGGCTTGATGAAGGGTGCAGTAGGAAGATGTGTATGCTGGGGAGGGAAGTGTGGTGTTATGATATAAAACGACAGGTTGAGGTGGTCCACACTGTCTGTGTGACTAAAGGGATAATTCAGCCAAAAATGAAATTCTGTCACTAAGTACTCACTCTCATGTCGTTCCAAACCTGTAAGGCCTTTGTTCGTCTTCAGAACACAAATGAAGAGATTTTTGATGAAATCCGAGAGCTAGCAGCAATGCGTGGACTACTGGCCTATTTAAATGATGTCTTTACTACCTTTCATAGCGTTGTTGTCTACGCAGGGTCAGAAAGCTCTCGGGTTTCATCAAAAATATCTTAATATAGGTTTGGAACGACATGAGGGTGAGTAATTAATGACAAATTTGCATTTTTGGGTGAACTATCTCTTTAAGAAAGCCAACGGTGCCAATAGCTTTTTTTCCCCTAGAATTGCTGATTGTTGATAATGTCGGGCATAAAAGATTGTACTCTGGGCCGGCCAGTTTTTTTTGTTTGTTTTCTTTTCTACAGTATATCTCAGTATATTTTAATGGCAGAATTCACATTTTTCACTCATACTCGTAGTGCTTTAAAGGATTAATTCATTTTAAAAGTAATCATCTACTCCCCCTCATGTGACTTTCTTTGTTTTATGAAACACAAAAGGATAATTTTTTTTTTTTTTTTTTTTTTTTTTTTTTTTTTTAAAAGGTGGAATCATTCACCCAAAAATTAAAATGTCATCATTTACTCATGTCATTTTAAACCCATAAGACTATATAAGTGGTGATATTATTTATAAGTGATGCATAATTGTTGTCTGTCCATTGAAAGCATGCAACCAAAATGGGCTTGCATCATAAACTACAGAGATTTTAGAACTAATCCAAATGAGTTGGGCGGTGTAAGTCTTATGCAAAGACCCATTTTGCAAAACAGATTTAATTTTGGTTTTTACTTACGGACATTGCTCAGTGCACCTAAATAGAGAGTGTTAAATACACTACAGTAATCCAAAGTTCAACCACAGTGTCTTGCTTGCATGCATGAGAACAAACCTTATATTTGTATGGTTTTCACCCTGAGAACAAGATGTTTGAGCTTTTGTTTGAACATATTTAATGTGCTCAGTGTGTGTGTGTGTTGATCAGTGTTTGTATGGGCCATTCTAAAGAGAGTCCCACAACCAAAAACGCATTTAGAAAGCTTTTAAGTATTAAAATCTTAAATACTTGCTAAAGGAGTGAAAATTTTACAGATAATGTACTCGCCCTGTTGTCATCCAAGATGTTCATGTCTTTCTTCAGTTGTAAAGAAATTGTTTTTTGAGGAAACCATTTCAGGAATTATCTCCATATAGTGGACTTCTATGGTGCCCGTTAGTTTGAACTTCCAAAATGCAGTTTAAATGCAGTTTCAAAGGGCTTGAAACGATCCCAGCCAAGAAGGAACTGTCTTACCTATCAAATGATGGGTCATTTTCTTATATAAATGTATATACTTTTTAACCTCAAATGCTCATCTCATCTAGCTCTGTCATGTGCATGCATACTCTGTGTAATCCAGATCAATGCAGTTAGGTTATGACGAAACATCCCCATCTAATTTTCTCCTCCAACGACAAAATTGTCTTGCATCACTGCAGAAGTACAGACCCAGTGTTAACAAAGTCAACGTGCAAAGAAAATCAAATGTCCTTTACAAAAAAAGGTAAAACAGCGATGTAGGATGACTTGGAAGTTGGAGAAGAAAATGAGATGGGAGTTTTTCGACATACCCTAACTGTATTGATCCGGATTACACAGAGTACGTATGTGCATGGGTGAGCTAGACAAGACCAGCACTTGAGGTTAAACAGTATACAATTTTTATTGTTTTATTTTTTTCTTGAAAACAACCAATGGTTTCACTAGATAAAATGCTTATTCCTTGGCTGGGATTGTGTAGAGCCCTTTGACGCTGCATTGAAAGTTAAAACTGCTTTTTGGAAGTTCAAACTCATGGGCACCGTAGAAGTCCACTATATGGAGAAATATCCCCCTTGTTTTTAAAAGTGTCTTTTTGATTCTTTTAAACGGTGAAGTTAAAAAATATACTTATTTTATGTTTTCTTTGTAAATTCTGAAACTTTGTTGAAAAAAAAAAAAAAAATAAAAATAAAAAATAAAAAATAAATAAATAAATGTGTCCCACATTTCCTGATTTCCACATTAGGAAATATTCCTGTGTCTCCCTCTCTAATAGCTACAAGGTGTAAGTAGATAGGTCTTATCATTTTGAGATAAATGTGTTCGAAAGTCTGAAAAGTCTGTGTACAACTTTTCAGAACTGTGCTAGCTAATCATGTGTTGATTAGCATCTTTGAGCTAGGTTTATATATATATATATATATATATATAAACACATACACATACATACATACATACATACATACATACATACATACATATAATTTTTTTTTTTTTTTTTAATTTAATTGTCACTACCGATACATTTGGTGGAGTCTCGGTAGAGACATCTTTGTTTTTTGGGTGTTATCCCGTAGAACTACATGTCATCATTGTTTTGATAGTGACAAAGGGTAACGCATAATCCTCATATTTAGGGGAAATAAATACATTTTTAGTACGTACATAATATAATATAATATAATATAATATAATATTATATTATATTATATTATATCATATTATATAATATTATATAATATAATTATAGTATATACAATATTTTATTATTTATTTATTTATTTATTTATTTATTTATTTATTTATGCAAGTTAAAATTCTGTAATGTGATGTGGTCGCTACCAGTGCATTGCTGTCACTACCGAAAATGTGCTGTCACTACTGAAATATGGGATGTTTTGTCAAAAATAAAGTATACTGAATTATCACTTAAGATGTTATGATAGTGTTTGGTTCAGTGTATATTCAGACTGAGTCCTTAACTTTGAAATCAGTATGATCAACTTTTTGCCTTTTACAAAGAAAATTGGATTAAAAATACAACAAATCTCATAAATTACACTTGACATATTGTTAAAAATGTAATTATGGATTTACCTCTGTAATAAAAATAGCTGTACTAAAATGGCAAAAAAATATATTTACAATCTAGATGTAAGCAAAATCTTAATAGGTCAGTGTAACCCTTCTAAATAAATTATCATTACTGCGTTTCGGTAGTGACAAATTTGGGGAGAGGACAAAATTAAAAAACTTTTTGAAAATCCAATATGCGAATTAACTGCACAATTACTAGAAATGTGTACCTTGGATATTAAACAATTTGCATACATGCACATTTTTTTGTAAAAAGATTTTAAAACTATTTCAGACATGAACTAAAGGCTTATAGGCTTTGGGAGCATGAGTAAATGATGACAGAGTGTTCATTTTTCCATGAACTAAACCTTTAATAACGTTCTAATAGTTCTTTAACATGTAATTATGATGAATTGAGTCTGAAGCAGTAAGAGAGTAAGTCATACAGGTTTGGAACAATGTGTCGGTGAGTACATGACAGAATCTTTCATTCTTTAGTAAACCATTTCGCCAAAACCATCATACTGCTGGAGGCAACTTGTAATGCTTGACAGGTTATGGAAGTACATCACTAAAGACACGCCTGAAACATCTCATTACCAGTCCTGTTTTGAAATGGAATTTAGGTGACTGCTGTCGTGGGAATGTGGCTCTAACGCTGTGTGTCTCTCTGTCTCTCAGGGTGCAGTTTAGAGATGGATTCGAAGTCTCGCCGGTTTCCGTTTGCTGTCTCCAGCTCTTCCTCGCTGTCATCGCCCTCCTCCCTCTCTTCCTCATCTTCGGCGCTCAGTGCGAGTCGGCTCTACGGCAGAGGGAGCATCTTGGGAAGAGATCGCTTTAGCAGAGAAGCTTCTGTCAAATTAGACTCAGACTATCAGGTATTACAGTGACACATTCATTTCCGTAGCGTCTACGTTCACATCCGCAGGTAGTGCAGCTTAAGTCTCTCGGTAGAGGACTGCCATCTCCTCTGAATCATCAATCTCTTCTGCTGAACCAGTCACCCAGAAATCTATATTCTTTTTCTATATAACCTAGCATGTTTAAAGGAGTGTTTCAGGCTCCGTACAGGTTTTATAGGATATTGATTACCACAGAAAACTGCTTTGACTCCCCCTTTAAATTGAATGGAAGTCTTTGAGGTGATATGTTCCACAAGTTGATTAAACCCAAGCGTTGATATTCATGCCACACTTTTAGGGCTGGGCAATATGGTTAAAGTAAGTACCCTAAGTACACTTTTTCATGTTGTTTGTTGTTCATGCCTGTTGGTGTGTGGCGTCACACAGGTCTTACCTCAGATCAGCTGTCACAGTCAGACCTCCATTGTTTTGATGCCGGAGCAGGGATGTAAGTTAGACAGGAATATCTCTGATTGAGGTGTTGTTGCTGGATGTAATTAATGAACATGGTGGTCGTCATTTACTCGCGGCATCTGAGCCACTGAAGATGTAGTGGATTACGTTTGTTTGTGAAGGGAATGCAGCTCCCAATCTACATATTTACAGCAGCACTTACAGCAGAAGTAAGTATAAGGGCTTTTTTTTATGAATCTTTGCGATCAGCTTTCCTAATAACGTGCTAGTTAGCAAGTTTAGCGGGTAAATGTGGTTTAAGTAAACAGGCTCGTCACTCCACGGAGAGAAGAGAGGGGCGGGGCGAGCAGAGCTCATTTGCATTTAAAGGAACAATCCCCTCAGAATGGGATGATTTTTGCAGAGCTTATTTTGACAAGGTAAAAGGGGTGGTGTTTTACACAACCATTGAGAATTTTTAACCAAAGTATATTATTGACTCTTCATTAAGACCCCAAAAAATCATATGAACTTGTGGAAAATGGGCATCTTTTTTTTTTTTTTTTTTTTTTTTTTTTTAAATCTAGATTACTTATTTATTTTTTAAATATTTTATTTGTTTATTTATGTTTTTAACTTGTCATCTTGAAAATGTAACTACAACATGATTCAAGTAACTTTTTCTTTATTAACTCTCTAGTTAAAGAAAATTCTATTCCAAGTGCACCACACATGAAGTTGTCAACATGATGTAAGTGTTAAACAAGTCACTTGTTGAATATCTTTGCAGACTACAGCTGGTACAAACTTGTCTTATACATGTATGTTCAGAAACAATGCGAGGAAAATGCTTTAGAAAAATCTCACAAGTCAAGGTAATTCAAAATTACACCAGTAGACTTTTATTAACTAAATGTTCTGTAAAAACATTTGTGTAAACA
Source organism: Labeo rohita (assembly GCF_022985175.1). Lineage (NCBI taxonomy): Eukaryota > Metazoa > Chordata > Actinopteri > Cypriniformes > Cyprinidae > Labeo > Labeo rohita. The sequence goes on along the minus strand of NC_066874.1, from coordinate 8,536,638 downwards.
AAACAAGTGTAGATAAATTTCAGAGTGTCAGCTACTGTTACATGTAGTTTTTACCCATATTTAGCATAAATTAGTTATTTAATTGCTTTGTCTCTATAGTATATAACAAAATATTTACAATGAACAGCAGCTTTCAGCCTATCACCATGATGCAAACATGAAATATCAGACATACGGTAGTAGTTACAGGGTTGTTTTTTTTTATTATTCATTCGCTTGCACTGCTTTTCCAAGTTTTTTTCTATATCAAAATGGACGTGTGTACTCGTCTTTTGCAGCGTCTCATGCTTAAATGGCATTTTAAAAACATTGTGCTCAAGTTATAAGGAGCAATTTTTTTCCTATTCCACTCTCCGCATCGCATCTTTGTCAACACAAAAGGGCATTCTGTGTGACTGACACCCACTGATCTATAGAGAACGGCGCATATGAGAGCGTTATCATCAGCGTATTGTCAAAGTGTCTAATTCTGACGTTTGGTAATAAAACAATTCCTTGTTTTCTAAAAAATAAAATTGTGGCAAACCATTGAATTCAAATGAATTGATAAAATCAGAAAAATCACCCTGCCCTACTCCCTTTTAAATGTCTTTATGAAGCCATTAGTTATAAAAATGTTTTCTTTTGGTAAAGGTGTGTACGCAATTTGGAAAACATTGCAAAATGCAACAATGGGGAATTAGGGTTGCAAAATATTAACTCTGCATGGCATGGGGGGATTAAGAAAACTAGCCAAATCTCAAGTTGTTTTTTTTTTTTTTAATAAACAGTCACTTATGCATTATAACTTTTACATGAAAATCGGTACATAGTAGTAATCAAAAATAGTCTTTTTTTTTTTTTTTTTTTTTATAAGTTTATAAAATTTAACCCACAGCTATGGAAGCCCATTTTTGTCACTTAATAAAAAAAAATGTAAAATATAATTGCGAGTTTACCCTTTTTTATTTTTCTTTTATTTATTTTTTTTTCTCAACTTATCTTAACATTCATGCCATATTGTAATTACCGTAATCATGAGATACCAATTTGTAAAAAAGCGCTCACGTCATCATAGCACTTGTAAATACAACTTGTGAACTGGGAGCTATTTGAAAGCTATGACTTGTAACCACCTGACCACCTCAGATTCATTAGGCTCTATGTTTAGGCATTGATAGTGTGATGGTTCCGAGTCCAAGGGTGTGAACCGCTCCCAGTAGAACATCATGTGTTTTTCATCTCAAAATAACGGTAATTACAATATGGCATGAATGCAGCATTTTCTTTTTCATAATTGAATGTTTGCAAAGAGCTTGATTGACAGGTGATCTGACCAGTCATAATGCTGAATCCGCTGTCATGTCTGACAAACATATTAAGACAGGTAGATTAACTTCGGTGGACTTAAACTTGAAAAATATTGTGTATTGACGTCTTTCCACGATTGAAATAGTAAAATGTTATGATGTTCATTCATGTTCATTTCATGCTTTAAGTAAATATAAAAAGACCATCAGTTCACATGTGTAGCTTGAACTGAGGCAATACAGTGATCTGTCACGACACATTAATGAGACACAAAATGGTAAAAAAGACAAAATCTGAAAGCTGAGACCTTGTTTCGTACCAGTAGTAACCTGCTCTGTCTTACCTGTTGGTGTGTTGTCAGTTCACTCTTTGCTCCTCAGTGTATTTTTCACTGTGTGAGAACGTGTAGTGTGAGAGAGCGGCATTGTTTGTCGGACATAGCAACAGTAACTAATGAGGGTGGGTTTTTTGCGAACGGTCAATTGCCTGATGTATATTGCCTGATTCTCACAAATTTTTTCTTGCAAATGTGAGTTTATATCTTGCAATTCTAACTTATGAAGTCAAATTCTAAGGGGAAAAAAGACTGTTCTCAGAGTTGCAAGTTTATATCTCAATTTTAACTTGAGAAAGTCAGAATTGTGAGTTTATATCCTGTAAATCTGACTTTATTTCTCAGAATTGCCAAAAAAAAAAAAAATAAAATAAATAAAAATAAAAATAAATAAATAAAAATGAGTCCGAACTGGGAGAAAAGGTCGCTGTTTTCATTTTTTTTTAATTCAGTTTTTATTTTTATTCAGTGGCAGAAATAGGCTTCCATACACAGCCACAGTTGTTGGTGTTGTTTTATTTATTTATTTATTTATTTTTCAGAGTTTATAGATAAATAGATAAGTAAGAAATCAATTTGTGCTAAGAAATTTCCCCTAGCTGGTGCCTTTTTTTTTTTTTTTTTTTTTTTAAATTGTAGTAAGTTGATTTTAATATGCTTTTTACCACAAGTGTAGATAAATTTCAGAGTGTCAGCTACTGTTACATGTAGTTTTTACCCATATTTAGCATAAATTAGGTATTTAATTGCTTTGTCTCTATAGTACATAACAAAATATTTACCTAAGGGACTTTTTTTTTCCTCCCCCCTTTCTTTCCTCTCTCTTTCTCTCCTTCGCATGTCCTCTCTTTACTGTGTAAGTTGATTTGTTTTCTCCACCCCCTTCAGTCTGTAAAACTTCATGAAGATTCTCGAAGCGTGAGAGAGCCACTATGGAGATCAGTGTGCTATCGCTATTAGCATCTCATATTCCGCAGCACTGCTGGGTCTCTGGAAAGGTCTTCGTGTTACACTGCCTTGGTTCACTGGGCTTTTTATAGTGCACACTAGATTCCTGGCCCTGGTGTATCTCATCAACCTGTCAAGGTCTGTCTCGCTAGATAAAGTTACTGAAACTTCCAGAGTTGTTTTTGACTCCCAGAGTGTGTTTTGAAGATCACATCTGAGAACTTGGCTACGTCACTACATTAGGCACTGTTAAAGTTGACATTAAACAACATTAGCCACCGTCAGCTAATCCAAATATAGTTCGCCACAGGGGGTTTCTCGACATAAAGCAGCTTTAGGAAGGAAACTGTTTGTAGAGGCTTTGAGGTTGGCTGTTAATGTCTGAATATTGGCCAATGTGCTGTATTTTTTTTTAATGATGCAGAACAAACAGTAGTTAAATGACTTAATTGTTGAGTTTCTTCCTGTCACGGTTCTGTACTAACATTCACGTTGTGTGTTCGTTTCTAATGTTTCCTGTGTTTTAGAGCTCCCGTCTGCTGAGCTCGCCAAGAGTTTACAATTCAACTGAAAGCCGTCACTCCAGCTGGAAGCTCTCTACGCCTGTTTCTCTGTCCTCATCATCTTCATCTTCCTGTGATCGAACATGGACAGATTCCACCAGTGGAGACCGATGCAGACTTGTAAATATTTTGTGTATAAATTTTTAATGTACATGTAAGTTGTATGAGCCGTTTTATTATAAAAATTATGATTACGTTAATTATACAACATTTGTAATTTATTGTAACGGTTCTTATGTTTTATACCATTGGTAGGCGTCTAATGCTACAGCATAGGTATAAGACTGGATGTCCAATTCTTTTGGCACAAGTAGCACAACATAATTGTGAAATATTAATTTTATTTTATTTTTTTTGTGGTGTTGTGTAAATATGAATGTGTGTAAACAACCGAATAATCTGATTTGAGCAGACTTGGGCTCTTGGAATTGGAATCTTTGAGACCGTTTAGCAAACATCCCAGACATGTAAGACATCTGACTGCGTGTGTTTGTATATTTGTATTTTAGACCGACTCTGAGAGAAGGCCGGGAACCTACTGTGGACTTCTTGGCACATCCCAAGACAGCGAGTCTAAAAGAGCAAAACTTTCCTACACAAATAGAGCAGCTTATTCCAGATCCCCATCCACATCTAAACCTGCCAGCTCTTACTCCACTTTAGGAAGTATGTCACAGTAATAAGTAGTTGCAAAAAGTATTTCAGTGTTAAAATGGTTAATTCTGAGTGCCTCTTGAATTTATGGGTGTCTGGTGGATTAACACATTGATCTTATGTTTAGATTCTTCATGGAAATCCTCCATCAGTCCTTTGTCAAGATCATCCTCTTCATCATCATCCTCATCTTCGTCAACGACTCCAGAGGGTCTTTGGGCCCGCAGAGATTTGGAGAAGAGGGGCGATTCAGGACTGAGTTCACTGGGGGAGTCTAGTTACCGGTCTAGCGGACTGACATCTTCACTGTGTATGTGCACAAATGTACTCACATTTACACAGACACAATCATCCACTTGCGGTCCAGTCCTGATCCAGTGGTTCATTTTCTCTACTGGTTTTCGTTCTCTGATTGATTTTAGCCATGATTGGATGAATTCACGTCAACTTTTTAAAGTGTTTTCATACAAATTTTGGGATATTGCCAAAAAAGCTGAATGAAAATGGAATAAAATGCTTTCTTGAGCTTTATAGTTTTTTTTATTCTGTTCATAATGTAATATTAAGTTATATTACTAGTTATATAGTTATATTAAGTATATATATATTCAAATTGTTGCAGAATTCAGATTTTTATTTTGCTTATATTTTGGCATTTCTTCTAAAATTAAATGCTATTCTTAGCTTTAGACTAATTCTACATTAATTACACTGATACATTTGAAAGTGCTTCTTTTTCTCTACATTTTGTCCTTTCCACATTGAGACAGCCTTTTTTTTTTTTTTTTTTTTTTTTTTTTTTTTTTTTTTTTAAATGGAGGTATTTGAAAAATGACTTATGACTGTTATTTGTGTTATATGACTGTTATGACTGTTATTTTTCCCAAAAGATATCTGGTGTAATGTGGATGTAGATTATTGCAGTGGTTTTCAATCTTGTACTTGGTTGCATGTGTCCTTAAAGCGATAGTTCACCCAAAAATGAAAATTGTCATTACCTACTCAACTTCATGTCGTTATAAACCCATAGGACCTTCATTCATCCTTGGGCCACAAATTAAGTGGTTTTTTTTTTTTTTTTTCTTAGTGAAATCTGAGAGCTTTCTGACTAGGGCTACAATGACTCCTCCTATTTTATTCAAGTATTTGATTTTATATATATATATATATATATATGTATATGTATATATATGTGTGTGTATATATATTTATGTGTGTGTATATGTGCTAAAAAAAAAATGGTATTAAGAATTCACAAACACTACGATTCAATTAAATATGCGATGCAGGTTTAATATATGCGTTTTATTCACATGCGTGTAGGTTAGCTACTTGCATCACAGAGCGGCTCCATTCACGGTAAATGCGGTTCCGCACAAACCCTTATAATTTACATGTGTGGAGCGTCTCAAATTCGGTCTCTGCATGTTGTTGTGAGTTTGGGTTTATTATAACGTTCATCTGGGAACGCAACATGCACCACTTGATCAGATTTGTAAGGCAAGTCACTTATAAACCTCCACCAAACACAGGAGAATACATCATTGTCTTTCTCAATATGTTAACTGTTCATGGTGATTTCAAAATAAGTTTAAACCCTCACTCCAAGTATACACATTTTAAAGTCCACATATTCAAAAATTAACAGTGGCTTTAGCATTTCTATCATAAAGAAATAACCAAATATTAAAGATTGTGGAAACTTGACTTAAATGTTGAGTCAATATTAAACACTGATTAAATCGTGCAGTAAAGTGTAAAAACAATCATCAGGCCATTGACGCCCTCTTGCAGTCATTTGTTATAATGCGCAATGTACATTAGCTCGATTGTTTATAATACATTATGTATTTTAACAGTTTTAATAAAACCATATGATTACTTGCTTTTGATACTTTATTTTAACAAATTAATATTGCCTTGTTGCAATTATATATGTATTTTAAGTCATTTTAAAGGCTGTTGTTCACTTAGGTCTATTTTTATCACTACAAAAAATGTATTATAATTATGATTACTCTATTAATCGTCAGAATAATCGACAGATTACTCGATTACCAAAATAATCATTAGGGACGGCTCTATTTCTGACCCCTAACAAAACAACTACTTTATTCAACAGTTTCTTCTCTTCCGTGTGTTGTCTTCGCACGTTTACGAGAGTATGACGTTGAAATTGTTGAATAAAGTTTTGTTTTCTTTGTGCACAAAGTATTCTCATAGCTTCATAACATTACGGTTGAACCACTGATGTCACATGGTCTATTTCAACAATGTTCTTACTACCTTTTTGGGCCTTGAATGTGGTAGTTGTGTTGCTGTCTGTGTAGGGTCAGAATGCTCTAGGATTTTATCAAATATATCTTAATTTGTGTTTCGAAGATTAACGAAGGTCTTACAGGTTTGAAACAAGTTTGAGAGTCACTGGCAATTTTCATTTTTGGGTGAACTATCCCTTTAATCAAAAAGAGAACTTGTTGGAAACCGCTGGTTTAATATTGCGTTCTAACCCATAATAATAACTCTACCTTTCTTTTTGTGCTTCAGACCGTTCAGAGCGTGTTACCTCCACCTATGCACAAGGTGCTCGACCCAAAGAGAGCCAGTATTCATCCCACAGAGAGAATGGTTCATCTAGTCGCCGTATTTCATCAGAGTACCTCCCATCTCCTCTGGAGCGCAACTCCCACAGGCTGACCTCGGATTACCAGTCCAGTCCGTTCTCTCGTGATACACCACGCTCCAGCGCTAGCTCCACCAGAACCTCCGCCTCTATCTCGGACCCATCCCAGCTCTCATCCTGGAGCTCCACCCCTTACACGCCCCTTACCGGCTGTAGCTCCAGCCCACCTTCATCTAGCCCTGCCCCCACTCCACTTCCTGCTCAGAATGGAGGTGAGTCCGATGGCAGGCGAACAACCAGGCGTCTGCTATCCCGGCTTTTCTCCCGACGCTCCAGTCAGGAGTCAAACTCTACCGTCAGCTCCGCCTCTGATTCTCGGTCATATGACTCAAGCCCAGATGAAGCCCCGCCCTCTGAAGTCCCTCCTCCTGTCAGTAGAGAAAATTTGGAAGCGGAGCTGAGGAACTCTGACCCCGTTCAGGCGTTTTCGTTCTTGCGCAGACGCGGACCATCTCTCGCTCCCGTCCAGGAGAGAGCCGATGTAGTAGAGCCCGAACAGGAATCGCTCCGATCTCCAACAGGCCTGTCTTGGCTGAACTGGAACCGCTGTACCCCACTGTTCTCTCGTCGGAGGAGGGAAGGGCGTGATGAAACCGCCCGCATGGACCCTCATCGTTCACCCCAATTCCCTCTCGGTGACCGTGATGGCCGGAAAACACCTGACCGAGGCACGGATTGTGATGATGATGATGACGATGATGAAGATGACTCTTCAGAGGGTGCCACAGCAGCACCCTCTACTGGAGCCTCGGGTCTCTCTGCATCACTACTGCAGGACGGAGTCCGTCTGGCAGGACGGAGCCATGGCATGGGCAGGGTGATGACCAGCCCGCTTTTCCGTATGCCTGAGAATATGATCATTGGTGTGGGAGTGGGAGCGGAAAGGAGGAGTCAAACTGATGAGCAGGTGAAAGACAAGCCCGCCCCCTCCAGAGACCCAGAGAGACTGCGAAAGATTCAGGAGAGGTCAGAGGCTAATTTTAACGATCACTGGTTATTGTGGTGAAAAAAAAAATTGTAATAAAGGTATGGTCACATTAACAAAAAAGCACAGAGCCTACAGAAGACTAATAAGTTTATGCAAGTTTGCTTTGTGAAATTAAGATACAGTTTTATGATGTGGTTGTGTGTCGAATTGTTGAAGTAGACACTCAGATGCATTTTATAAACGGATGAATTATGACCTGCGCGGTTTTCTCAGCACATAGTTATTTATAGCCTGTGTCACACAGGGTTTCTGGAGGGCCACCTTCCCATAAAGTTTAGCTTCAACCCCCCAACACCTGCTTTACAGTTTCTAGTAATCTTGAACGCCTTGATTAGCTGCTTCAGTTGTGGTGAAGTAGAAATTGGTCTAAACGCTGAATGATTGTGCACCCTTGGTGTAGTAGGACCAGATGTTCACATTTTAATTTGCTGATTGTAACCACACCCCCTTCCCACTTTTCAGCCTCCTGTTGGAGGACTCTGATGAGGAGGAGGGTGATCTGTGCCGAATCTGTCAGATGGGGGAGCAGTCGAGTTCCAACCCTCTGATCGAGCCTTGCAAGTGCACCGGTAGCCTGCAGTATGTGCACCAGGACTGCATTAAGAAATGGCTCCGCTCCAAAATCAGCTCTGGTACGGATTGTCTTTTCCTGAAGGCAGAAGTAAATTAGGTGTTTATATAGTGCATATTCATTTGTTTGATGTGCACTGAGAAAGGAACTGCTTTCAATTTCAGTCTGACAAGGAGGATTTGGGGTTCATTTCCTTCAGTGTAGGACTACTGATGCATAACACGCTGTGAAAGCAGACTGATAATATGCACAAGTCTGAAAATGTCAAATTGTGAAGAATCTCATTTGTTAGCTGTCTGTGTTTTTAAACTTTTGAGGACTTTTGACATTGAGGAGGCTTATGGCCAATATGGAAAAATGCTGTGGCAGTGCCAGTGTATAGTTCAGAATGATTGCCATAATTATATGTGACACTGAACCACAAATCCAGTCTTTTATGCCAAAAATCATTAGGATATTAGGATTAGGATATTCCATAAGGAGATTCTGTGCATTTCCTACTATAAATATATCCAAACTTAACTTTTGATTAGTAATATGCATTGCTAAGAACTTCATTTGGACAATTTTCATCAATATTCAGATTTTTTTTTTTTTTGCACTCTCAGATTCCAGTTTTTCAAATAGTTGTAACTCAGCCAAATAATAATAAAAAAAAAAAGTTTTTGTGGTCAAGGGTCACGTATAAGAGAATGCAATTGTTCTGCCATTTCTCAGCTAATTGGTAAATGTCACGTTTCTTCATATTTCCCAAAAGCAACATAGTATTACCAAGGAACAAATGAATAGTGGTTAAAACAAACTCAGTGAGGGCTAAGTTTGCTAATATGAGGTGAATGTGGCTGTTTTTTCACTCTCATTGAGTTCATATATCTGCTTTGATGCACAGGTTCTAACTTGGAGGCCATCACTACCTGTGAACTTTGTAAGGAAAAACTGCACCTGAACATTGAGAACTTTGACATCAATGAGCTCTACAGATCTCATGAAAGGGTAAGTGTATCATCATAGGAGGATGTACACAATAAACCACATTGTTTAGATTAACTTATTTCTAAGGTCAAAAGATACTTGCCAGTGCATTTCCAATTTGTGTGGTTATGGTTTTTAAAGAATCACTGAGAAACAAGTATTATTACATGGAGTTGAGGCTGGTTCACAACAAAAAGAAGCACTGTGCAACATCTGACATTTGTCACAAAGAAGAAAGGATTTCAAACAGTATTTACGTCTTTTCAAAAAGACGTTTAGTTTTTTGCATTTGCTATGGTGTTTATCAAACAATGCAGAATAAAACAGTTCAGAGGCACAATGCTTAGCAAAAAAGTATTCCAGAACTCTGTTTATAGGTCATATTTGGTTAATGATGTCATAGTTTACTGGTATTTTGATGTTTATGTGTGAATGGTGCTTTACCGGTAAAAAGATGGAACTTCAGTACTGGAAAAAATAAAAATACGCTGTTCACACAGGCAAAGTCGTTCTGATACATTTATGGCAGTTATTACTTGGGGATTATAGTTTTATTGCAACAGTCTCTGAATATGTGACCAAAAGTGGGAATTTTACTGTAAACAATTTATTAAAAAAGAAGAAAAAACTCATTGGGTGTGCTCATTGTAAATTTTCACGTCATTTGCGCAAATAAAAACATCTTACATGCTCTCCTCTATTTTCTGGTACAACCAGACATTAAACCAGACGTGTTGATAAGATCTTTGCTGATTGACTTGCGTGACAAAGTGTTAAGCGAATTTTCTGTTCGGTTTGAAATTTTTCAACTTGTGTGGAAAATGCAATGAATGCAAAATATTTGCCTAAATCAAAATCACATTGCTGTGCCCGACTTTGTGTATTCTCCTTTTTTGTGTCGACTTTGTAATCTGTGCACATGGGTTGGGTGTTTTTTTTTTTTTTTTTATTTTTTTTATAAATTAAGTGCAGGAAGGGAAAGTGTGCACACTGTTTACGTGCAGCGCATACATCTGAAGCGCAAACACAGAGAACAGCGGTCTGGGTGTGGGTTCCCGGCCTGTGTTCATTCTCGAACAGCTCCGTACATTTCCACTACAGAAGATTTGTTCAGAGCCTGAATGGTCTTTTCTTTCATTTACTGATCAATATGCACATAAATACATCAGTATATCATCATAATGTACTGCACATAGTGCATATGTACTGTAACGTAAGTATTTTTAGATCTGAGTGTGTTCGGTGTTAAAGGGGTCACCTGATGCAAAGTTTACTTTTACATGTTGTTTGAACATAAATGTGTGTTGGCAATGTGTGTACACAATCACCTTATAATGATAAAAATCCACCCAGTATTTTGTAAAAATAATTTCCCCTTTTTTTCCAAATCAAGCCATTCTTAGCATCTTGTCTGTGTGACGTCACACTAGCAGAGGCCGCTCCCATGATAGATTGATTGACACAGCCGTCTTACCTTAGACCGGCCCTGATGAGCTGTAACAGTCTGATCGCCATTGTTTTGATGCCTGAACAGGGACATAGACAAGAATGGCTTCTAAGCCGTGTTCTGTTGTTGGATGTAACAATGAACATGGTAGTCCAGTAGTAGAACATTTACTCCCGACCTCTGCGCCGCTGAAGATGCAGTGGATGACTTTTGTTTGTGAAGGGAATGCGCTTCCCGACCTACATAAATGTGTCTATGTTCGCACGAACCATTCGTTATCCAGCTTCACTTACAGCAGAAGTGAGTATAAGGGTTTTTTATGATCTTATCTTTATCTTTGCAATTGCCTTTCCTAATAAGGCGATAATTTGTAAGTTTTGTGGCTAAATGCGGTTAAGGTAAACAGGCTTGTCACTCCACAGACAGAAGAGAGGGGCGGGACGAGCAGAGCTCATTAACATTTAAAGCAGCATCCACCAGAACAGGTTCATTTTTGCAGAGCTGATTTTGACAAGGTATAAAGGGTGTTTTTTTTTTTTTTTGTTTTTTTGTTTTTTTACACTACCATTGAGAAATTTTAACCAAAGCATGTTATAGACTTTTCATTACGACCCTAAAGAATCATATCAACTTGTGGAAAATGGGCATCCGATGACCCCTTTAAAAAAGACAGCAGCATAATAAACTGTTAATCAAAGAACAAAAGAAAATAGCAAACCATGTTCATGCTTGCTCATGTTATTCAGCAGCAGCAGTCTTATTAAAATCGAAAATAGGATCATTAAACGGAATTGGAATCAATAAAATTCAGACAATACCCAACCCTAGTGTGCACACACCATCGCAAGCATGTAAATGTTCAAGTTGGCCTGAACAGATGCACTTGTAGTCCATTCAAATTAAAATGTTTATTTCAACGCAGAGCATTTGTCTTGGTGTAAACAGACCTTTTAAGAGCTATTCACAAAGAATGCATTCTTGCATTAAATATGTGAAACACAGGGTCAAGGAATGGGGTGAAAATGCTAATCTAGAGTTGTTTAACTTGAGCGTCACATCTGTCTAGCACGTTTACCTCAAAACATTGAATCAGAACTAATAGTTTCTAGACATTCCATCACAATTGATCAGACTCTTAACTAAAGTCTCTGAAATAAGGAAGATCTTCAATGTAATGTTAGTCTATCTGTTACATCAATTCTAGTTTTTAATATTATCTTTAGTTTGATGTTTTTGTGTTCCATTCCTCAGTCGGAGTATGAATTCATCAGTTGTGGACTGTACCTGGTGGTGCTCCTGCACCTGTGTGAGCAGAGGTTTTCTGATGTCCTGGGTGCAGTAAATGATGCTGGGGTAAGTCTTTAACATCTTTTTTTGTATTTTTGTCTTTTAGTTCGTGTCAAAGTTCAGTACGTTGACTCGTGTGGTGCGTCACTCGATATGAAAGTGTGCATTATAAGCTGTTGTGATTTTGAAAACCAAAACATTCTCCCCTCTCTCGCTCAGTTTTTCAACTTGGCGAGAACTCTACACGAGCACATGGACAATCTCGAAAGTACGTTATGAATTACTTATTTTGGCACTGCATCATAAAAGCACTAAATCTTGTCAGTTCGTTTATATTCATCTTTGTGTAATTGTTGATATCAACTTATTTTAAATGCATAGGTAAGTATAGATGATAACCCAGTGTTTGTTTGTTGTGGAAAAATTTAGGTTTTTTTTTTTTTTAAATGGATGAAGTTTAAAGTGTAAGCAAATGTTATGATTTGTTTGCATGGCATTTACTACATCTGTTTATTTAACTAACATAGTGAGTCATAATTGGCTGTTGAATGCATAGAAAGTATTACCAGTGCCTTGTTGGTGTTAAAAATGCTTGCTCGTGTTTAATTCTCCACCAGAAGGTGGCATCTGGCTTTTTTTTTTTTTCTCCCTCATCCCCTTCAGTGGTTTTTATTTATTTATTTTTAATGTTTCTGCATATTCCTTATGTTTGGACTCAGGTTCATATGCAGAATCTGATGAAGATGAGGCGGAGGACAGCAGACCATCCATCGACTTCTGTGACTTGGAGGATGATGATGAAGAGGAGGAGGTTTAATATGTTGGCAGGGAGGTAGGAGATGTGGCAGACTTAGCAGTCTGTCTCAGTTTCCTCCCACTTCCTGTTTTTGACCTGTGTCCTCCTGTTTGAAGTGACATAAGCCAATGTCTGATTGGCAGCGTAACCACTGTTCTTAGCCTGTCACAAGGCTTTCATAATATGCAGATAAATCTACAAAGTTTATGGGATCTGTTTGGTTCCGGTTATGATTTCTTTTTTTTTTTTTGTTTTGCATCAGAGGTTGGTGAGCACTCTAAAGCTTTATTCAGTTAAAAATAAATAAATGAATAAAATCAGATGAACTGGCGACCACCATGAGTGCTTTAAATAACTATGCTTAGAAGCTGGTTTGGGGGAAAAGAGGATCTTGGAAGATTCATTCTTTTGCGTGGTGATGTTGAGAAACGTTCATTCACTCATTTATAGGGCTGCTTGAAAAGGAGATGATGTTAGTTTTCAATATCTTGATGATTTTAAAAAAATAAGTCCCTTAATTTCCTGTTTTTTTGTTTTTATGTTATTAATACACTTATTTTTTGTTTTTGGAGAATGGGTGAGTGAGAAAATGTGGTCACTTTTCTTTCAAGACTTTCTCTTTGCAAAAGACCTTTTCCACAGGCTGTTTGTATGTTGTACATTATAACAATGTAATTCGCTTGAATTATTACAATAAAATGGAGGTATTTCAGTACCTCACAAAAACCTGCTTTGTCCTTCAGATGTCTTAAAGCTTCTTAAATGTTTCTTTTTCACCTTTTTCATGACCATTAAAATGCTTTGATACAGCAGTTTGTCGTCTTAATAAGATAAATGTGATTTATTTAGAAACTTCCATTTGTGGCATTTCATCAGTTTGGTAGCTTTAATGTTGTGTGTGTGTGTTTGTACTTGTTTTGACTTTTTTTGAGACTGAAATGACCTCACATTGTGAAATATTTTGACAACCTACTAGTGAGGACATTTTATTGGTCCTGACCAGTGTTGGGAAGGTTGCTTGGTTAATAGTTTACAGATTACAAGTTACCCTATTTAAAATGTTATGCATAGTGTGACTATTTCACTTACTTTTTAAATTAATGTAACTGATTACTTTTAATTACTTTCCTAAATTTGCATTTAGTTATGCAGTAGTCACTTTTATCCAAAGCGATTTACAGATGAGGACAATAGAAGCAGTCAGACCAACTGTAAAAATCCTTTATCTCTTGAATTAAGATTATAATTTAATTTTAAAGCACAGCCACCACAAAAACAGACTTTAGCACCTCTTTTTACTTTAAAATAATTAGATACAGATTTAAAATCGTAAGAAATGGTAGCCTAAATATTAATACAAGAAGTATTCAGTTGTAACACCCCTTTGTAGCTAACAATTTTTGGTTCCCAGAACTTTTTTTTTTTTTTTTTTTTATGGTTTGTTTTTGGTTAGCCAGTAAAGTTATCTTAACGCTCCCATAATGTGGGTTTTTGGTTCCCAGAAAGCTTTTTTGTTTTTGGAATGTTATTTTAACGTTCCCTTAACGTTATTGTAACGTTCCCCACAGTGTTGTTTCATTAAGGTTTGTTTTTGGTTAGCCAGGAAAGTTTTCTTAACGGAAATAGAGCGTTAGTTCTTGTTTTGTATAACGTTATTCTAATATTCCCAGAAATGTATTGTTTTCCTAACCTCTTTACTCCAACATGATCGCTCTGCCGTATGTCAGTAATTATCCAGCACAATCACGACCACAGTTGCCAAGTCCGTGGTTTTCCTGTGGAATTGGGCTACTTTTTAGCACTGTTGCCGCAGGCTGTTTTTGATGCCACCGAAGTGATAATTTACCAGGGGAACCCCCATAAGAAAATTTTATGTTATCCCCCATAACATGATGTTTAATGGGACCCCCCTCGAAATGCGATTGGGCTAGTTTTGAGTAGCAGTTGTGCAGGTTTTGTGAAAACCTGGCAACCCTGATCACGACCCAGTATAGAATAAGCGGTATGGAAATTTATAATCGTGAACGTTTTCATAACTAATTTAATTACACATTTCTCCCCCAGTCACTAACAGAGTACAGTTACAGTTATTTTGTAATTAAATTACGTAACGCCGTTACATGTAAAGTTAATCCCCAACACTGGTCCTGATTAAAAAGGTTTATAAATCAGTCAAAAGATGTGATTTTAATCTGGTGTTCTGTACATGTTTCTGTAAAGGGGTAGGGTTGGTTTAGGTGATTGAAAATATAACCTAAATCAATGGAAGTCTATGCAATGTCCTCACTAAGACAGCGTTTTTTTTATGCCAAAAATCATTAGGATATTAAGTAAAGATCATGTTCCTTCAAGGTATTTCATAAATTCCCTGCAGTTAATATATATCAACTTGATTTGTGATTAATAATATGCGTTACTAAAAACTTCATTTGGACAAAGGCGATTTTCTCATAGTTGTATCTTGGCCAAATATTGTTCTATCCTAACCATACTTCAATGAAAAGCTTATGTATTCACCTTTTAGATGCTGTGTAAATCTCAGTTAAAACAAACTGACCCTTATGACTGGTTCTGTTGTCCAGGGTCACATATTTTGTACACATTTTATGACTATTTTATATTATTTGAGACTCATATTTTCAAATACGTTATACAAATCAATTATGTTTACCTAGGCTATAGCCATGAAGGAGCATTGCGTAATTGCGTACGCTTTAACAAAGAGAAAAAACACTGAGCCAGCAGATGGCATCGCGTGAGCTGTGACGCAACACGCGCACACGTCTGACTCCAGCATCTCCCTCAGATATCCATCGGTCCACCCGAGAAGCGTGATGTGACCGTGACATACACAGCCGCCTGAAGACAGAAAGACAACAAGATTCTCCTTCTCCGTGTCATTGAGTGCAGTTATGTCTGAGACGCCATGCCAGATCTTTCGGGGTGTCTGCTCCTCGCCGCGCTGCTGATTTTCTGCGAGGATGGGTACGTGAGGAGAGCGGAGGGTGGGGTGCTCTCCCACGGCCTCGCCTCGCTGTCGGAGGAGGACAATGCCAGCGATACACAGACGTCCCCGCTCAGGGGACAGGGGGATGCGACGGTGCCTCCATCAGGTAACGGTCACGGCATCCGCTGGGTTCATCTTCGGCATCATCTACATCCTCAGCATCAGCTCCGCCATGAGCTCTGCATGCGGCGTACTTGCAAATAATAGGGATGTTTTCGTGATGGGGTACATGACAACAAAGGACATGGGTGCGCTGTTGACCGCTGTGCTTGCTGTCTCATAACACTGGCCTATAGCATTTATTATGTGTCTATTATTTGTGAGCCTGCGGAGCTCCTCTACATGGCAGTTTGCAGCGAAGCCACCTATTGCAGGCTTTATTTAGGACAGGCTTGTCTACATTATTTAAAGGTGAATAGCTGATGTGGTCGAGCAACACTGTTCTTCTTGAATGTGCATTAAGCATTTAAGGTTGGATTGTGGATTATTTTTTAGAGCCAGAATCATCCAAGACCTTTCTGTTTGTGATGATATATTCAAACCCATTAGATCTTTAATAGTCTTTAATGTCAGGGTTTTTCAAACTTTTTGATGCCAATGACCCCCAAACTGTACAAACTACAAAATATATATATATATATATATATTAGAAAAAATAGTCAGTTGTCATTTACATTGCATGAAGGCCAAAATAGATTATAGAATATTAATTCAAAATAAATATTAATAATTCAGATTTTTTAAAATACAAATTTTCTCTAAATTTTCCTGGATCCCAGCTTGAAAGCACCTGCTTTTACCATCCACAAATGGGTCTAGAACCGCACAAAGCGTACGCCTAATTTTATAACATTATTGTTACCGCGTTTATAGTAGCAAATTTGCCTGTTACAAATATTGTTCATTACCATATCTTGGTTGTTTTAGGTATAGTAATCTAGTTACATATAATAGTAATCTTTTAATAATCTTTAAATATTAGTGCATATTACCTTCTAGTGTCTGCCATTATTTTATCTTGGTAATGTTGTGTTTTGAGGATGTGCACATACTGTATGCAACAAACGAGGGATTCACTTCTTTTTCAGTATTGAGAGACATTTGAAAGAGGATTTTCAAGGTTTCAGCTTTTCACTGATGTGCTCATCCGACATTTGGCACTTTGATCTATTTTTAAGTCGCTCTGCCTGAGCCGTGGGTCCAATGGTCATTACTATTTCAAGGCTAAGATTTTTACCGTCACCAACCAGTTTTTTTCAGTGTTGCAGGTTTTTAATGCGTTTAACAATTACAGTTTAGTTACCTCAATGAATTTACAAACATTGGTGCATGTGGTTAACCTTAAACTCCATTTAATTTGTTTCATTTTTAAATTATTTAAATGATTCTCTTATCTTTGATTCATATCACAAGGGCTTGAGGCAAAATTTAGCATTCAAGTGACTGGAATATCCTCCTATGCTCATTTTTATGCACATTATACATTTTTTATGCACATTTTTTATTCATTTCCACAAAAACCTGACATTTTCTTTGCTTCTAGAGTCGCTCCTGACCCTGAAGATTTGGGTTAAAGATGCGTCTAGCCAGAGGTTTCTGAAAGGAGCTCTGGTGGGTGTGTTCTTGAATGGATCCCAGATTCATTCCAGCCAGACTCTGGAGAATGGAGAGGTCACGGTCACTGTCTCATACCACCTTGGCCTGACCCTCACTCTTGTGGCCAGCATGGAGGGTTATGTGCTCACCCAGCTGCCTTGGAAAACCACCAAGATGCCCAGTAAGTTCCATAACCTCAAAACTGCAGTGTTATTTCATTTATTAGGATTGTGTATTTTATATGATGTGATGACATCAGGTTTATAATTTAGTTTTTTTTATAAGTAAAAACTACCAGCTCAAAAGTTTTTGAACAGTAAGATTTTTAATGTTTTTTAAAGAAGTCTCTTCTCCTCACCAAGTTTGCATTTATTTGATACAAAATACAACAAAAGCAGTAATATTGTGAAATAATTTTACTATTTAAAATAACTGTTTTCTATTTGAATATATTTTAAAATGTAATTTATTCCTGTGATCAAAGCTAAATTTTCAGCATCATTACTCCAGTCTTTAATGTCACATGATCCTTCAGAAATCATTCTAATATGCTGATTTGCTGTCCAAGAATTATTATTATTATTATTATTATTATTATCGTCAATATTTAAAACAGTTGAGTACATTTTTTCTGGATACTTTGATGAATAGAAAGATCCAAAGATCAGCATTTATCTGTAATAAATAGCTTTTGTAACATACATTATTCCATTCAAAAGTTTGGAGTTAATGTATTTTTTTCAGTTAAATGCTGTTGTTCTGAAATTTCTATCATCAGAGAAACCTGAGAAAATTCTACTCAGCTGTTTTCAACATAATAATCAGAGGTGGACAGTAGTGAAGTATTTTTACTCTGCTCAGTCTGCTGTAAAAGTACTTTTCAAGTGCCTGTGCTTTATCAGAGTGTTTTTCTTTGAAAACCTTACTTAACAACATTTCAAAGAATAATATTGTACCTTTTACCGCACTATGTTTCATATTAAATATCTACTTACTCAAGTAAAAGTAATGTAAAGATTTACTTGAGTACAAGAAAGTACTACATTTTAATGTCTTTAAGTATTAAAGGTAAAACAAACAACTTTTATTTATGAAATGTACTGCAGTAAAAAAGTATGACATTATGCTTTGGAATGTAGTGAAATAAAGTTTTCCAAAGAAAAACACTAATAAACTACGATACCTTTTTTAAAAAAAGTAAGTTTATTCTTAAGTGTTTCAAGCTGCAAATCAGAAAGTTAGAATGATTTCTGAAGGATTATGTGATTGGAGTAATGATGCTAAAAATTCAGCTTTGAAATCACAGGAATAAATTACATTTTAAAATATATTCAAATAGAAAGCAGTTATTTTAAATAGTAAAGTATTTCAAAATTGTACGGTTTGTGCTGTACTTTGGATCATATAAATGCAGGCTTGGTGAGCAGAAGAGATCTCACTGTTAAAAATCTCACTGTTCAAAAACTTTTGACTGGTAGTGTATATTAATTAGATGTATTTTTATTATTATTATTCAGTCTAAAGTTTCCTCTTAATCCCTGCATATTTTAGTAAGATATGTTCAATAAACACCTAATGTGAGATGAGAAAATAAATGGTGAGAAAAAGATGACTAGGCAAAAAGAAAGCTGTGAATCATGTGACTCACACTGGCTTGTTTTATAACACTAGACAACTAGAGCTCTAAAGAAATGACCTTCGAACATATGGAGAAATGCAGCTAATGTCAATTTAATGAGAAGCTTGACTGCTGAAATGAGGTCTGAGTGTTTGTTTTTATGCTATTTCCTAGTTTTTTCTGTTATTACGATGTCCCTGCACCCTCAAACACAAGGGAACATCTGGCTCTTTGATGATACTGTGCTGATAACTCGAAAAGCATCTGGTATGTCAGTTAAAACATTTATTACTCCATTACCTATTATTTCATCCAATTATCTACTATTTTGAAATTGAGAACTGTGTATAATTTAATCTATAATTGAATTTAGTGCCTACATAATCTACTGCATTGAGCCTGACTCTACTCTAAATTTCCACTGTTGCATTATCTATTTATTTTCACATTGCAGATCTGTCATTTCAACCGAGCATTCAGTTTCCCAAAAGTCTCCTCAAACTGAATGAGAACACTACCATCTCCATGCTGTCAGCCTATCTGACAGTTTCAGCCCTGCCTATAGAAAAAGACCCAAATTTCTTTACTCTGAACCTGAGCGGTAAAGGAGGTAAGGTGAATTTGAAAGAAAGGCTGCCTAAATGGTGGTACAGGCAGATCTAACCAGTTCATTTCTTATCACATCTCTTGAGTGAATGCTGACCCTGTGTTACATTGAATTTAAGTGAGGGGAGTATATTGTAGGGCAGTTTTAGTCAATGACAGCTACAAACTCATTTACTGTTTAGACTCAATACTGCATTGATTACTTAATGTTATTGATTACATGTTATTGATTAGACAATATCAAGCCACTTGGTTACCCAGATTTAAACAAGAGCTAACATGATGGCACATTGTATACAAATAATTGATTTTCTAGACCCAAATCCTTACATAGGTTTCCCAGTGTATTTTCTGCAGACTATAAAACTAATCTCAGTTGTCACTGTACCAATTACAGGTTATAGGAATGTCAAGTTAAACCCCTTGGCTATGATCAGTGCCCAGTTAGTGTCTAATGGAAAAGAGGTTGACGTCAAAGGACCCATTCAGCTCAAAGTACCACTTCCCTACAACACCCACATACGACCGTCTGACTCACTGCCTGCGTGGACCTTCAACATGACCATAGGTGAATAAAAAACATTTCAGCATTTAAAGACTGCAAACTTGCCCATTCACAAGACGCTTGTCAGACCTTCCACTGTTCTCTTGAAGTGGGGACTCTGAACTACCATCATTATGGTCCTTAAGGAACACACTTAATGGTCCCTAATGGCACAGAAATGGCACATTTCATCTTTAAGACACTTTAGATAAGATTATATCAGATCGTTTGTCTCTAACAAGGTTTTTGCAATCGCTAGGACCAATTTCCCAATACTTAAGTTGCTTTTTTAGAACTATTCACACAGTGAGCAGCAGTCTATGTGGGCTAAACTGTGGATCATTTTCCATTGACAGCTGTCATTCTTGTAATGCAAAGAAATTTTACAAAAGAAAACACTGTATAATGGTGCCTGTTGTTAGTGTTTTTAGATCATTGTTTTATGAGTGACGTTAAATGGAAATGTGTTGGTTGAGTGACAAACTTTCCTACTATTATGGAAGAATTACTTGATTTGAGACATTTATGAAGTGTTTTGTAGTTTTAGTGCATATTGGTTGGTTGGAACTGTGTGAAGAGTTTTGAAAAAGTGACCTAACTATTGAAAAATAGTTAAATAGTTACCACATATATGTTATCACAGGTACCTGGGTAAATAAAGGTATAGGCACAGTTCAGATGGAGAAAAATGGCCTGGTCTGGAATTACGTAGCACCTCAACTTGGTAACTGGATTGCTTCACCACCACCATCATCAGGTAAAATCAGTTATATGTGTCATATTTGTAATTAAAAGAAGTATTGTAAAATCTCACTCATCAGCCCATGCTTTTACTATTTACCAATCCAAAAGCATTCCACTTTCATTACTTTAACACAGAAATCCATATCTTCTTGTGTTCACGTGCAGCCCTCTAACCAGATTTATGTTTGTGTAAATCTAGGTTATATGGGGCTCGCAAGCTCAATGGATTTCATTTCCTACCACACATACCTTCTTGTGGGTATCTTGGGAGGAACTCTTGTGATAGTCATTGGATTTTTATCTGTGATTGTATTTCACTGCAGGTAAGAGCTTATTCGGCCATGCAAATATCATTGTATGACTTTCTTATGAACAGAAATGAGCAACACTGAATTGCAAGACTTGACTGTTTCATCTTAAAGGATTAGTTTATTTCCAGAAAAAAAAATCCTGACAATTTCCTTACCCTTATGTCATCCAAGATGTCCATTTTTTTCTTTCTACAGTTGAAAAGAAATTCCTGCATTTTTCTCGATATATTGGACTTTAATGGTGGTCAACGCGTTGAAGGTCCAAATTGCAGTTTTAATGCAGCTTCAAACGGCTCTACACGATCCCAACCCGAGAAATAAGGGTCTTATCTAATGAAGTCATTTTCTAAAAAAAAATAAAAAAAATTGATGTAATTTTTAACCACAAATGCACATCCTGCGCTACCTCTGCGAGGCCCAGCCCGAGACCAGAGCGGGTTGAGGTCCAAAACTTCTACGCACGGCTCCGATAGCCTTGTGGGCAGCATGTCGACATGAATACTGTTGCGCTTCGGGCGTCCCTTTTTCAAGTTCTGGCTTGCAGACCCTTCCCGATCTCATCTCCCCTCTCTCTCTCTCTTCCACTTCACTTCCTGTCTAAATACTGCCCTATCAAATAAAGGGCAAAAATGCCAAAAAATGTAAAAATAAAACATCAGTGCGACATTCATACTGTTGCAGCTGTTGTTATAGCAACAATAGACGTCCTCGGCTGCAACGCTGCTAAATAAAGTGCCCTTTCAACTTTTTGAACATACCCTTATTCCTCAGCTGGGATCATGTAGAGCCCTTTGAAGCGGCACTGAAACTACAACCCGCTGATCCACATTGAAGTCCACTATATGGAGAAAAATCCTGGAATGTTTTCCTCAAAAATCTTAACTTCTTTTCAAATGAAGAAAGAAAGACATGAACGTCTTGGATGACATGGGATAAGTAAATTATCAGGAAAATTTTAACCTGAAAGTGAACTAATCCTTGAACCATTTGTCAAAATATCTAGCAATCCTTTTTCTATCTTGCTTTACAGAGATTTGAATCATGAGGCCGGTAGAAGGCGATGGAATTCCACCAGGCTCACCGTACTGAAGAAAGACCAGACCACTTCCACCAGCTCTGATGAGGCTCAAGAACTTTTCTTTCATAATGGGGACCGGGCTTATTCTCTGGCTGCAAGAGGCATCGGCCATGATGCATCAGACTCTCCACGACACCAAGCCAACTACAACATTTATGTGGAAAATGTTGGCAGGCCAGCGGGCAATCTGTACGAGAATATTGGAGCTGTGGGATTAGAAAGCTTCAGAGCCCCAGTGTCTAATCTCTACGTTAATAGTGATGAAGTGGCAAAGCTTCGGGAAAAATCAGAACAGAATGGCTCGCGCCCGAATGGTGCGGAGAATGTGGTTTTCAGAGACAAGCTGTTCCACATCTATAACCAGTCCGTGGCGATTGTACCAGCCCCAGAGTTGTTCAATTCCCAGGGACAATCTGACCCTTCTGGAAGCAGATCTGCCACCTTCCCACGGAATGGCATGGAACATGGAGCTCAGACAGAGCGGAACTTAAAAGACAGTTTCACTCAGACGTTGCCTAAAGTTCCCCAGCAGGACAGCGACGAGCAGCAGGTTTTGGAAGGAGCGCAAGCCGCTGCCGCAAACCCAGGGTTATGGGGCCGTTACAGTCATCTCCTGGAATCCGTATCTGTCCCAGGAACTTTGAACGAAGCAGCCGGAATGGGGCCTTTCCGAGGGGAACTCCAGGGAATATCAGAGCAAACCTTGCTGGAGCTCTCCAAGGGCAAGCCGTCCATTCACCCGCCCCGGGCTTGGTTTGTGTCTCTCGATGGTAAACCAGCAGCCCAGGTTCGTCACTCTGTGATCGAGCTTCAGGGAAGACACCGTCCGGGCAGCAGCAACGACACAAGCTTGGACTCTGGAGTGGACATGAACGAGCTGCAACAGCCTCTGCGAAAAAGCGAGGAACCCTCAAGCGCTAGCATGGCTAAAATAAGTGGAAATCAAGAGCAGGACTTGAGCAGCAGTGAAATTGGGAGTCCCGAGGACACGTCCCTGCGGAACACCCTGGAAGGCAGCAGTGCAGCCATTCCCAACATCCCGGAGGACAGGGATGCAGGGGACACCTCTAGCGAGTCCAAATCTACCCCTCCACCACGGAGACTGCGGAAGGTTCGAGACAAGAAGCCTGACAAGAAGACATCTCGACACATGAGGGAGGAGAGACCCCAAACGAAACACTAACTGGATAACCTGAGTGTAGCCGTAGCTTTTTGGTGTTTGATCAAATTGCCTTATAAACAACAGGATGAATGAATAAAACAAAAATGCCTGTCTTACCTGCCGTAGCTCAAAGTCGATTCCTGTGGCTATGCTGTATGCAGCATTTTGTCAGCAGTTCATTTGTACACAATTTCCCAACCACACTGTACAATGTTTTTACACACTTCTTTGAAAGAACATATTTGTTTACCTTCAAAAAGTACATTGTAAAAGTATGTATATATATATCTAAGTATTTTTAAACATTTGTTGCCCTGTGAGCACAATACTTGTACCCACAATGCTCTTCTAGCAAGTCTGCAAAACTGTTTAAAATCAATTTGGATCTCTCGATTTGCTAGGAATCAGTTTTTGTTCTTTAGTTCATTTGAAAATGTAATGCAAGGAACTGCCACACAGTGCCATAAACAATTATAAAATAAATTGTGGAAAAAACAAGCACTGTATATTAAGCACTATATATTCTCCAATTCAGAAAGAGCACCAGTGTGTTGCCAAGAGTTTTCTGAGGAAGAAACTAAGGCCTTTAAGGTCAAATGCCGTTTTAACGCACTGTACTTATTTAATGTATTATTGCTAGTCACATTTGCATGCCGTCCATTGTGATGCTTTTATCATTCAATGTTTTCATGTGTAAGAATGTAGTACCCAAAAACATCGAAGATATGTCTTAGGTTATGGTTTACTACCTTATCAAGGCCAATGCTGGAAACTCAGCCGTACAGGTCATGAACCTAGCATATTAAGATGTTTCTTGTGCTAATGTGTTTTGTGTGTGAAATATTTCTTCACAAATTGACAACAAATCATTATCAACTCATGTATTGAATGTGTTGGAGCGTTTTTAGCTTTATTATTTTAGGCAATTAATTGTAACGGTTAAATTCTGAAGGACAGTTACAATAAAAAACTAGCTTCTTGTTTGTTGTCAGGCAGCAAAATTAAACTAAGATGGCAAACTATGACCGAGGACAGATTGCATTGTGTCAGCTGAATGTTTTTAACGTAATTTATGTTGTATTGTAGCATTTATTATTTCACGAATTGTAATATATTTTAATGATTTCTCAACACACTGGTTTAAACGGCTCATGAGCCATTCCTGGATGCTTTAAAGTACAGCTTGTAATCTGCCTTTTTGTGCACATTTAATAAAGGTACTTGACCAAAAAAAAAAATGCTCATGAGTTTTATGTACCACAAATTAATTCTTTAATAATGCACATTAAGTAATCAACAAATATAAAAGACAATAATAAAAGTACTGTCTCTTAAACCTCTTTGCCTTTGCTTTCAGTAGAAATCACAAGTTATTATTTTGAGTTCAAAGATTATGCAAATTCAATGACTGCTCAGCTAAATACAAGAAACATTTGGATTTTATTAAACAGGAAATTTAAGGCACTCGTAAGGGATATAATATTAAAAAGCCCATTTTAAAACAGGGCAATAACATTAAAAAGAGCCTTCCTCTGGGTACTTCTGGTTTTTAATGTTATAGCCGTAGTTTAATAAAAGCTTTTTAATATTACACATGTGAGTGTCTTGAATTCTTGCCTCCTAGAGGTAATCCAAACACATTTGAAGCAACTTTCCACCATTGTTTTTTGATGGCATACTTGTTCACTTTACTCTTGTTTTCTCATAAGTATAACTTTGACAGGGTTGTTTGTCATCCAGAGATGAACATCCTTCACATCCACCCTGTTTGGCCTTGGTCTCTGTTTTAAGTGAGCGTTCCTCAATGTTCTGATCCTGCTGAAAGCTGGAGCTATGCTGGATGGCCCATTAATGCCCACTGTGAGTCTTTGCTGGTCATTTTGTGTTCCGGCCAAAGCTGATTGGACATTCAAACAAGTTAGACCTACATCTGAGGGCCTATTTGGGAAGAACTCTCTCCTCACATCCTGTGCAACTATTCCCTTCCCAATTGATAATCTCCTATGATGTTCTTTTGTGTGATTATGCTTTATGGTGGACATTCTGGTATAAGGTTCTATGTGGGAACTATTGATGCAGAGATCTTGAAAACCCTGAGTGAGTGAATCCACAAAGGAGGGACTGGAATACCCTGGTTCAGATCTCACTGTTCTCAACTGAGATGGTGCACTACCTCTTTTTACCTGCAAACCAATACCTGGCAGAAAGAACTCTGAGATCTGGTCATCGGTATGCTTGCTCAGAACATCACTAGATGGAGCCAGAGATCTTTCTGTTCTGCCACTTTTGGGATTCCACATAAGAGGATTGTAGATGATGTGCCAGTCCAGTGGGCAGCAGTTAGACTTGCGGAGCAATGGATCAATACAGCCGGTATGGAACTGGGACAGATTCAGGAAAGAAAGAAAATAGATAATAACAAGATATTAAAGCTTTATTAGTATTCAACACACCTTGAGTGAGCTGAACTTGAGATGTGTTACCTTGTGTTTGCAGGGAAGGGTTCTGACTTGTTGACCCAGTTGAAATCTTGAGAGGCAGATTCTGCACTGAACACCCGGATAAAGCAGTCGGGACTCTTTTCGAACTCTCACCATCGGCAAACTCTTCATTACATAGTTCGGGATTATATCACACGTCACACCAGACGTGCTGCTGAAGCTGTAATACAGAGTAAAACAGAGTGATGTGTCACAAAATCCTTAAAGTGGGTTTGAAATTAAAAATAAAATAATCATGTTGCACAGAAGCTAGAATTGAGTGGACGAACCTACTACCCATTGAGTGGTTTTCCATTTTCTGTGTTTCCTCAGAGGCGTGAAGTTCTACTGTCTGCCATGGCTGACCTCTTTTCTGCACAATTATAACAATAAAGGAAGAATATTTTTTAGAAGAATAAATTCTCTCAGCAATTCTATAATGCGTTACTACACATTAATCTATAACACATTAATCTATAAAAATCCACTATAACAGCCTAAAAATCTATTTCAAATACATTCAAATAATGCTGTTTATTATATTGTTTGACAGTGCCATATGGTAAACTTATTTCTAATTTCTGCTACAAATAACTAGACTCTAAAGTTATTAATAGCATCACCATGTTTCTTGCTCAAATGTGAATCTTAAAAACTCACCATTCGAACCATGAAGCAATGTTGTGTATGGACTGTTCTCCTAAAGCAGTCTTCACACAGATGGAAATAACGGCACTCTGTGCACCTGTGAACATCAGATTGAAGACATTTAATATGACACTCCAATCCAACACTAGTCAGAATTTAGAATAGATTACCATTCAAACTTTCGTGTTCAGTAGGATTTTTCTTTTTAAGAAATTAAAACTTTAAAAAGTCACAAATACTAATACTTTTATTCAACAAAGATGCATTAAAATGATTAAAACAAGGAGTTTAACACTGGAACAAATTTGTTACAGATACAAAATTCTACTTTGTAACTTTCAATTCATCAAAGAATTCTACAAAAAAAAAAAAAAAAAAATAAGTAACTGATAATAGTAAGAAATTATGTCATAATAATAGAAAAGAATATATATTTCAGCAGTATATCAGCATATAGCAGTGACTTCTGAAGGATTCTGTGACACTGGAGTAATGGCTTCTGAAAATTCAGCTTTGTCATCACAGAATTAAACTGCATTTTTAAACATATTAAAATAAAAAAGCCATTTAAAATTGCAATAAGATTCTGAAATACTAATGAACTGCTTTTACTGTATTACTGATCAAATAAATGCAGCTTTGGTGACCATAAGAGGCTTCTTGTAAAAACATTAAAAAATCTTACAGTCCCCAAACTTTTAAACAACCGTATACATCTGCACTGTGTAATAGATGCCTACTTGAAACATTTGCCGATGATTGGACAAACCCTGCAGCTGTTACACACAACACCCAGATGTTTGTCCAGACAGTCCTTCTCATAGTAGGTTAACAGTTCACTTGCATTTTTCACCTGTCAAAAACAACACATTTAAACCCAAGATGATTTAAGTTTAACAGGATAGTTAAAGGAGAAGTTCCCTTGTAAAAAAAAAAAAAAAATAAATAATACAATTTATATACTTTTTAATATCAAACGTTAGTCTTGTCTTACTGTGTATTCTAGCTCAAGACAG
Organism: Labeo rohita; assembly: GCF_022985175.1. Lineage (NCBI taxonomy): Eukaryota > Metazoa > Chordata > Actinopteri > Cypriniformes > Cyprinidae > Labeo > Labeo rohita. Next base: position 8,509,295 of record NC_066874.1, on the reverse strand, counting down.
TTCGGGTATTTTGAAAAACTCTGACCGTATTTTCTCCCTCAACTTCAAAATCATCCTATATCACCGTTTTCCCTTTTTTGTTGAGGGTGTTTGATCTTCTTTGCATGTTCACTTTGCAAAGACTGGGTCGGAACTTCTGCAGCGATGTAGGGTGATTTTGAAATGATTTTTGAAGTTAAGGAGAAAATAGTCTGAGTTTTTTGGAGTCTTGAGCTAGAATAGACTGAGTTTGGGGAGAGCAAGACAAGACGAGCGTTTGAGATTAAAAAGTATTTAAATTGTATTTTTTAAATGTGAATAACTGATTGTTTCACTAGATAAGACCCTTCTTTCTTTGGCTGGGATCGTTTACAACCGCATTTGGGATCATTTGAAGCCACATTTAAACTGCATTTTGAAAGTTCAAACTCGGTGCACCATATCAGTCCATTATATAGAGAAAAATCCTGAAATGTTTTCCTCAAAAAACACAATTTCTTTACGACTGTAGAAAGAAAGACATGAACATCTTGGATGACAAGGGGGTGAATACATTATCTGTAAATTGTTGTTCTGGAAGTGGACTTCTCCTTTAAGAACATTTGAGTGACTGTGTCTTGTAATGATGTACCTGTTCAATTAGCTGCTTAAAAGTGCCAAAATCCTCCCTGCAGAGTGGACACTTAAGCAGACCGCGTGGGTCCTTCTTTGTTTGATGATCAGCCCATACCTTCATGCAAGAGATGTGGATGTTGTTTCCACAACTGAACCTTAAAAATAACCCATAATTACAATGCAACCAGTTAGAAGTTTCATGTGATTGAGGATCACTAATAGCTTTAAGTGGAAACTAGAACTTAACTGTAATGCATTTGGCTTTAAAGGCATAATTAATACATTTCTATGTTTAAAAATATATTGATTTCAAATGTTTCATACTCACTTTCTGGTTAATACAGTCTTTATCATTAACTTCTACATATTTTAGACATATGTTTACAGAGTATCTAATTAACTTCCTAAATAAGATTCATTTTGAATAAGTTCTCCTACTTGCAATAGGTCACAGGCAATTTTTTCAGCAAAAGTTCTTCTTGGCAGATTGGACATATATCGTCTTTCCCAATGTCTTTCTGTCTGATGCTTCCGTCTTCCTCATTAGGCTCAGGGCATGATGGGCCTGAGCTACTCCTGTCATTAGGAGATGTAGTTTTGCTCACATAAAGCCCTTGTAACAGCTCTAGGATCTGCCTCTCTGCAAGACCATACTGAAAACAGTCTGAAACACAACAAATGACCAAAAAGACACTTGTAGCTCATACATTAATGTACAGGTAGTAAATGCCTTTCTGTGCATCTGTTTACAAATATCAGTGGAAAGGATTGTTTTATGATGCTTACACCAAGAAAAATCATCTACTTACATTCATGATCTCTTGGCAGTCGAAATTTACGCATTAAAATCCTAGAATGAAGTGATGAAATAAGTATGAGTAAATTCAGATTATCAGCACGCAAACTGCATGTGTTTCTTCAACTATGACCACTTTTCTGTGCCAGGGGTTGTTATTAAATCTTAGAAATGTTATACAATGTCTACCCTGGTGAAAAAAAACAGCATATGCTGGTAGGTATGTTTTGATGCTGGTTTATGCTGGTCCTTTGCTGGTTCATGCTGGTCCTTGACCAGCAACATGACCAGCAAAATCCAGCAAAGGACCAGCATAAACCAGCAAAGGACCAGCTTAAACCAGCATCAAAACATACCTACCAGCATATGCTGATTTTTTCACCACGGTAGATCATTTATTCAGACACCTTTCATGCGGCCAGACCTAAACTTTTATTTCAAAAAGTACCCATCTAGAATTCAACCCATCAACCCAAAGCATTTATTTACCAGCAGATGTGTGTACAAAGATCCTTCTCTTTCTGAAAGGCAGGGCAGGTACACGTGTGTGGATCCCCCAAACACACCTTAAACATGAAATGGCATTGTTAATTTGCACAAAATATATTAACAATTGAATTAAACAACAACGACAAAGCAATGCATGCTCACTTTATAATTTTTGCTGTCTCCATCCTCTTTCAGGAGAAATCCAATCGGTCCAAACTCTTTGAGAATAAAAATGGTGGTATTCAGTGCTCGATGTTGATGTGAGCTGACCGCATCACTCACTGCTTTCCTCCACATTGTTTTCCGGAACATTATTAACTCTAATTTGTTCCAAAATACGCATATATTATAAGTAAACTTTTTTTAAATTAATAATGTACGTCGCTGGACGTTTCATAAACGCATTAATTCGTTACATAAACACGTTGGCTGGATCTCTGAAACTTTCTGTCTCTAATCAGGTGTTGCTATTGTATCTGGTGTTTCTATAGCAACAAGCCACGCTTAATAAACGGTAGATGCGATGTATCATCGCTAGATGGCGCTGTTGAGTCTCTCTGTAGTCTTCTGCGCTGAACAGTTGCGTGTTCTCTGTAATATCAATTCTTTTTCAGTGAACAAATGTTTTTTATTTATTTATTTATTTATTTATTTATTTTTTAGAAAAATATGATGTTAATCAACATTAGTCAACAGACACACTGTTAAAAGTACATATTGCATACTGTTTAACACACTATTAGCCTATCCATACCAATTGATGTCATCTTGCAAAATAACGAAAAACATGTTAAATTGTAGCTAAATATGTCTGTATCTATTCTATAGAAAAGGAAAAAAGTGTTAATTGCAGCTTAATAATTCAATAATTGCAGGGCGTTTGTAGCTATTAGCCCCCAATCAAAAAGTGTTCTCATCTTTTAATACTCTTTACCTGCAGAAATGAGTCGTACGCTTCAAGTGCTTTGCTGACAAATGATAAATGGCATAAAACTTTTGTTTTCTACAGTGCACTGTAAATAAACCCCACCTTGTTCTTTTTGTTTTCTGTATTATTAAAATATCCGATTATCTAAAGATTTCAGTGTGAGAAACCACTGCAAACGATTCAGTGCGTGAGCGAACTGTCCGAATTAATCACAATTGCGAAAATGCAAACTTGTTTGACCAAAAAATCAAAATTGTAAAAAGAGTGATTCATTCGCACCACTACTGTCTGACGTCACGTTCTGATAGAGTGTTTTAACGACAGGTCATCAATCGGCCATATTGGCAGCACTGAATGTAAACAATGTCACTGAACCGAATAAAACTTGCATATTTTGCTGATTATTGCTGCTGAAATGGTCAATTATTGTCATGTTTTGGGCTGTGCTAGTCGTCCGGACTGGGAAAAAACATTACTATAGACTGCCAAAAGTTATAACAAATCAAGGAGAAGAGTGCAAAAAAACAGTTTGAGGAACAAAAGGCGTTTGTGGTTAACCAAACTGAACCAGGATTTCCAGGGCAAAAATCTTACATTCATGTTTGTTCTTATCACTTCCGGTCAGGTAGGTGAAATGTTAGGCTAAAATCTTAATTAATACTGCTCGTATGTATCTTTACCACCTATTAACTTAACTTTGTCAAAATATTACATGCTTTCCTACTTACTAAGTCCTTCTCTGTATGATTTAGCAGCCTCCAAATGGTTTTTCAGTGGTTTAAACAGCATAAATTAGCACAAAAACATATACAGTAGTACATTAACTGTGCAGTGCTGTTGTTTACATTTGAGTATCTCCAATATGGCCGCGTATCTGCGTAACTAACCAAACTATTCTAAAAGCTTGATAGAAAACATGCGAAATGATTCCTGGCAGTGTTGGGGAAAGTTACTTTTAAAAGTAATGCTTTACAATTTTGTGTTACTCCCTGAAAAAGTAATTACGTTAGTTACTTTTTTTTAGAAAGTAATGCGTTACGTTACTTTTTGCTTATTAGTATGGTTAGATTGCATCATCGAAGGTCAGCAGGAAAGACACTGGTTAATAAAATGGGATTAAATCCTTAAGGAATATTTGTTGTATTTAACATATTTAATTATTGCAGGGTTGGATCATATTCTGAGTTTGCATTTCTGAGTTTTTTTCATTTTTAGGAATACTGAATCTGTTTTTTGTGAGTGAGATGAATTAATGCATGTTCGCATTTAGTCTAGAATAACATCATGTTTACTCCCAATTTCCCAACAGGAGACTTGTCAATCAATAAATGAGGAAAAAAGTAACTGGCGTTACTTATTTGAAAAGTAACTCAGATATTTTCTTAGAAATTTGTTAAGTAATGCGTTACTTTACTAGTTACTTTAAAAAAGTAATATTATTACGTAACTCACGTTACTTGTAGTGCGTTACCCCCAACACTGATTACTGGAATATTAGGAAAAAAAAATTTCAGGTTGGTATGTGCGGTAATTTGTATCTTTAGGATTTATCAGTAAGACTTGTGACAGCAGAGTGTTGTGATTAAGCAATCAAGTATTCAAGACATCTGTGTGCTAATGGTAGTTATCGCTCTCTGTATTTTGGTTAAGTTTTGATCTGTGGGAACTGGCCTGAATACATGACTGTTATCATTAGCATCATGCAGTGAACTCCCTTTTTAAAGCGCAAACAGATTACTTCAATTTTAATTTCAATGCGACACAGATAATGATCATTAAAATATGTGACTGTCTGAACATGTAGCTCTTGCTGGTCTTCAGAATCTCACTTATATCCATTGTCATCTAAAGGCCCTCTGAGATCCATAACACACACCATGTGCCTTGGGGTTCGGCTAGCTCATAGTGCGAGTGATGCCTTCCACATTTTTGAAGCACTATCGCCTTCTTTGGCCCCGCATCCCACATCACCACTGGTTTATATTAGACTTTTGCAGTGGGAGGTCATGATTTGTGTGCAGAACATTCAGTCTATCATGTGCGCTTCTGCGTGTGTTGATATGGTACAAAAGATCTGATATTGCACAAAAGCTGCTGCTCTGTTGCACAATCATAAATCATAAGACAATTCACATGTGGCACAACACTAAAGCTACATCCACACACATACTAGCAAACCACGTATTATCTATTTAGTAGTTGTATACAAAAACAGATATTGCAAGTAAATTTGTAAGGATTGCAAATATGTATGAACACATTATTCTGTCTGTATACAGTCATAAAATCCTACAAAACAAACTGCACAGTGCTGAGGCATCATTGCATTGGAGCATGACAAACTGCTCTCCAATCACTCTGCAGATTCCACCCCTACGTGAAGTAGTTTGTAATGGATTACATCATCAAAACATCTGTTGACCCATGCATGCTTCAAAATGCACATATCACTTCAGGCATTTCAGTGTGACAACGCCTGTTTTTATTGCCCGTGAGATTCCCATCCATTTCAATCAGTGTACCCTTTTGTCCTTTCATCTGTCCACTGATTTCATGTGTTTTCATTTATACGACATGGAATTTATTATATAGTAAATGAAATGTGATGTGGGAAGCTTGAATTTGTGTGCACGACAGAAAACTGAGGCGCCTACAGTTGGTATTTGTGCCGTAAATACCCATTGGCTACAGTACGGAGTTTTTTTTTGCCATCTGCTGATGGGTCTGCTTTGGTCTTATGCACTGCAAAGCCAGCCTGAAAACAGTTTTTGCTGAGCCTTTCAGGAAAAAAAAAAAAAAACAGACTCTGCTAAGTCTCAAATGGGTTGGTCATGTATACAGATCAATCTGATTACAGTATATAAACATTTTTGTAAGCATTTTAATATACAGTGTATAAACATCTTTGCTCATTGGCACAGAAATTTTGGCGACATTTTGAACAAATTACTTGAACAGTAAATGTCATGTGATTATTCTGGCATCATGACAATGCTGATTGGTTTATGGCACCTCAAGAACACACAGTCCTAAACCCATTGCTGCCAAGTCCATGATTTAATACTGTTTCATACTTTTATACGCTTGCCTTGTGTTGTTTTTAGTCTGCAGGTTGAAGCGAAACGCTGGTAGAACCTCTCAGAAGAAACACGATTTTTCTAGTGATTTTGATAACCAATTTGCCCCAGAATGCAACAGAGTGTTTTTACAACACCTCATCAACGTAAACAATGCCACTCAACAGAACGAAACTTGCATATTTAGCTGATTATTGCTGCTGAAAATGGTCAATTATTGTCATGTTTTGGGCTGTACTAATCAGTCAGACCGGGTGAAACATTTGGAGTACTATAGTCTGCCAAAAGTTAACACAAATCAAGAAGAGTGCAAAAAGCTGTCTGAGGAATGAAAGGCATTTGTGGTTGGCCAAACTGAACAAGGATTTCCAGGGCAAGAATCTTGACAACATTTGTGTTTGCTCTTATAATTTCCTGTCAAGTATTAGGCTAATATCTTAATTAATACTGCTTGTACGTATCTTTACCACCTATTAACTTTAGATTGTTAAAATATTGTGCCCTTTCCAGCTTGCAAAGTCCTTCTGTATGTAATTTAGCAGCTTCCAGACATTTTGACCATGGTTGAGACAGCATAAATTAGCAGAGCAATTCAGTAGTACATTAACCATGCAATCCATGCTGTTGTTTACATCTGAGTACCGTCAGTATGGGCGTGCATCCAGGTACCTAAATCGTGATGTAAGTGCAAACTATTGGCTAGTTTTGAGTAGCAGTTGTGCTGGTTTTTGTTACACAGACTTGGCAACCCAACCTCAACCCTTTACTCTCCTGAGCTATGAGCAAGCAGAAAGGGAAAAATAATAATCTATCATGAAACATACAGGCTATTAAATCGAAACATACGTTTGAATGACTGTTGAATGTTAACCAGCTAAACTGAATCGGTTGCCTGTTCCCAAACTGTAGTACAGTCTTTTCATCACCTCTGACGTAGCTTGCGTTCATAAAAAGTGTTGACATCATGCTATTCCCTCTGAGAAGCCAGACACAGGATGATTTCAATAAACTTTCCCAACACTGTTTTACACAAGCACATCGACACTCTGTGGTTAGATGACTTGTTTGAATATTAGTTGGAATGTCTATGTGTGCTGACACTCTTGGGAAATTTGAAATGGACTATATCTGAGAGCTTTCCTGGTCTACTTGGAGATTTTAGTTGAAACAACAACAGATGACTTGATCATTGGGGGTGGTGTTGCTAACCCAGAGTTAAAAGTGGGTATTAAAAGCTAATCCAGTGTTAAAGGAGAAGTCCACTTCCAGAACAACAGTTTACAGATAATGTACTCACCCCCTTGTCATCCAAGATGACATGTCTTTCTTTCTTCAGTCGTAAAGAAATTTTTTTTTTTTTTAGGAAAACATTTCAGCATTTTTCTCCATATAATGGACTGCTATGGCGCCCCGATTTTGAACTTCCAAAATGTAGTTTAAATGCGGCTTCAAACGATCCCAAATGCGGTTGTAAACGATCCCAGCCGAGGAAGAAGGGTCTTATCTAGTAAAACAATCGGTTAGTTTCATTAAAATAATATAATTGACATGCTTTTTAATGTCAAACGCTTGTCTTGCTCTTCCCGGAAAACTCCCATCTCACGTTCTCCCTCAACTTCAAAATTGTCCTTTATCACTGTTTTACCTTTTTTGTTAAGGGTGTTTGATCTTCTTTGCATGTTCACTTTGCAAAGACTGGGTCGGTACTTCTGCAGTGATGTAGGATGATTTTGAAATATGAGTTTTTCAACATACCCTAACTGTCTTGAGGCAGAATACACAGAGTTCAGGGAGAGAAAGACAAGACGAGCGTTTGAGATTAAAAAGCATTTAAATTGTATTTTTTTTTAAATGAAAATAACCAATCATTTTGCTAGATTCTGGAAGTGGACTACTCCTTTAAAACTGTGGACACTCTTGGCCCTGATGAGTTTTAGAAAATAAACTCCCTTAAAAGGGATAGACCCAAATATGAAAATTCTGTCATTAGATCCTCACCCTCATGTCATTCCAAACCTGTAAGACCTTCATACATCAGGACAGCAATTAAGATATTTTGATGAAATCCGAGATCTTTCTGACCATGCATAAACAGCAATGCAACTGAAATGTTCAAGGCCCAGAAAGGCAGTAAAGACATTGTTAAAATAGTCCATGTGACATCAGTGGTTCAACCTTAATTTTAGAAGCTACAAAAATACTTTTTGTGTGCAAAGAATGCAAACATAACGACTTTATTTAACAATTTCTTCTCTTCTGTGGGGATATGTGTATTATTTTTTATTTTTTTATTATTTTATTAGCACTGGGTCAGTACTTTCGCAGCGATACAGGACAATTTTGTAGTTGGAGGAGAAAATGAGATGGGAGTTTTTCAACATACCCTAACTGTACTGAACCGGATTACACAGAGTATGCATGCGCATGGCAGAGCTAGACAAGACGAGCGTTTGAGGTTAAAAAATATATGAATTGTAATTTTTTTTAGAAAATGACAGATCGTTTTGCTAGATAAGACCCTTATTCCTCAGCTGTGATCGTTTAGAGCCCTTTGAAGCTGCATTGAAACTGCATTTTTAACCTTTAATCCATTGAGCCCCAATGAATTCCACTATATGGGGAAAAATCCTAAAATCTTTTCCTCAAAAAATGTAATTTCTATGCGACTGAACTGAGAAAGACATAAACATCTTGGATGCCATGGGGGTGAGTAAATGATCAGGAAATATTTTATTGAAGTGGAGTAATCCTTTAAAGGCGGCAGCTTCATCATGCCACTATTAAAATGTTGGGAGGGTGTGAGCAGGAAAGAGAGAGAAGAGTGGCAGAGCGAGAGAGAGAAAGTACTGAAAGAGTTAAGGGAGGAGGGTCAGGAAGAGAGCTGTGATCCCTGATTCCTGTTTATGTCAGCCATGCTGTAAGTGAACACTAAATCAATGCCTCTAAATCATGCGGATCATAATGGAGCTTTCCTCCCAGCACAGTCATTTTACCCCCTCCCATCACACACTCTGAGCTCGCTGCGATTTTGACACAGAAGTGTTTAAAATAGGGATTGAAATGGAAAGTGTGTGTGACTGAGTGAGAAGCTCCCTGACTCCAATAATAAATCCTTCAATTTTTGATACGCTCACGTGGAATATTGATAATGCTTCTGTAAAGTCGGGTCTGGCAAAACCAACACAAAAGGGGATATAGCTCATCCTATAAAACAGCGCCGTTTAGACTCGCCGACGGTTACACCCAGAAAAATGACCTTTTGAGGGCTTTATGTTTATTTCTTTTTCTTCTCCTCACCTTTCGTTTCTTATATGGTGTGATCTGTGTTTTTTTAGAGGAAGGACGAGCACAGGAAGAGAAAGGGGTAAGGGTTCATTCAGCACATGTTACAGGGTCACCACCCCATTCAGCACCAACAAAAACCTCAGTTTCTGCTTTGCTTTCTCCTGGGCTCTTGTACAGGCGCACACACACATTTTTAGAATCCTGGTCTATTTAAAATATTGGCAAAGTGCACAGAGAAGCAGTGCACTGTTAACATCAGGGACATGAGAACAGATCAGTGTAGCAATCTTTGGAACGTCTCCAGTAACACAGAGATCATACGCTATGATTCTAAACAGCATTGTTGTGAACAATAATACTTGGTTTTGTTGTTTGGATGTTTACTGAGCCGCAAACAAGCATTAAGACTGGGAAATGTATTCAGGCTGTACTGAAAATGTATTCCAGGGGTACACAAAGGGTCCGTTTAAAATTTTAGAGAAAAAGAGTAAAATTGTAAAAATTGTGACAATGGATTACCAGTGGTATACAAATACATTTGAATGATTAACAACTATAATTAATTAAAAATAATAAAGAATATTTTAGAGAAATGATTTTAATAATTTATTTTCGTTGCAGTACTGTACAACGACAACAATGAAAATGATAAAATTATATATTAGTATAAATTATATATTAACTTTATATATATTAACTAAATATACTTTATATTTATTAAAATTGTTTAGTTTATACAGTATATATATATATATATATATATATATACATGTGTGTGTGTGTGTGTGTGTGTGTGAAATATATAAATTATAAAAAATATTATTATATTATATTATATTATATTATATTATATTATATTATATTATATTATATTATATTATATTATATTATTATATTGCTGGTTAGTAAGTTTGATAAACTTATGTGAATTTGTTCAAAATGACCATTTTGATAAATCAGTTTAATTCAGTTTTAATGAATCATTTTAATATAAAAATTTAAACTAGATGAAATATTATCTTTTACATTTATTAAAATTGTGTACTATATATATAAGTATATAATTAGTTTATATATATATATATATATATATATATATAATATTTTATTATATTATATTATTCCTTTAACTATCGCTGCCATTTTTGAACATAGATGTGAAAGTGCACTATCCAGACTTAAACTGTTAAAATTCATAAATAAATACATTTTCTAATATGATTTTGAAGTACCATTTTGATGGTAATGCAATGTCAGATTTTAAAATGGGTTTCAAAGGATGAATTTTGAGGTTTTAAACTTTCAACTGACATAATATTTATAATAATTTCTAAAATTTAATTGGGATTTAATTGTAATATAGTGAAGCAAACTTATGTGTCCTCTGAGGGGACAGGTGACAGTGAAAAAGGTTATTATATTATATTATAATATATTGTTGGTTGGTAAGTTTGATTAATTTCTGTGAATCTGTTCAAAATGTCCATTTTGATAAATCAATTTAATTCAGTTTGCAGTGAACCGTGAAGTCCCTTTTTATTTTATTTATTAATATTTTTTAGTAAAATTGAATGTAGATAAAAAATTGCTATTTATTTTGTGCTGTTATATTAGTGCATAAAAAAATGAATCTACTTAGTTGAAATTTTGATTGTTTAGATTAATTATTTAATTTTTTAAAACTTTAAGCCATTTTTAAAAGCCAGAAAAAAAGACATAAATATAAAAAATATATAAAATATAAAATATTTAAATAATATCAAAAAGTCAGAAAATGTTGAACGTGATTATGAAAAGAGGTTCTTGACTTGTTTCATTGAGCCTGTCCCTTGCAGGTTCGTGGCAAAAAAAAAAATAAATGGGCTAAAATCCCAGTGGCGCAAGATTTTTATCTGGGATCTAAAGAAATGGCTGTTCGTGTTAGTGTTTGACGCACGTTGATGGATCGTCAAGTGCTCGTGCGTCGTGGGTTTCCATCTGGAATGCCTACTTCCTGAGTGCTCCCTCAAGAGCAGGGGAGTGTGTGAACAACCTTTTGAACAAACGCCCGCTGCAAGGTGCCATTTCGCCCAGAGCAAACACAAGAGGATAGTATCATTGAATCAAAGGAAGCAGCTCGGCCCTACAGTGCTGCTCAGAGTTTTCATTGCCTGTTTTCGTTTTCTTTGGCCTCTTTCAAATGAAGCTGAGATCTCATGTAGATACGTGCCCATAGAATCACAGAGAGCAGCTGTATCAATATACCTGTAGCACTTGAGGTTTGACAGTAAATTCTCCATACACACTGAATCAAGGTGGAAATTTCCACTGTAGCTGAACTTGTCTTGAACCTTCTGAACAGTCCCTGAACAGGCCTGCGGGTGGATTATCAGCTCATCTTTTTATTCTCTGTTTTTCTGCTCCTATTGTTTCCTGGCCACAATATTTCTGCAAGAATGGACTTCCACTTCACAAGATGTCCATCTCTGACACAGCGAATTAAATAAATAATATTTTAAAAAAGGCTTGACAACTAATCCTTCAATTTATTGTTTTCATTTAGTCATATCACCCTTTTGACTCGGAATCAACTGTCCATTCACAGAGCAACATTTCTTTCAAAGTCTTGACTTCAGATGGTTGCTCTTATCTGAAGAGGTGAGAGAGGAGGACCAGAGACAAGCGGGAACATCTGGACATCTGGCTCAGACACTCCAAGTCATCTGGCCCTCTTCCATCCTCTCAGATCCCGGAGCAGAGCACAGGCGCTGCTCAGGTCACGTAAACCCAGCAGCCGCACGCCCACTCAACCACCCAGTGACACAGACGGCTCGTGAGCCAGCCTTCAGCCTGAGGCGAAGGCTGCGTGTGGCTTCTGTCACGAGACGTTGATATAATATAGCCTATGGAAGGTGATTTCAAACTGGGGGTAGAGGGGAACAAAGGAGTGCTTGGGGGTCTGGAGAAAACTTGAGAGGAAATTAAAAGATTTACTGATTTTTTAAACTATTTTTTTATGTGTTTTAGGGCGGTCTGACAAATTTCATGTATTAAGATACTGTATTAATTAAAATGAGTTCTTTACTAATATACACAATTCATTTACACATTTTGTTTTGTATTTTATTTAAAAATTACAAATGAATGAATGTTTCATATTTCATTTGAATTGAAAATGTTTGGTTGCTAAGATAGTGGGTAGAAAAATGTTAAAAATACACCACCAGCTTTCATATTCAGTACAATGACAATATAAAGGTTATATTTTTCAGACACTATAAAGGAGTATTTACATGAAAAACTTGAATGTATAACTGTCTTGACTCTGACTGTGCAATGGAATTGACTTTGGTGTGTTTGAAGTTTATTGGTTCAAACTTTTTATTTTTCTTAAAGGAAAACTCCACTTCCATGTTCGTAACATTTTAATCATATTTTTCTAAAATGAACGAAATGACTTGAAAAAAGATTCGTTCATTTTGCTGAACGAGACTCAAAGGTCCGAGTCGGTAAAATTATTGAACTTCCCATCACTACTGTGAATCACGTGAAAGTTCATGGTCTGTGTACTGAGTATGGCAAAAAACTCCATCTTATTTTCTCCTACAACTTGAGAGGAGGACATCGTTGTACCTTTTTGTTTGTAAACAGCATTTACAAACTTACTTGCACTTTCTTAGTCTTTGCGCGTTCGCTTTGTAAACACTGGGTCTGTAGTTCTGTCTACATTCAGCGTGACCTTTCGACTTGATTCAATAGTACGTAGCGTCGTGAACGTACATCCCAGAGCCTGTGCTACACTAGATTTTGTGCTTAAAAAGTATAAAAAAAATGTTTTTTCTGAAAAAAATGGCCAATCGTTTCTCTAGACAAGACCCTTCTTCCTCGGCTGGGATCGTTTAGAGCCCTTTGAAGCTGCATTTAAACTACATTTTGGAAATTCAAAATCGGGGCACCAATAAAGTCCATTATATGGAAAAAATCCTGAAATGCTTTCTTCAAAAAACATAATTTCTTCACAACTGAAGACAGAAAGACATAAACATCTTGGATGACAAGGGGGTGAGTAAATTATTTGTGAATTGTTGTTCTGGAAGTGGAGTTCTCCTTTAATATTGGTTTATTGGCTTTTTGCCTTTTTTATTATTTAGGAAAATTGAGATCTAACAGAAACAAGTACTTATCTTATTATATGTTCTTAAAATGTTTGCTAATGTTCCTACTTTAAGTTACGAAAACATTATTTCTCAATGTTCTCTGAACATTCTGAAACACGTAATTACATTAAAAAAAAAAAAAAAAAACACTGGGTGAATGTCCAAATAAAACCTTCAGAAAAATGTTCCATAAACAAACTAACAATGAATAAATAATGTCTTTATGGTAAAGTTTTGAAACACTGAAGACCAGATAACTATGAATGAACATTCTACTAACATAAAGAACATTTTTTTGTAACTTTGAGAGTAGTTTGCCAGAATGTTAGCCAAAGTTCTGAGAACATTCCTTGTTAGCTGGGTGAAAGGAGAGAGAAGGGGAACAGGACTAGGAACGGGACATGACTATTGTTCCTGTAGCTCAAACAGTACAGCATGGTGTTAGCAATGCCAAGATCATGGGCTTGTGCATTTTGGGAATGTATGAACCAAAGTTTACCTCAACCCAAGCTTGGCTCCCAATGAGCACATGATGTCAGGAACAGCATGCTACAGCTCTGTGCGATATATAAAAAATTGAGGCAAAACCATTGTTTATTGAATGTACTTTTGTTTTTTAAATGACACATGGAAAGGACAAAAGGGACAAATACACATCTCAGATATTCACAGGATAAAGTTACTGCATGAAATGCATCTTAATTACAAAATTATAAAAATGTTGCACTGTTTATGTTCATGCAGTGCTTCTTTTCTAATTTCATCAAAGTTTACATTGATTTCCTGTAGAATATTTCATTTGCATTTCAATACATGACAACAGCTGTTTTTTCTATCACCCCTTAGAGCTGGGAAGTAACTGATTACATGTAATCTGGATTACATAATCAGATTACAAAAATCAAGTATTCATAATTAGAGTGTTTTACATTTTTTAATGCTTATAATCAGATTAGTTACTTTTTATGGATTACATATTATTCACACAAAGGCAATAAATCATTCATAATTTATTGATTCTCCTTAATTCATCTTTTTTTTATTTTAAGTTTTCCTTCCTGAAAATCCCACTGTGTGCCATACCATTTAGCTTTGACAAATTTAGGTAAAAAAACACCTCTCAAGCACTATTTGAAACACGATGTGTTTATCATATCCAGTAACTCTTAATAACTGTTGATTCTGGAAGTCTGTACAAAAATACTTCTTGTGTAATGTCATTGTTGTTTTCATGTTTGTTCATATAATGCAGGAATTCCCAAACCTTTTTGTCAACCAAACCCCTCTGACATGAAACAATTACTTGAAATATCTCTAAGAAAGATAATATATTTTAATAATTTAACAACACATTGTAATGTTTACAGGTTATTGTCGCTTAATGATCACATTAACATGCAGGCAACCAAAATAAATATTTCAGTTGTTAGTGTACAAGTGTTTCAAAAATGTATTTTAAATTTTCATGATTTAATTAATTATTACTTTTTTATCAACTCACAAACCCACCACAGTTCTTCCATTATGCCCAGTTTGTAAAACCTTGGTTTAATGTAATATTTTAATGATGTTGATATCAAAAAATGGAATATACTTTTTTTCTTAGCTTTTTTATATCAATAAGGTATGTTTTATTGCAAGTTTAAAACAAGTTAAATAAAAAGTAATCTAAAAGTAATCCAAAAAATAGTCCGAATACATTACCCAACATGAGTAACCTAGATTAGGTTGCTAACTACAGTTTACAATTTGTACAATTTGTAAGTAATCCACCCAGCTCTGTCCCTTAACCATTCTTAAAAGCGTCACTGGATGTCCAATGACTGATATGATTCATTAGGGTCTTAATGAGAAGTCTATAACATACTTTGGCTAAAATTTCTCAGTGGTAGTGTAAAAAACACCCTTTTTACCTTATCAAAATCAGCCCTTTTCAGAGCGAGCCGTTTTGTTGCATTTTCCTTTAAATGCTAATGAGCTCTGCTCACCCCACCCCTCTCTTCTCTCTGTGGAGTGACAAGCCGGTTTACTTTAGCTGCATTTAGCCACATTTAGCCGTGAAACTTGCTAACTAGCACATTATTAAGTAAGGCGATTTGCAAAGATGCATAAAAAACCCTTATGCTCACTTTTGCTGTAGGTGAAGCTGGATCACAAATGATTTGCACGAACATAGACGCATTTATGCAGATCGCCGGGTGCATTTCCTTCAAAAACGAAAGTAACGTTAATCCTCAGTGTCTTCAGTGGCTTAGATGTCGGGAGTAAATGATGACTGAATGTTCATTATTACATCCAGCAACAAAACACCTCAATCGCTCAATCGAAAACATTCTTGTCCTCCCCTGCACCGGAGTCAAAACAATGGTGGTCACTCAACAGAAAGTCCATTCCATCAAATTTCTGGCAATTTATGAACTTTTTGAAGCACAAATATTTTGGGAGAAATCTGTCAGAAAAATGTGTCAAAATGTTATGGATTTGGAATGACACAAGAATGATTTTCCTTTAATCAATAATTGTTACTCTGGGAGAAAGAGGAAGATTTTAGCCAAAACAGTGGGTAGGTGTTCATTTGTTTTGGGTTGGTTAGTGTGCTGCCCTGTAGACCTCTGTAGATTAAAGCTCAAGCTAAATAACAAATTAGTGGTGTGAGTCATTGATGTGTATTGTGGACAGTTTAGATCATCATGCAGCGCAGAAATGAAAGATCCCGGCGATGTGGGAGTCTGAACTTTCTGCTTTTTTGTCCAGTGCAGCTCAACCAGTGTTTCTCGTTAAATAAATCAAAGTAGTCCGCTGAAAAGTCCTGCAAATAACAATGGCTGCTGGGATGCCATAAAAGCGCAGCATGAAGCAACATATGCTTGGAGAGATGGAGATAATTACTCCTGAAGGATCTGGGAGGATGACGACCTGGTTGAGGTAGCGACGACTTCAGCAGACACTCTAGGTTGTGGGTCAGCGAGTCCGTCTCCAGTGAAAGCCCCACCCAGACCCCTCTCTACCCCACCCCCAACTGCCCTACAGGGAGGTAAATATTTCTCGTTTCCCGGGGAAGTGAATATAGCCTCGGCTAAATCTGTTCAATCTCCGCCCGATTCCCAGGGCAGACTTTACGGGCCGTCCTGAGCGGGCTGAGCCACCCCAGCAGGCCCGTGACCTTCCTCACGCCTCGCCCACAGTGACGGCAACGTGCTGGCAGGAGGCTCCTTCATCATGCCACGGCGTGCGTGCGTATGCGTGCAAGTGTGTGTGTCTGCAGCTTCTCAACCTTTCCCAGCTACCCTCCTTATCCTTCCTGACTCTCAATGCCCTGAAGGACTCTGGGAAGGATTTTTTCCCACCCTTTCAAGGAGTTCACCTTGCGCCGTGTATGTTTTGATGCTGTCTTTTCCAAGCCGTGCCACAGAGCTCAAAACATCTCATACGTTGTGTTGTAAGAGTTCTGACCGCAAGCCAGTTCTAAACATCTGTCTTCTCTTAAACGATGAAAACAAATAATGTGTCAGGGTTGTCGAATCTTACATAATTTGGTGACTTATTACCACCCAGTGTCTTGAAAGAACAACGGTGCTAAAGACAGAGAGCAGAAAGCATATGTAAACTGTACTCATATGAAAAAACCAAAACTGGTATGGGAGGTTGTTTGTGCATGTTACTCTCCTCCAAAGGCAGTGTGGGAAATTCTCAGACAGTGAGTAAAGCTTCAGTTAATTGCAGAAAAAAACTGGATGGCTTGGTGTGGAGTTCTTGATATTAGCCAACCAAAAATGTGTGTGTGTGAAAGAATCGCAGACGTAAATGTGTTACAGCCGCTTTCCATCGCCACAGCTGTTTGTAAACTGCCCGCACACAACGCTAGAGAATTTCTCTCTCACCAGATGGCGTTTGTATGTCCGATTTGAAAAAAAAAAAGACAATTAATATTATTTATGACTGTAGTGTTTGTCGCAAGCGATAACAACACAACCAGTTTGACCTAAAAGGATGCACGGTCCATCTGTGAATCCCTCAGATCCCAAATGATTCAGTTGGCTCCTTTATCTTCTGTCCTGGTCGAAGAATTATTAAGAGCTGCGGATTATTGCGGTCTGCGATGCGAACGCACCAGCCTCTTCCCCCGGGCTTCGTTATGAAGGTCAAAGTTCATGGGCGGCCCTGTCTATGGCTGTGGTGTTTGGCTGGGGTTACCGCTGACAGACAGGAAAGGCTGTGATTTAACATTCCACCTTTTTCCCAGATAACGCCACGGCCCTGGTGGGGCTCTGCTAGCCCAGTAGAGAACAATCACAGGAAACTGCAAATGATGAAAACGTGCTCTCTCCAAAAGACACTGCGGGCGTACCTATATGAGAGCAAGGGATGAAAAGCAGAAAGAGAGAGAGACTAATACCGAAAAAGAGGTGAGTGGAGAAAAGGAGAACTATAAGAGAGGAAAAAGACACTTTCATCAGAGCTGAAGGGAGGTGCATCGTGGGCCTCTGACAGCATGAGCCTAAACTGGGCTGTTCGCTCACTGGGACAAGGACTTCCTGCTCTGAAGATTCCATTTCCTGTGCTGCTGAACAGCAGAACATCCATGCAGTCCCTTTTGTGCTTTTAAAAGTGCTAAAATTAAGTTTTTGTTCTTTGAAATGTACTGTGCATTGCTCTCAAATGAGCTGTCCTGATGCTTATTTAGTTCATTACTTAGTTAATTCAGTTATTGTTTGAAATATTTATCTATTTTAATTAATTTATTTATTTTTCATGACTCTGAAGCCCGTTTTACTCGCTTTTGGGCATTGTGTAAGACTCTCTTCTCTTTTCCAAGGCAGCATTTGAAGCCAACTGTAGAATCTGTTTAGGGATTCTCCTGCAGTAAATGGAGTAATATTCCTGGAAAGAAAGAAATTAGAAATGTCCATCAGGAACTGACAAGTCCAGCAGGAGTCTTTGAGCTGTTCTCATCCTTGAGCCAGATGTGGCCTGTCCCTGGTCTTGGAATTCGGTCCATTGTTCTCTAGTTCTGGAATCCCATTCCTTTCCTGCGCTGGGTTTTCCAGATGTGTGTGGTTGGTTGGTACAGTCCATTGGCATCAAAGTATGTTGTTCGTGATTGCTTTTCATGATGTGCGCAGACTTTGTTATAAGTAGAGTCTGGGTCAAACAACAACAACAACAACAACAAAAAAACAAACAAAAAATACTAAACTTTTCCACCATTAATGCCAAAAAAGGGGTAAGTATGGAGTAAGTTGTCACACTAAAATGCTTTTCAGCTAAACTTAATCAATAAAACACAAAACAATTAATGAAACAGCAATTATAAACACAAAATTGAAAACCTTCTTGAATTTGGACAATCTGTCATGTGTGTTTTAATTTTGTTTAATTTATGTATTAAATATATTATTTACTAAATAAATTCTACAGCACAATTTTTTATACAGTTAAAGAAAGAATTACCTGAAAGAGCAACACTAAAATTTATTATATAATGACATATATTAATTATGTATAAATGTATGTATATTTCAATATAATATACATACATTTGTACAGTTCTCAATATTAATTTATTTATAAATAAATAAATGTATAAACTTGTTTGGCAAACAATAATATAAATATAGCTACAAGCAGTTATTACCGGAGTTCAAGCGCATATGAAAAAATACATTATGTATTATTTAACAATTCTGTAACCACCTAAATCAATTATTTAAAAAGCATTTTTGGCAAATACAGGTAATTTGCCGTAGATATATGATGTATTTTCAATGTTTTTGACTGTTATAACGCCAGCTGTGGTCTGATCGCCCAAAAACTTTGCATGCTTGTTTAGAATCACCTGTCGCATGTGCTCGCCAGGTTTCATAAAGTTTTGAGTTTTCGTTTAGGCTTCATAGGATTTTAGGTGTATCTGGACAGGCCACTTTTTTAAATTACCCCATTATAGCTTGCCAAAGGGTAAATTTTAACATTTTTTTTTTTGACAACTGACCTAGAGAGTCCAGAGAAATGCACTGCAGTGTTTTTTTTTTTTTTCCCAGATTGAGCGAAAAACCTAGGACTGGTACGCAAAGGTATACTGTAAAAAAAAAAAAACACAATTTGTTGAGTCAGCTTAAAATAATTTGTTACCCTACTGCCTTAAAATTTTAAGTTCAGTCAACCAAAATAAGTTTATTCAACTTGAAATGTTAAGTTGTACTAAGTAACAACTTAGATATTTGTGTTTCTTAAACTTAACAGATGGGTAAGTAACCCAGCTGCCTTAAAATTTTAAGTATATGATATCTATAATATCTAAGTTGTCACTTAGTATAATTTAACATTTCGAGTTGAATAAACTTTTTTTGAGTTGACTGAACTTAAAATTTTAAGGCAGCCATGTTACAAATTATTTTAAGTTGACTCAGCAAATTGTTTTTTTACAGTGTAGATTTTTTACATTTTCACAATCATTTAACAAACAGTTTGATTGACAGCAGTGGTTCTAGAGACAAAGTTGTTCAGAAAGAGGAGGTCTATTGTATGATATAAATATTGTGCGTATGTGTAAAAAAAGGAAGTCTACGCCCTTAAAAAAATGCAGTATCGCCCCCTAGTGGCCGATTCCTTTCAAATTTCTCACAGACCTTTAGGGCCATGAGGCAAATATGCCCACCGAGTTTCGTTCCGATCAACCTCCGTTAAGGTTATCTCATTGGTGCTCAGTATTCATCTGCCTATGGCGGCCATGTTTTTTGAGATACGCTAATGTCCTTTGGACGAAGGACGCGCGTACCGATATTCATGTCGATAGGACAAATGGATGTGCAGTTTTGACCATTTTTAAGTTTTTTCCCTCTTATAGCACCACAAAGTGGCCAAGTTCCATGACGTTTTTCACGTGACCCCAGATTTAGCTCTTACATACGCATTGTGAGTTTGGCGAATATATCTCATTCCATTCAAAAGTTATAGCTGTTTTAGTAAAGGCAGCCCTGCCCCTTTTGAAAGTTTTGCCGTCCCTTTGCAATAGAGAGTTGAAAGTTTAACTTTTTTTGATTATTGATATTCACTCTCCAGAGAATCTTGCTGCACTGGTTTGGTTCTGATTGGGTGAAACTCCTACTTTTGCGAACTAGTTCTACGTTTTTCACCCGATCGAAACCAAACCAGTGCAGGAAGAGTAGTTCGCAAAAGTCATTTTTTCAAAAATTGCAAAAATACAGCAGGACAAATCCGGCGTTTTGTCCAGCCAAGGATTCCAACAACATGAGACACTTGAGTCTGCGATAAACCTTTCAGTAGTTATGAGCAAGTTCTTACTTTTGATCGCTGCAGTGCCCCCGTCAGGCCGACTGGGGCGAGCCTTGGTGACACTGTAGATGGTGTGATCCCTCCAAGTTTCCAGTCTCCACGACTTACGGTTTGGTCTGCCCGAAGAGTTTTACATGGAGATTGCTGATTCTTAATGCGGTAAGCGCTGTGCTATGCACTTGAACCCCTAATAAAGTTGTACAACATGAATACTTTGAAAATCTCATAGTTTGTCCCAATTTAAGGTGGTTTTCAACTACACTCTCAAATGTTTAACGCAACCTTCTGGGTAGTTTTTTAACTCAACTAATGTTTACAAATGACTATATGGCTGGCTTAAAATGAACCCACAATAGGTTGTAAATTACATATAGACATAACATATACATACACATTACATATAGACATAACATATAATTACTAGAGGCATCAGCTGTAATCAGAAGGTGAACACTGATTAATAAGCAACTTAAAAAATATTTATTATTTATTCAACTTATTAATAAATGTTCATTTTTTGAATATATTAACAAATGGTAATTTCCAACATATTTTGAGTTCATTTTAAGCAAGAAAAACAGCAATTTTTAAGCAATAGTTCAGCTAAATAAAACTACCCAGAAGGTTGGGTTAAACAAGTTTAAGTTTTTAACCCATACATATACATACATGTGTGTTATTTGGCTTTTCACTTACTGAGATAAAGCCCTTGTGACAAATTGCCCCAGTCTCCTATATATTATATGTGTAAAGTCAGATATTTACTGTAGCAATCTAAAAAATCTTTTTAACCAACAATGCTACAGTATATGCCTTTATATTGTGTTATTGCATATAATAACGTTTTTCAGGTGTGACTTTTTCTTCATTTCTCGAACAAATTGTGGCGCTTCACATGAGCAAGGTCATAAAAGATGAAACCATTTAGTGTACCTTGTTCAAGGTTCATGGGAAATGCTCAGTGCTTCAGTGCACGGACCACAAATTAATTAATTAATACTGAGAACACAGCAGGAAACTCAACCACTTTCAAATCCTCTTAAGCGAACAATGAGGTGGGTGCTTAGTAATCAGTGTTCTTTGAAAACACAGTAGACTGCCAGTAAGCACACACAATCAGAGGAAGATCACTTCTCCAGCAGATTTGGCTTAACTTACTTCTCTGTGGTTTATTTTTGTTGCACCTTTCATCGTTACAATTACTCAATCATTCGTGAATGATGAGTAATAAAAACATAATGGATATTTCAAAATATGTCACTACTGTACTCTCTATGAATGCAATATGATCCTGTTACTCAGACCAGCAAGAATAAACTCAAACCCATGTTAGATCACAGTGTTGGTCTAAAGGAAACAAGTAAATTGAATGGAAATGACTGTTTGTAGTTTTAACAAGACATTTTTTAGCATTTGGATCACAATGTTTGGAAGCCTTTCAGAATGAGAACACTACAATAAAGCAATAAATAATTTTTACAGACTCTCAGTAAACAGATACAATATAACATCAGCATCAGCCAAACGAGTGATAAACACAACGAATATTGCAGCCACCAGCCAAACTTGATGACGAGCTGTTAACTGTTGTTTTTAACCTCAGTAGACTCTTGACATAGCAAATTCACAAATTGATTTAGATCATCAAAATTACTTTGTTTTCTGTTGGCTGGTAACTCCATGACTGTTGGCCCATTAAAACAAGAGTATTCTCGAAGAGTCAGAGATGTCTGTGAATGTAGGATGGGTGCAGAAGTTCATGCAGTACAATTATAGAAAGGGAAGTGATGTTTTCTGCCAAAAGATCTGATTAAAGAATGGAAAAGAACAGCTTCTCTGTGCTGATAGGGACAAGATTACAAACAGCTAGGTTATTTCTATCTTTATTTGGATTATGACGTTATTGTTTTGCACATGAGGCAAGAGACTCCAATAATACAATTCCAAAAATCAAGCTGCACCAGAGATACCTAACTACTGTAAGAAACATTTTAGTCATCTTAGACATATGATTAAAACAAAGGCTGTTCCAGATGTTAAAGGGGTAAAAAAACGGGTGTTCCGAACCTGTAAAACCTTTGTTCATCTTCAGAACACAAATGAAGATATTTTTGATGAAATCCTTCATAAAATTACGGTTGATCCCCTGATGGACTATTTTAATGATGTCCACGCTACCTTTCTGGGCCTTGAACGTGTCAGTTGCGTTGCCATCTATGCAGGGTCAGAAAGCGTCCAGATTTCATCGAAAAATATCTTAATTTGTGTTCCGAAGGTGAACGAAGGTCTTACAGGTTTGGAACGACACAAGGGTAAGAGTCATTAAGAGTAATTAATGACAGAATTTTCATCTTAGGGTGAACTATTTCTATTGTAATTTTAAAGATTCTTTGCCCTCAACGTTTTTTTGTTTAATTATTCATTTACATATAAAAATATATGAACTACTTTTTGATTGTTGAAACATTGCTTGAGGCCCATTGCCTGCACTTGCTGCAGGTCCTTGTGCATGCAATTCATCTGCTGAAAGTAGAGCTGATGACAAGGGAGGGTCTTTCCCTCTGGGCCCCTACACCACATATGGAACCAATGCAAACAATCACAGAACATCAATCTCCGCGAACGTTGATAACTGCAGATTTTACATACACACACACACATTTAGAGAGAAAGTGAGCGAGAAGCGAGACCCCACAAGTGTGGCAGCACCAAATCCGAGGCTTCTTCCTGTGCTTTTCCCAGCGGCAGAGACACATGTCAGCTGCACGCTGTTTACTTCTGCAACTTTTTTTCCACAGTGTGTGTGCATGCATGTATGTGTGTATTAGCGAGGAAGTTACACATCCTGTTGGAGCACTCACATATCCCGTTGTGAAGTGACCTCCAACAATATCTTTAGTAATCTGCTGCCTTTAACAGAACACATTTAAAAACATCAGTATTCCAGTGGGAAATGCGCTCACCGCAGGAACACAGACGCCATCTTTGTTACTTTAATAATAATTCGATCACGTTTGCAGCAACGCTGAATTCATACATGTTGCTTATGACTAACATGCAGCGTTTAACAGAATAAATAATCTCTTATGTAAATGAACATGGTGGTTGTTTAGTTTGAGAATAAACAGGAACAGATCTGACTGACAGATAAACAGGAAATAATTTGAGACTAAATCTTTCCAGTTATAGTAACTGACTACAGTAACACGTGAACGTTCATGCTGCTCTGTTTTTAGCAGGATACCTAGAACTTTGTTCAAATAATTCCAAGATATTTAAAAACTACATGTCACCCTGGACCATAAAACAAGTCTTAAAGGAGAAGTCCACTTCCAAAACAAAGATTCACATATAATGTACTCACCCCCTTGTCATCCAAGATGTTCATTTCTTTCTTCAGTCGTAAAGAAATTATGTTTGTTGAGGAAAACCATTCTGGATTTTTCTCCATATAATGGACTGATATGGTGCCCCGATTTTGAACTTCCAAAATGCAGTTTAAATGCGGCTTCAAACGATCCCAAATGTGATTGTAAATGATCCCAGCCGAGAAAAAAAGGGTCTTATCTAGCGAAACGATCGGTTATTTTCATTTTAAAAAATACAATTTAAATACTTTTTAATTTTAAATGCTCGTCTTGCCTTGAACTCCATGAACTCTGTGTATTCTGACTCAAGACAGGATATGTTGAAAAACCCCAATCGTATTTTCTCCCTTCAAAAATCATTTCAAAATCATCCTACATCACTGCAGAAGTACACAGTCTTTGCAAAGTGAACATGCAAAGAAGATCAAACACCCTTAACAAAAAACGTAAAACAGCGATATAGGGCGATTCTGAAGTTGAGGGAGAACATGAGATGGTATTTTTTCTACATACCCTAACTGTCACGAACCGGAACAAAAGTAGTCCAAGCAGAGTAAGACAAGCCGAGCATTTTGCACTAAAAAGTATATAAATTGTATTTTTTAAAATGAAAATAACCGAACGTTTCACTAGATAAGACCCTTCTTTCTCGGCTGTGATCGTTTACAACCGCATTTGGGATCGCTTGAAGCTGCATTTAAACTGCGTTTTGGAAGTTCAAAATCAGGGCACCGTATCAGTCCATTACATGAAGAAAAATGCTGAAATGTTTTCCTCAAAAAACATAATTTCTTTATGACTGAAGAAAGAAAGACATGAACATCTTGGATGACAAGGGGGGTAAAAATTATCTGTAAATTGTTTGTTCTGGAAGTGGACTTCTCCTTTAAGTAGCACGGGTATATTTGTAGCAATAGCTAAAAATACATTGTATGAGTCAAAATTATAGATTTTTTCTTTTATGCCAAACATCATTAGGATATTAAATGGTTAGTTCACCAAAAAAAATAAAATTCTGTCATTTATTACTCACCTTCATGTTGTTCCAAACCCCTAAGACCTTTGTTCATATTCGAAACACAATTTAAGATATTTTTGATGAAATCTGAGTGGTCTCTGACCCTTCCATACACAGCAAGGGTTCTAGCACGTTCGAGGCTCAGAAAAGTACCAAGATGATCAACAAATTAGTTCATGTGACATCAGTGGTTCAACTGTAATTTTACAAAGCTACAAGAATACTTCATCTTGGTAAGTTACTTTTCTGAGCCTTGAACGTGATAGTACCCTTGCTGTCTATGGGACGGCCAGAGACCTCTCGGATTTCATTAAAATATCTTAAATTGTGTTACGAAGATAAATGAAGGTCTTAAAGGGTTTGGAACAACATAAGGGTGAGTAATTAATGACAGAATTTTTATTTTTGGGTTAACTAACTCTTTAAGTAAAGGTCATGTTCCATAAAGATATTTTGTAGATTTCCTACTGTGAATATATTGAAACTTAATTTTTGATGAGTAATATGCATTGCCTTTTAAATAGGTGTATCTTGGCCAAATATTGTCCTATCCTAACAAACGAAACATCAATGGAAAGCTTATTTATTCAGCTCTCAATGTAAAAAAATGGACCAGTTTTGTGGTCCAGGGTCACATAATTGCTCCTTAAGCGCTTATACCTTTATTAGAAAACACCTACAATAACAATGTTTTCAACATACTTTTCCAAACAGTTTACAAAGAATTCAGCGTTTTCAAAACTGATTGATGAAATGTCCGAATTTTAGTTTACCCAAAAATGAAAATCACCCCATGATTTACTCACCCTCAAGCCATCCTAGGTGTTTATGACTTTCTTCTTTCAGACCAATACAGTCAGAGTTATATAAAAAAATTTCTTGGCTCTTCTGAGGTTTATATTGGCTGTTGATATTCAATAGTCCAGAAGAAAAATATCAATTTAAAACTTGATAAACAGTAATCTCTAGCTTCCACTAACCATTGTATATGCTTTCATGAGAGAGTGGCATCCCAATGAATGATGTAGGACATAGGCATAGCTAGAGATTATGGTTTATGAAGTTTTAAATATGGATCTTTTTTTCTACACAAATGCAACATTTCACTTCAGGAGGCCTTTATTTACCCCATGGAGCCATGTGGAGCACTTTTTATGATGGCTGGATGCACTTTTTTGGACTATTGAATCTGAACAGCCATTTACTGCTATTATAAAACTTTAATTTACCTTTTAACTTTAATGTAACTCCAATTGTATTCATCTGAATGAAAAAGTCATAATTTTCATTTTTAGTTCATCCAATTCCGCCATCATTTACTCATCCTTAAGTTATTGTATTGAACACACACACACACACACACACACACACACACAACACAAAGGCAATGACTATAGCCAACTGTTTGGTCATCAGAATTCTTCAAAATATCTTCTTTTGTGTTCAACAAAAGAAAGAAACATACAGGTTTGGCACAACTTTTGGGTGAGTAAATGAGACAAAAAAGTAAATACATTTCTATACACAAACTCAAACATGCATACGACACTGACATACAAATGCATTTATGTCTCAAAATATGAATGTTTATTTATCCAGCATGTGCACAAAAAATGTATGAAGAAACACAACAGTGAAAAAAGCGCCACACGCATCTGTATGTTCCAGACATAGAGACACAGATAGAGACCTCATCTCTGTTTGCAGAGCTGAAGATCTCCAAAAACTGTAAACCCACATGTGCTAATGTAACTTGTCCTTGAACAACAAGACTCACCTATACCGAGATAAACTACAGATAAATTAGTTTAAGATAGACGTTTCAATGAATCAAAAGTAAATAAGATAACCCTGCTGAAAAGACCAGCA
This sequence comes from Labeo rohita, assembly GCF_022985175.1. Lineage (NCBI taxonomy): Eukaryota > Metazoa > Chordata > Actinopteri > Cypriniformes > Cyprinidae > Labeo > Labeo rohita. Next base: position 8,482,442 of record NC_066874.1, on the reverse strand, counting down.
GGAATTTACATGCTAGTCCAGACTGGTTTATCCTAATTCATCCATGACCTGCTAGTCTTTTAGCAGGGGAATGAATGTATGTTGACAGTGACTCTAGTTTCTGATGACAGTAACTCTATTCTGTTTTGGTTTCTTTAATCAAAGTATATATATACACATATATATAAAACTCAGTACTCCTAAGAGACAATAAAACATTTTGCATACATAGAATATATTGTCAATATTGCCCTGTATGTGGATTAAAATTTCACATAAAATGAATCACCATAACTGATAACAAGATAAAGTACAGGACGAACAAAAAGAGCAGGACAAGGTCATCCGTATCTTCTAGAATCACATCCGAGTGATTTTGTCTCTTCCATTGTTTATTCCTTCTCTGAGCCAGAATAATCCATAGATCCATAGATGTGGAATCCATCATCCAATGCATCAGTGTGGCTCAGCCTTCACTTAAACAACACAGTGCCATAAAGAATAAAGCTTCATTAGGGTGTGATCCACAGTTCATAGTTTCACCCACAGAACATCCAAATAAAAGACTGACAATGTGTGATGTTCTCCAAACTGTTCCACGGAATCATCATGGAAGAGGTTCGCATGACTTTAGTATTCCATATAAAATACAGTATTTTTTCCAGCTCCCATCCATAAACAGGAGATAACTAAGGCCTCTACGGAAAAGGAAAGCCTTCTGGGTGTCTGTAGTCCAAAGTAACCAGATGTATGTCCAGTAGGCCCTTTTCTCACACACATCTCAGTCAGTGGTCCTCTCCATGAGGCTGTTCTCCCAAAGGTCAAAGAGTTAGAGTCTCTCACATGTACAGGTTGTCTGATCGGAGAATGGTGGCCTCCAGATTGTGAAAACTCTTTCCGTTTAAAGTCTCCATGTGGCCGTCGATGCTGTAACATCGATGGACCTCCGTCATGGAGGAGGCCGTGTAGGATGCAGAACGCAGGGCCTCTGTGTTTGCAATTGTACTGCCAAACTGAATGCGGTACTGGTTCCAGTGCCTTCGTAATACACCTTGCACCTAAACAAACAAAATAGAGATCGATATTAAACACAACGACAAATATCTTTATGTTTTGAGGTATTAAGGAAGCTAAATCAAACATGCATATTTATGTTTGCACAGCAACTGCTTACCTCGCTATTGAAAAAGCAAAATATAGTAGCAACCAAAAGGCCCTGTGGGGGAGAAAAAAAAATGTAAGCTTCAAAATTGATTTTTTTTTTCTAGTGTAAACCAATTTGTATGGAGGAGTATAAGTGCCAAAAACTTAAATTATGGAGTAGCATAAGTGCCAAATACATTAAATATGAAATAGAAAAAAACACTTAACAATAACTTTTTTTAATTAATTAATAATTTAAAATTCAGTTAAAACTAACAATATACAATTTATCGTAAATACAAACAATATGATTCATAATTTTTGAATGCAACACTTACATTTTTAAATTAAAATGTATATATTCAAATTCATTTTTTTTAAATGTAGTATTTACAAACTGCTTTTCCTTTTTTTATTTGTCAAGTAAGGTAAAACGCAATTGGTTTAATTTAAAGGAGAAGATCAAAAGCCAGAACAAAAACTTAGAGATAATGTACTCACCCCATTGTCATCCAAAATGTTCATGTCTTTTTTTTCTTCAGTCGTAAAGAAATTATGGTTTTTGAGGAAAACATTTTAGGATTTCTCTTGGTGTAATGGACTTCTATGGTGCCCCCAAATTTGAATTTCCAAAATACAGTTTAAATGCAGCTTTAAAGGTCTCTAAACAATCCCAGCCAAGGAAAAATGGTATATCTAATGAAACAGTTGTTTTTTTGTTTTTTTTTTAATTACAATTTATAGATTTTTTTATATATTTTTTAACCTCAAAGGCTTGTCTCGTCTAGCACTGTGTGAACTCATGACAGTTAGGCTACGTCTACAAACTCCCCTCTCACTTTCTCCTCCATCGCTGCAGAAGTACCAACCCACAATTTACAAAGTGAACATGCAAAGAAGATCAAGCATCCTTTACAAAAAAAGGTAAAAATAGCGATGAAGGGCAATTTTAAAGTTGGAGAAGAAAATGAGATGGGAGCATTTGAGGTTAAAAAGTATATAAACTGTACTTTTTTTTTTTGGAAAAAAAAATATTTTTTAGAATAAAGATGTTTCTAGATAAGACCCTTCTTCTTTGACTGGGGTTGTTTAGAGCCCTTTGAAGCTGCATTTAAACTGCATTTTGGAAGTTAAAATTTGGGGGCACCACAGAAGTCTATTATATAGAGAGAAATCTTGAAATGTTTTCCTTCAAAAAACATAATTTCTTTACGATGGAAGAAAAAAAGACAAACATCTTGGATGACAAGAGGGTGAGTACATTATCTGTAAGTTTTTGTTCTGGAAGTGAACTAATCCTTTAATGTTGATAAAGTGTGTCTTTGATCTGTGCAATTCAGTATAAAAATTAGCTTTTAATTACTTATTTTATTGTTATATTTAACTACATTTTTAAACATTAATCAAATAATGTGTTAAAATATGTAGATTTATTTGGTCTAAGGTTATTTGTTTGCATTTTTACTACTTTTAATCAATTGATAATTGATTCCTTGCCTATTGTCAACAACACTTACCTGGTAATGCATAAGTATGTTCATTGTGTGCATAAATATCTCAGAGGCGAGCCGCCCGTCAGGTTTGTAGGGCAGCAGTAAGTACTGAATGCCCAGCAGAGGTACCAGGATTAAGGTGGCCCTGACAGCCCTCATGTACAGGCTGGATTCTGCCTGGTGGGTCACCTTCAGCTTAGTGATCAACACTCTCACAATGTTTAAAAGGAAGAAGAGGTTCACCTGAGGAAACCAAGCAGAGAAAAGTATTCATACCCCTTCATTTTTTTCCACATGTTGTTATGCTGCAGCGTTACGTTAAACTGCTTTAATTTACTTTTTTCCTCACATCAATTTACACTCAATACACCATCATGACAAAGCAGAAACAGATTTGTGACAACTTTGCAAATTTATTAATAATAAAACACTGAAATAAATACATAGTTGAAGCACCTTTAGCGTTCAAGCCAAGGCTGTGGCTGGGCCACTCAAGGACATTTAAAGACATTGTCTATAAGTCACTCTTGCTGTGTGCTTAGGGTCATTGTCCTGTTGGAAGGTGAACCTTCTGCCCAGTCTGAGGTTCTGAATGCTCTGGACTGGGTTTTCATTAAGTCTATTTTAATATTTTGGTGCACTAAACTTCCCCTCTACTCTGACCAGTGCCTTATGCTTTTGGGATGGTACTCTGAATGTGATGAGCAGTGCCTGGTTTCCTTCAGACATGATGCTTGGAATTGAGGCTCATCAGACCAGAGAATCTTGTTTCTCACAGTCTAAGGGTCCTTCAGTTGCTTTTTTGCAAATTCCAAGTGGGTTTTCATGTGTCTTCACTGAGGAGAAGATTGTAGTGATGTTTGTCCTTCTGTAAGTTTCTTCCATCTGCATATACTGTATGATCATGGAGCTCAACTAGAGGGACCATCAGCTTCTTGGTCACCAGTCTAACCAAGGCCCTTTTCCATAAATTGCTCAGTTTGGCTAGAAGGCTAGCTCTAGGAAAAGTCCCAGTTGTTCCAAGTGTCTTCCATTATAGGTAATAGAGGCTACATGCTTCTGTGAACCTTCAATACAGCAGATTTTTTTCTGAATTCTTCCCCAAGTCTGTGCCTTGACGCAAGCCTGTTTCTGAGCTCTATAGGCAGTTTATTTTGTTTTTTGCTCTGAATATGCATTTTCAGCTGTTCGACCTGAGAAAAGGGTATGAATACTTATGCAATGGAATAATTTCCGTTTTTTTTCCCTAATAAATTTGCAACATTGTTACAAACATGTTTTGTCCATTGTCATTATGGTGTATGGAGTGTAGATTGATGTGGAAAAAAAGTAATTTAAAGCAGTTTAACATAAGGCTACAACATAACAAAACGTGAAAAAAATAAAGCAGTATGAATACTTTCAGAAGGCACTGTAAACATATAATTGATTACTGACTCATTCGTTATTCCAACACAATCTCAGTGTGATTTCTTACTGTGAATTTGTATGATTTCATCCATACATTTTTGTTCGATCCAAATCATACAAATTCGATTTCTCATAAAATAGTTAAGTTTTCCTGTGAGACTGGGTTGGATATTTGTCATCAACGACCCTTCTAAATGTCTAAATATCCCTGTTATACAATACATTTTAATAATGACACAAAATCAGTTTAAGCTGGCAGTTGCAGCATTGCAGAAGTCGGTCCAAGATTCATTTGATACTGAGCATATGTTCATTACATGCTTTTTATGGGCTGCATTGAAATTTATTCCCAATCAGAACTGACCTCAACACAAACAACAAAGAAAACACGGCACTTTGATTAAAACTGCAAGAGCTTAAGCTGATTTCTTGAAATCAAGATCATACAGATGCACATACATTTCCAAGGGTGGGTAGAAGATAAACAACAGAGATAAAGTGTGAGAAAATAAAATCGTGAGAAAAAAAGTAAGACGAGAAAAAAAACAGACTTACCAACAGGGCTGCACAGATGGGACCATGAATAATGTAGAGCAGAGAAGTGTTCGAGCTTATCCAACAGCTGTGGACAAAGTCGTTAAGAAAAGTTGAGATTTACGGAAAGCAGAACCAATGAACTCATGAACGCTACGTTAAATGCTCAGTGACATCACTGCTATGACTGCACAAGATGTTCTACAGAGTCTCTGCCTGGTCACTGTATTCCTGTGTCCTGACAGAAGCTAGGATGACTCTGACTTTAAGTTTAAAAATGCTAGAATGCTCTAACAGTGTTTTTCACAATCGACAGCATAATTTTTTTTTTTTTTTTTTTTTTTGGTGCAGTCTGAATTTAATGTGACGTCAGAGAAAGAATAGGCAGGAAATGAAGAATTATACATTAGGGGTCAAAAGTTTGGAAAATTCATATTTATTAATATTGAATGAAAGAAGTCTGTGATGCTCACCAAGGCTACATTTATTTAATCAAAAATACCATGAAAAACATAATTATCAATGTTAAAAACATTTTTTTTAGAAATTCCAAGCAAACAACATTTGTTTGTAAGTTTAAATGTAGTTTCTGTCACTTTTGTCAATTTAAATGCTTCTTTGATTAAAAAAAATTGATTTATCTTTTTTAAAAAAATATGAATTGAAATATTAATTTAATTATCCAAGACCTCTGAATGGTAGTGTATCACAGTTAACACAAAACATTAAACAGTACAGCTGTTTTCAGCATTATAAATTATAAATCTTGATGGCTTAGCCATCATAGAAATAATTTTTTTAAATATATTAAAATAGAAAAATTATTTTAAATTGTAATAATATTTCACTATATTACTGTCTGTACTGGTATTCTTCATCAAATACAGTTAAAGTCAAAAGTTTACATACACCTTGCAGAATCTAATTATTTTACCAAAATATGAGGGATCATACAAAATGCATGTTATTTTTGTTTAGTACTGACCTGAATAAGATAATTTACATAAAAAAGACATGTAGTCTATAGTTTACATATAGTCCACAAGAGAAAGTAATAGTTGAATTTATAAAAATGACCCTGTTCAAAAGTTTACATACACTTGGTTCTTAATACTGTGTTGTTACCTGAATGATCCACAGCTGTGTTTTTTTGTTTACTGATAGTTGTTCAGAAGGTTCAAATGGTCACTGATGCTCCAGAAGGAAAAACAATGCATTAAGAGCCAGGATTGTAAACTTTTAAACAGAACTAAAATATGTACATTTTTCTTAATTTGCCTAAATATCATATTTTTTTCATTTAGTACTGCCCTTCAGAAGCTACACAAAAAACTGCCCAGAGAACAAAATGAGTTAAATTTACCCAGATTTTTTTTTTTTACCCTGAAACACAATGCATTACCCTGGCTCTTAATACATTGTGTTTCCTTCTGGAGCATCAGTGAGTGTTTGAACCTTCTGTAATAGTTGCATATGAGTCCCTCAGTTGTCCTCAGTGTGAAAAGATGGATCTCAAAATCATACAGTCAATGTTGGTAAGGGTTCAAATACACAAAAATTGCTGAAAAAAACAAATAATTTGTGGGACCTGAAAGATTTTTCTGAAGAACAGCGGGCAATTTAACTATTCAGGACAAACAAGGGACTCATGAACAACTATCAATAAACAAACAAACTGTGGATCATTCAGGTAACACAGTATTAAGAATAAAGCGTATGTAAACTTTTGAACAGGGTCATTTTTATAAATTCAACTATTATTTTCTCTTGTGGACTATATGTAAACTTCTTTTATGTGAAATATCTTATTCACGTCAGTACTACATAAAGAATAACATGCATTTTGTATGATCCCTCTTATTTTGGTAAAATTGTTAACATTTTGCAGATTCTGCAAGGTGTATGTAAACTTTTGACCTCAACTGTACATACAGCCCTTGTGAGAATAAGAGATGCCTTCCAATAGGATTCTTAAAAAAATCTTAATTATTTAAAACTTTTTGAAAGTGTATATATGTATACACACTGTATATGCTACATTCAATGAATACATCAAAATCAAATGAATATATAACATTAAAATATGCTCTCAAAACAATTTGGTTGATACTGTAAAAATAAGTATTAATCATATATATTAAAGCACTTTTCATTTGCTAAAGATAATCCTCAAAGGAAATGTTTATGGAATGATTATGGAACCAGAATCATTAAGCAGGATCAAATTTCGACTTAACTCACTTGTCATTGTAGTAATAACTTCGGGATATTGCATGGATAAATGCAGGTATTAACGGGAAGCCTGGAAACATTTAAGAAAATGTTGAAAAACATTTCAGAAAGCTGCTTTATTTTGGTGCATTTTTGTCAGACGAGGCAATTATAAAAACGTACCCCATCCTAAAAGGTAATACCACATGAGGTGCTGCTTCTCAGCAAACACTGCCACCACGATGAGTGTGTGCAAGTAGATTCCCTCACACAACATCCAGAAGTAGTTACAGCCCAGGAGATAATGGTGGATAAACACGGACACTTTACAGCTCACCTGAGAGAAAAAACATCAATGTGAAATCAATATGACCCTGTTTTCTTCCTTAATACGCATTCCTGGTCATATCATGCATGATGTGAGAGTCCGCTGCTCTTTTTGTACACTTACTGGGTTGGCTTGTGTTACTTCTTGGTTGTTTGCAACACAAGTGAAAAAGATGATGGTTATAACTGAGTTCAGCACAAAAGAGAAGAACAGATTCTTGTGTAGAGTTATCCTCTGACAACTTAAGCTCCTGAGTGGAAGAAAACAGCAAACCATATTAGATTGGGTGAAAAGGGAGGTATGTTTATATGATGTGGTGGCAAGATCTTTTACTTACTTAAAATAGAAAAATATCCCCAGAGAAGTAAACAAAGATATCAGCGACAATGCATGACCAATCAAAGCCAAGTAGTAGAGATTAAGTGCTGTCTAAAAAAGAAAGAAAGTAAAAAGCTACAGTAAATATACAAAACTATGAACACAAGCAAAAGTTATGCGAAGCAAAGTGTGTAGATTTTGAAGACGGAATGTAGTCCTAAATTGGAGCTCACCTTTTTTTGATCATTAGTCATATGAGTACAGCCCGTGTAATTTGTCCATGTTCTGTTACTCTCTGGGTGAACGAACCAATGGCCTGTATCAGTACAAATCTTTGTTGCCATTTCTAAAAAACACAATTTGGATTAGTCAGGCTTTTATATAAAGTTCACGTATAATGAAGTAACCTTTATTCAATGGGCAAGATTTAAAAAAAATCTAACATGGGACTCACCTGAGGTGTCAAAGTCAGTATAGTAGTCTGGACAGTGCTGGGCTGAAGTGACTCCTGCTTCCAAATCGTCCCAGCACAGCCACCCATCCCAGGTCCGTTTACACATAGAACCATCTGCAATACAGTTATTTGCAGTTATTAATAATATAAGAAATTGGTCATACTTGGTGTCTACATTTAGCTTTTCAGACAAGACAAGATCTTTTAGCAATAATAACAAAAAAAACTGTATGTAGAGTGCAACAGTAAATATTCCATTAATTTTCTCCATGGGGAAAGTGATTTTTAACAATAACTTAACCCTTAAAGGGGAAGTTTACTTCCAGAATTAAAATATACAGACAATGTTCTCACCCCGTTGTCATCCAAGATGTTCATGCCCTTCTTTCTTCAGGTGTAAAGAAATTGTTTTTTGAGGAAAATATTTCAGGAATTATCCTGATATAGTGGACGTTAATGGTGCCTGTTATTTTGAACGTCCAAAATGCAGTTTCAGTGCAGCTTCAAAGGGCTCTAAACGACCCCAGCCAAGGAATAAGGGTCTTATCTAGCAAAACAATCTGTCATTTTCTAAAAAAAAAAACAATTTATATACTTTTTAACCTCAAATGCTGGTCTTGTGTAGCTCTGCGATGTGCAAGCGTAGTCTGTGCACCATTCAATACAGTTAGGGTATGTCAAAAAACTCCCATCTTATTTTCTCCTCCAACTTTAAAATCGTCTTACATTGCTGCAGATGTACCGACCAAGTGTTTACAAAGTGAACGTGCAAAGAAGGTCAAACACTCTTTACAAAAAAGGTAAAACAGCGATGTACAAGGATTTTGAAGTTGGAGGAGAAAATGAGATGGGAGTTTTTTGACATACCCTAACTGTATTGACCCGGATTACACAGATTATACATGTGCATCACAGAGCTAGACAAGGCTAGCATTTGAGGTTAAAAAGTACATTATTTTTTTTTTTTTTTTTTAGAAAATGACTGATCGTTTGCTAGATAAGACCCTTATTGGTCTTATTGGCTGGGAATTTTTTTAGAGCCCTTTGAAGCTGCACTGACACAGCATTTTGCACATTTAAACTCGCAGGCACCATAAAAGTCCGTTATATGGAGATAATTCCTGAAATGTTTTCCTTAAAAAACATAATTTCTTTACGACTGAACAAAGAAAGGCATGAACATCTTGGATGACAATGAAGTGAGTAAATTATATGTACATTTTTGTTCTGGAAGTGAACTTCTCCTTTAAACACAGATATACTTCACTGTGAGCTCTGAGGTTGTCAGTGAAATACGCTTTTGTTGAAGCCATCAGTTTGCATTATTTCAGCCTACTTTTCAAAGAATTGTGCATAACAGCGATATTTTGTGGTGGAAACTACATTACCCATGATACTGTAAAGAAAATAACAACAATAAGAGAGTCGTGGTCAGTCCCATGAAACACCACACTCTCAACTACTTAAATATTTGTAAATATATGCATATTTTGCAATAAATGTAAACTACATATATCTATATCCATACACACAAACACCATTATAGTTCTTTACAGTCATTGCATTATTAATGAGATAGCTCACCCAAAAATGAATGAATTAATTACTTGAATGAATGAATAAATTAAATGAATCACTCACCCTCATGTCATTCCAAACCTGTAAGACCTTTGTTCAACTTCGGAACACAAATTAAGATATTTTTGATGAAATCTGAGAGCTTTCTGAACCTGCATATATCGGTACTACCACGTTCAAGGCCCAGAAAGGTAGTAAGGACATTGTTAAAACAGTCCATGTGCCATCAGTGGTTCAACCTTAATTTTATGAATGCATTTTCATGAAAGCCCACTGAAGACTGACACAGAAGAGAAGAAATTTTTGATTAAAGTCGTTATTTTTGTTTTCTTTGTGCACAAACAGTAGCTTTATATCATTACGGTTAAACCACTGATGTTACGTGGACTATTTTACCAATCATAATCAGACTTTTTTATTAACCACAATGTTATGAAGCTACGAGAATACTTTTTGTGCACAAAGAAAGCAAAAATAACAACTTTAATCAACAATTTCTTCTGTTCTTTCTTCTTCATTGTGCTTTAATGAGAATGCCACAATGCATGCATTCTTGTAGCTACATAAAATTAAGGTTGAACCACTGATGTCACATGGACTATTTTAACGATGTCCTTACTACCTTTCTGGGCCTTAAATGTGGCAGTTGCGTTGCTGTTTATGCAGGGTCAGAAAGCTCTTGTTTTCAACCTAAATATCTTAATTTGTGTTCTGAAGATGAACGAAGGTCTTACGGGTTTGGAACAACATGGGGCTGAGTAATTAATGACAGAATTTAAATTTTTTGGGTAACCCATCCCTTTAAGTACACAATCTTGTATTTTTGTCCTTTTTCAAATCCTTTTTTGATTCAGTCAAACTTCATAATGCTGTAATTCACCTTGTAACTAGCTGCGTTGTTTTTTTGGCACTTTAATGAAGACTTTTTTTTTTTATCTCTATGGGAAAAAATGAATGGAAACCATGTCTAGAAAATGTGGGTGGACACTGTTGCACTCTATACATGTTGTATCTCTCTAGTGAGCTGCAAATGGATCCTCACTTTTGAGGGTCTTTGCCAAACAGCTTCTAACAGCTGTCACAGAACATCCATCTCCCCTTGTTGAGCTTTAATCTCTGTCTTTTATTTGTAACTTGTATCTCATAGACAGCAATGAATCTTAAATCCAAGGCCAGACAGCTAATGTTGGGCTTCTGTAAATGAACAAATGCATGTTGTAGGACACACCCCACAGAATGTTTCCATTTAATCATCTGTTCACGTAGGAGCCTTCCTGTACGTTCCAGAATGATGTGACAAAACAGATCCATGTCCCATAATTTTCTTAAGAACATCCAAGTTAGAGACTGACTGAGACTGAGGGCAGAAAATAAACCTTCCTTTTACAGGGGGATTCTGTAACTGCTATGAGTTCCCCTAAGCTACATGCCAGGGTGTAGTTTATAGCTATTGCTTATAGTCAAGAATCTTTGTGAAATAGGGTTCTCTCACCTGTTCTGTTGTGATTAGTGTCTTTCATAATCTTCTGAAAACATTCAAACTGGGCGGTCAAAATATTGTGACGAGTGAAGTCCATTTCATGGGCATTCTTTTGTGCCGTACCTCCAGTGTTGTTCTCTGAGAGGACCACCACAAAAAACTATTGAACAAAAAATTAAAAAGATCAACAATGACATTAGATAATGAACAACAGAAATGGCAGATACATAAACATTTGAAAACAAATCTTTGTTTGTCTGTCCAAGACCTCTGAATTGCATAATAGTTGAGCACATGTAACACACTCAAATTACCGAATGCTTAAAAACTTTTCATGGATCAGTTTGTTTTGTGACAGTTAATGATCATTTATTTTACAATAGCAAGTTAAATCATTAAAATTATATAAATCTGTGTATAACTTTTATATGAATTATTTAAGACAAACAAATACCTCAGAGGTTGCCAGAAGAAAGAGAAATGAGGTAATCCAGCATCCAAACATGGTTCCACTGTTTGGCTTTCGTGTATCCAAATGATCTGAATGTTTCTGCTGAAAGCAAACAGAGTAATCTGTTTTACATCCAAAAAAGTGAGCGATTAGACACTTTGCTAGTAGATGCAGGTTAATTGTTTAGCTAAAACGAAGAGTGTAGGTGAGCTTAAAATAAAAACATGAAATTAGGGATTTCCCTGAAGAGTTTCTGATGGTTATTTTTGTCAAGCTGACAGTAAATTGTCAGTTCCAAGAAAACAAGCCATTGGAGCCAGGTGAACTGTCGACCTATTGTCGCTCCCAGGAGTGCAGTAACAGCGCTGTTGTTAAGTTGAAATAAGAGCGCAGAATCAAAGCCTGCTTTACATGAAAGTTCAGTCCATCGGGATGCCGATAATCGCCACAAAAGGCAAAAAGGCATCATTAAACTTGCATTACACGGTTCACCGTGGCTGTTTTGGCTCGCTTGATATAGATAGCATAATAAATCAGTTTCAAAGCATAGGAAGATCTGTTTTAGCCACAATAAAGTTGCTTGCAAAAAAAATATTCACTATTTTTACATGCTAATGTTTTATGACATCCTGGACTACAGTTTGATTATACACAACCCCGGTTTATTCTTTTTATGGTGTTCCATGTGGAACTATCAGAGCATTCCAAAACATCTTTAACATCTGCCTTGATTCTGTTGTTATTTCCTTTTTAAATTAATACCTGTCGGTATGGCCATGGCCAAGGGGCTGAAACGTCATGTGATTCTTTTGTTCGGCCTCCAAACATTTCCTGCTTGGATGGGGACCCGAAACCACATGACTAGACTCATATGTGGAAAATTATCCATTTGGATTCGTCTTTAGTCTCAAAAATGAACATGCTTCCCAGAAGTCCAGACAAAGTGAATTAGCGAACTTGTGGGCTTTTTTTATAACTTCCATTTGGATAGGAAATATTTCTCGATGCAAAATGGCAATAATCGTGACTTTTGAAGAAATTTCTGTGTAAGACTTTGTATATTGCACTGCTGTAATGATACCAGTGTTTTGCTTCATAAATAACAATAAAGGTATTACATATAAAGTTCACATTGCTCCGTTATCTGATTTAAAGGAGAAGTCCACTTCCAGAACAACAATTTACAGATAATGTACTCACTCCCTTGTCATCCAAGATGTTCATGTCTTTCTTTCTTCAGTCATAGAGAAATTACGTTTTTTAGAGGAAAACATTTCAGGATTTTTCTCCATTAAATGGACTGATATGGTGCCCAGAGTTTTAACTTCCGAAATGCAATTTAAATGCCGCTTCAAACGATCCCAAATGCAGTTGTAAACGATCCCAGCCGAGGAAGAAGGGTCTTATCCGAAACAATCGGTTATTTTCATAAAAATAATAGAGTTTAAATACTTTTTAATCTCAAACGCTCATCTTGTCTTGCTCTGCTCGAACTCTGTGTATTCTGGCTCAAGACAGTTGAAAAACTCCAAACGTATTTTCTTCCCTTAACTTCAAAAATCATTTCAAAATCATCCTACATCGCTGCAGAAGTACCGACCCAGTCTGTTCAAAGTGAACATGCAAAGAAGATCAAGAAGATCACCCTTAACAAAAAAGGTAAAACAAATATAGGATGATTTTAAAGTTGAGGAAGAACATGAGAAGGGAGTTTTTCAACACACCCTAACTGTCATGAACCCAGAAAAAAACTGAGTTCAGGGAGAGTAAGACACGACGAGCGTTTGACATTAAGAAGTATATAAATTGTATTATTTAAACTGCATTTTGGAAGTTTCAAACTCAGGGCATCATAGAAGTCCACTATATGGAGATAAATGCTGAAATGTTTTCCCTCAAAAAATATAATTTCTTTACGACTGAAGAAAGAAAGACATGAGCATCTCGGATGACAAGGAGGTGAGTACATTATCTGTAAATCGTTGTTCTGGAAGTGGACTTCTCCTTTCATGGGATGAAACGGAATTAAGACGAGGAGGAATGAGTGCATTAGGCATGTTAGCCACATGCATGTTCTGCTTGCTATTGGGGTCTAACCCACAAAATATAATTTACTTTTTTTAATTTCCCCATTAATTTATCTCAGATATCACAGAAAAATATTAAAGAGAAAAAAGCCTCTGATATCATCAAAAAAAAAATATTTAGAGACCAACAGAATTAACCCAAATTGCATGAATTATACATTATACACTGATTAAAAAACAAAATATCAAAGGAATTGGCACCTGCAAACAAATTATGAGCTTCAATCTAGAGCTTCCTTCTAACTTCACATTTTCGGAGCCAGTTTGTAATTTCTTTGGACATTTTGTCTTTTTTCATTTTGCCTTTTTTTTTACAAAGTAACCACAACCTCAAGTATCAGAGTAACCACATAAACTGTTCTATTAAGCTTGACAACCTAAAAAAGGAATTTTGAACTGCAAACTTCTTTTTGTGAAATGTTTTGTTTAAAGTGCCACTTGATTAGATATAATCTAATCTAAATGCAGTGCAGTGATTGTCATACATTTTTAACTGTGGCTGAAGTGTTTTTGGTGGGACACTGTATGCTTAGTTTTCTGTCCAAAATGAGAGCTGACAACAGCTACAAATCACACCTCCAGAAATTTCACTGCAAAATGACTTTATAAATGATTTCTGTCTGAATTAGTAGGTCAGGGTCTGTAGATTTATCTAATTCAGAATACTGCACAAGCCAGAACTGGTGTAGTTCTAGGCTCAATGGATGTCGTGAATTTCTCAGTATCCATTGTGTCAGATTCTGTAAAATAAGACATACAAAATGTGCTGTGGACCCCCAGGACCAGGTACACAATACATCTCTGTGTAATTTTTAATGTTACTCTCTCCTAATATGCAGAGATTTAACTTTAAGACATTGGTAGAATACATTAGTGAAGAGTGTAAACATTTTGCTCGATTTGAACATCCCGGCCAGCTCAACATAGCAACATTTGTGCAAACAATGACAAGAGTTTGGGGCAAGATCATTGTCCAGTCAGTGTTCTGGAAACCTGTTTGAAAACATTAGTCAACTGTGTCTGCCAGTTGCATCAGTTGTAACCTTCACATTACCGTCATCATATCTCCAGTGTGTGTACAAGTCTTTCTAGCTCAGCCAATTTGGTGTCAGTACTATTTCCCCTTAACAATGTAAATCACCATCAATGTACAATTTATGTGTTTCTCGGTCTTCAGCATTTATGTGAATACAAGAATGAAATCCAGTAAGCTCCAAATCCTGTCAGATCTACTGTCAGTTCTTCATTCAAGATAAACACACAGCCAGACATCATGATATCCACATAATTTATCAGCTGCCCATATACCAAGACATCAGAGAAGCAATATTGTTTGCTTTCTTTCTTTCTTTCTTTCTTTGTTAACTCAACATATGTTTAAAAAAAGACGACTGTAAAAACAATAAATTTTCAGTGGGAAACTAAGTGTGCCTTAAAGGAGAAGTTCCAAAGATTCACATATAATGTACTCACCCCCTTGTCATCCAAGATGTTCATGTCTTTCTTTCTTCAGTCGTAAAGAAACTGTTTTTTGAGGAAAAAATTTCAGCATTTTTCTCCATATAATGGACTGATATGGTGCCCGATTTTGAACTTCCAAAATGCAGTTTAAATGCGGCTTCAAACAATCCCAAATGTGGTTGGAAATGATCCCAGCAGAGGAAGAAGGTTCTTATCTAGCGAAACAATCGGTTATTATCATTAAAAAGAAATTATTTTTATTCACAAATGCTCGTCTTGCCTTGCTCTCCTTGAACTCTGTGTATTCTGGCTCAAGACAGTTAGGGTATGTTGAAAAAAAACAATCGTATTTTCTCCCTCAACTTCAAAAATCATTTCAAAATCATCCTACATCGCTGCAGAAGTACTGACTCAGTCTTTGCAAAGTGAACATGCAAAGAAGATCAAACACGCTTAACAAAAAAGGTAAAACAGCGATATAGGACAATTTTGAAGTTGAGGGAGAACATGAGATGGGAGTTTTTCGACATAGCCTAACTGTTTTGAACTGAAAAAAATAAACAGTTCAGGCAGAGTAAGACAAGACAAGTGTTTGACATTAAAAGGTATATAAATTGTATTATTTTTTGAAAATAACCAATCGTTTCACTAGATAAGAACCTTCTTTCTCGGCTGGGATCATTTACAACCACATTTGGGATTGTTTGAAGCCGCATTTAAACTGTATTTTGGAAGTTCAAATCAGGCACCATATCAGTCCATTATATGGAAAAAAATGCTGAAATGTTTTCCTCAAAAAACAATTCTTTATGACTGAAGAAAGAAAGACATGAACATCTTGGATGGCAAGGGGGTACATTATATGTGAATCTTTATTTTGGAAGTGGACTTGTCCTTTAATGACATTTCTTAGGGCGGCCGTACACGGTGCGAATTCGGACAGTCGGAAGACCGTATGGCCACGCACACGTCACGAGTGACTTTGTTTACGAACGCAGTGGTACACGGCACGATTTTAAAACCTGCCGATTTCCGAGGCAATCACATTCACGAAGTTCCGCGCCAAAAACATGGACTCTGAGGAAGAGATCCTTTTCTTTGTGGCAGCAATGGCTTGCGAAAAAACAAAAAAGAAAAGAAAACCAAGGGCATGGCACAGAGTTTGGCTGAAGGGCAGAGAACAACATGGACTTTCTTTTCTTAATCGTCGTCGTGGAAGATATTGTAAATTACACAATCATTGCGTGTCATGCAAGTTTCTGCAATTTGTGACGTTTTTATACATGTTAAAATGCTGAATAGTTTAGGTATTATTGTATACATACTGCAACTTACATGTTGTATTGTTGTGGAAGAACAGTAATGCAGAATCATAAAACTGCCTTCAGGACTTTTGCTATATGGTTTTCTGATTGGTCATTTCCAGTTTGCTCAACAAATCGGCTCGTTCAACAGCACACACGTCACGCTTTCAATCCGACAGCTCCCGAAGTTTTTTGACATGTTTAAAAATGATCGTAAGGTCGGGAAGTGCTCGTAAGGCACTCTGCTCGTCTCGTAATTTCTCACACACCATACGAGCCCCGACCATACGAGAAGAGACGATTTCCTCCGATAACCAAAAAAAATCGCATGAGAGCTCGTACGACCTCAAAAATCGCACCGTGTACGCCCGCCTTTAACTGACTGAGCATTTCCTGATGGCTGCTTTTACAATAAATCTTCGTTAAAAAGACAGTGGCATGATTAAAGAAATACAAAAATAGTCCATAAAACTACTTGATTAAATGAAACTTAAAGAGAGGAAAACAGCTATAAATCTGGTCATTCAGGTGTTGGCGGTGAGCATAAATCACTTAGGTGTCATTCTAATAGGAATGTGAAAATAAAGTGTTTTCCTAGACATTTTGGATGATTGGATGACCCCAGCATTTGGTGGAAAAACAGAGGGCTGAAACATGATAACATTTTGCCCTTCCTGTGAAGCTAAAGGAGTGGTTTATAGATGTGACTTTCCCAGAGACCACTCTCTCTCCTACCCAAACCCTCCCACCTATTCCCTCCTTCCCTTTCTCTCCTGTCACTCTCTGTCTCTGCTGGGCCTCTTTGCAAAAAGCCACTCTCCAGATATTAAATCAGGAAGCCCACTGACAGTTAGTTTAACTCATGTCCGTTTAGGAAACACCCATGGATGTAACACCAAATTTTTCCACTCTTCACTCTTCAGGATTTATCTTAAAGTGACACAGCATAAAGTTGTATTCAGCGGAAATGATGTGCATACTCATAAAGATTACTGTTATATTTCGAATGAAATCATTCTGTCATTTTTTAAAGAAATTTCAATAGCTGGAATCCAATGCCATTTTTTAAAGTTTTTCCTTGTGATGGTGAACTTGTTTCATAATAACAAGTCCGTATAATGTAATGTGAAATGTGTAAGCAGTCAACATTTATATTTCCGTAACAGTTATACTGTATATCAAGTCTTACACAAGTAAAAATAATATGATTGGTCAGAACACTTCAACCCACCTGAAGAGTTTTTTCAGGACTTTTCTTAAAACAGGTCTTCTTTAAAAATTGTGCTTTAAGTATTTAGTTATGTTTTCAAAGTGTTCAAGAAGTTCATTATCCGGAACAACGCTACAAACCTCAATGTTCAGTTTTTTAATTTTCTAATTTTATTTTTTAGTGGCATATAGGGTGTCACCAGGACTGCAATAATTGCCATATGTAAATAAACGCATTTTACACAATATTTAAACTAATAATAGTTTTTAAAACTATCATCAGCCAGTTGGGTACAGTCACTGTACAATGCTAATAATTTTAAAATGGCCAAATACTGGCAGATATATGACATATTAACCAATAATATCAGTTTATCACTACTGTTAGTATATTGTAACGTAAACACACCATTTTATTTGTATATAATGTATAAATGTTTTCCAAATGCACTCATTATAAACTAATGAATATAATACTTAAACATTAAAAAATAGTCAAACTGAGGTCATTAACTGTCAGACTCGGCTAAAAAAAAAAAAAAAGTGATTTAGTCTAAGATGGTACATGAACCTCTCAAGTTTTAAAGGTTCTTCTGTAACAAGCAAAAATAACAAATCATCACATTTAGAGTGACTCATCACGCTAACAAGAAGTAATTGAATTAATAGTATTTAATTACTTAAAGAAAGAAATTGAAACAAGTTTTCTATTTCAGTTCTGAGCACTATGGCAAAGCAGGATGTAGTAAAGTTTGCTTAAGTGCGCAGTGAGTTTATATAGAAACCAAGAACGAGAAATAAGCGTCGTAAGAATACATCTACATGTTGACACATATTAATAAACTGTCGCTCTTACCTCGTTTACTCGGACCTCTGTTCTCCGCTGCGGCAGTACGTAGTGTGTAGTGTGTACTGGGAGATGTGCTCGGTGATGAGTTGAGGCCCCTGAAGCAGCAAAGGAGTGTGTAACGGGTTTCCTGTGACATCACGCAGCTCATCTGAGTGTCCCGTTACACTGCAAACGAGCGAGGGAGCGTTCGAGTTCTGTCGCGTCGCCAGACACCATGTAAGTACGACTTAAATTAGACGGTGTCCGCTGAAAATATATGTTTAATGTAAAAGAAGTCTATTTTAAAATTAAAATAAAAACGTATAGGCTATAAATAAATAGTGTAATAAAAAAGATCACACAATTATATTAAATCCAATCCTGTGTCTGATTTAGTTATGTTTAATTTAAACGAAGGTCTAATGAGAACAGATCTTTTATAACTTGGAAAATGTAATAATAATAAAACACACACACACACACACACACACACACACACACACACACACACACACACACACACATAAAAGTCATAAAAAAAAAATCATTTGTTATAGTATTTGTATTATGACCATTTGAATCCATGCCACTAGACGTGTGATTTGTGGAAATAAAGTACTATTATAGCGCCTCCTTGTGTTTTAATAAGAGTACTGAAAGAAACAAAATGCAAAAAATAGCTCACAGCACCGGCTCGGGGAGAGAGAAGTCAAACATAAGGTTTTTTTTTTATTTATTTATTATTTATTTTTTTGCATATAGGCCAAACGTTAAATGTTATTGTGAACTCCAAAGCTCATTCAATTGTCTTTTCTAAAGGTTAATCACATTATATTGACAAGATATATTTTACTGGTATAAATGCTTGGAAATAATATTTAGCCTGACGTTTTCAAGTCTATTCATTATTTGTAGCACGCCAACCACCCAATAATTTTGAGACAAAAAAAAAAAAAAACTTCAAATAAATGGCATTTGAAAAGTAACAAAACAATTGTGGTATAAGATGTGGTAAAAATGTTTATCTTAACACATTAAAAAAACTAATTGTGACTTTCACAGAAAAGGGAATTTATTATTTTTAATAAAAAATAAACTCATGAGAACCATGTGTATTCTTATAGCTAAAAATGACCCCCCTTTTACACGTGTGCGAGTGTTCTTAGTTTTTATGTTGGTATTCATGGCATAATATGTCAGCAGTGACGATGAGTCTTTTAAATTGGAGACATTTAAAAAAAGAAAATCGGCCTTCCGAGACGACTTAATATGACGTCATAAAAAACCTTTAAAGCGATCTGAAAAGAAGTGTTCTAAATGACTCTTGGTAAATTGGTAAGATTACTGACACGTTTCTCTGTAGTAACTCCTGTTGCCTGTTGACCGGCACAAATTAGCACCACTTGTAATATGTAAAAGCATGTGAAGTCGGAAGACTCTACACGGCCCCCCCTGCACACCTGCAGACCACCACAACCAGGCGGGGGGCGGTGTAGAGTCGTAAATGACCGGTGTGGTGTAGTCTGTGGTGGGGTGTGTGACACGGTGATTGACAACAGGAGGTCGGGGTGGTCATTCTCTCTAACCAAATGAACTTTAATGGTTTATAGCAACCCCACCCGACCTTGTCCTTCATTAGTAATGGTTGTCGATCACTGGTAACACCTACTATAAACCATATTAATGAGTAGAATCAAATATATATTCAAAGAAATAAGAGGAAAATAAATGACCAAAGAGTTCAAAATGCATTAAATGATATTCAATGAAATGCAATAAACTCAGAGCTGAAACAGGATGATTTTGGTGTTGTTGTCTTGATTTAAACACTTCAAACTCATAATTCAAATCCAGCAAGATGTGATGCAGCATCCAAAGACTTCGGTGCACATTTACATGAACTTGAAAATATAGTACAGTATACAAAAACATAAATCGTCCATGGACTGAACTGCTTTGTATAGGCCAATGATAGGCCAGTGTTCAATGAAACCAAATAATGTTATAAAAAAGGTAACAAAACGTCAAAATTGTATTTGGTCTAGTGCTTCCATTGATGGTCAAACCTTCGGACCCAGTTGCACAGGGTGTAAACAATGTCTCTAGGTGACTAAAATAATCTATTCAGTTAAAATATGCAACAGTCTCCTCAGGCAGTATGAAAATACAGTTTTAGTTCAAGTGATTTAACATCTCAAAATACCTTATTAAAATGTGATCAAATTTAATTAAAACTTCTGTTAAACAGCCCCTGCTGCATTAATTAAGGAGAACAGAGATTACCAATACACAACCTATTCATTAGAAATTCTTGTTATATAGACTAATTTAGTGTACAAATTAATTTCAATGCTCTGCCAAAGCCATTTTTTTTTTTTTTTTAATAAAATGAGTTTTTGATGTTTACCATAGTTCAGTACAATCCCTAAACATTCAGTAGCCTGCAGTACAGAAGCTGAAATGGACAAACTGGTGTTCAGGACATTGATGATTTGTCTCACAGTTGTAATTGGACATTTAATTTTACCAAATATACAGAAAACGAAATATTGTCAATTATGACATTTACAGCACTGTTTGGATACTGCTTGTTTTAATCTGAGCCAATCATGAGTCTGCTTTTGCGAAAAATTAACCATGGTTTTACTACAAATAAAACCAAAAAAGCATGGCTATTGTAATTAAACCATGGTAACCACAAATTAACCATTGTTTTGCAACACTAACCATAGTTTAAGCATGGTATTTGTAGTAAAACCATGGTTAAATTTCTTAATGGTGTGATGTCATTGGTCTAGGCCTTCAGTGTCCTTGTACTACCTTTGCTATTTCTGATCCTGTGATCTGCCCTTAATGTCTGTCGTGATGAGAAAATAGATGTCAGCATTTTAATAAAGGCTTTTAGAACATTGAAGGATTGTAATTCATCTGTTGAAACTGCATGGAAATGACAAGTATGAAAATGTAAAGTACTTCTCATTTATTTCAGTGAAACAGTCATAAAATATTAAAACCTGAGTATGAAAGGAGGCGTGTGACTATACATTTAAATTCCTTTTTCTTTCTATTACCGTTCATTTATAAATACATCTCAATTACAGAAATGATCACACAAAATTAGGACCCTGCCATGAAGCAGGCATAAATAGCCTGTGACTTCTCTGCACAAAACACTAAAAAAGATTATTATTACATGCAGATAAATTAAGAGGTATTTCTAAATAAACTGATGGAAACAAAATGATAGTTTTATGAACAGCGACTCTCTGAAGAATCATAAAGAAAAGTGAATTCGACAGGAATTATTCCTCTCTTTTCTAACACATTTTGTCATGTACAGTATAGCGTACAATACAGTCTCTTCAGAGATGCTGTTTTATTTAAGTAGGTAGGGCAGAGACGGCTGGGAAAAGCTGAGCCTTGATCTTTCCATTTCCTTTTTGGGAAGATGTGAAATTATTCAATCCGTGCATCATAAAATGCTTATTGAGATAATGTCAATCATCCTGACTGACAGGTGGGTACTCCCACACCCGCTTTGTTTTCCCAAAAGGACAGGATATGCAAATCAACCTCTGCTGATAAATTCAAGCATGGCTGTTGTCCCACGTCAAAATTTAATGAGAACGAGTAAGCCATTTCCTCATGATTCTGGCATCTGAAGCAGCTGTTTGTACACGTTATAGTGTAAAGCCTAACCAGTTCTTGTGCATCCTAGATAGGATGACACATAAAGTGAATGGAGAATAGAATGGAAATATTAAATCCACATTCCATTTTTGCATTTTTAGCTAATTGTTACAAAACATAAAAATCACTAGAGGGAGCTAAACAGTCAGCAAAAGACTCACAGCACAGTTTGTGACACATAACATATACAATGATATATAATATTGTCATATCCTATGCATTATAGCTGCATTTAATGCTGAGCAATAATATAGTTTACACGTTGGGACAAGTTGTCACATGTGTTTTAAATTTGACATATTTTTATGAATTTGTTCCAGTTTAATATTTTATGCCATCCTTTAAATTTGGAGTCATTCATTATTTTGTTTCATGTTTTACCATTAAAACTTCATACAGTCTATTCTGTTGCAAAAAGGTCAACATGTGTATAATAAATATTTTCTTCTGAGCAATAATAGTGAACAGTTTCAATAGCTTTTTTGTAGCTGATACTTTGAGGATTGTGTGGTTTGCTGTGGTGTTCAGCAAACAAGAGGGAAATGTAAAGTCATGTTCCATTCACATTTTCTTGGTTAAATAAACATTATTGAAATATCAGATAAAGAAAGAAAAAAAATCTAGGCTACTCTATTTTTTACACTAACAAATCAATATTCCATTTATTAAAGCCAAGCATGAATCTCAAGTTAGTGTTTTTAACCATTTTACAGTTATTCCAAAATAATAACACAAGGTGGTAACAAAATAAACATTATGCTTTATTTGAACAATTGAATGATTTCCAGGTTTTGTGAAGCCCCTCCCTCGGGAATACACAATGGGCTTAGATTTGTTTGTTTTTGTTTGCTGTTGTATCATACTTTTAGATATGCTGTGATTTGTAAATGCAACTGCTTATGTTAGCTTTTAAAAGAGAAGTCCACTTCCAGAACAACAATTTACAAATAATTTACTCACCACTTTGTCATCCAAGATGTTCATGTCTTTCTGTCTTCAGTCGTAAAGAAATTATGGTTTTTGAGGAAAGCATTTTAGGATTTTTCTCCATATAATGGACTTCATTGGTGCCCCGATTTTGAACTTCCAAAATGTAGTTTAAATGCAGCTTCAAAGGGCTCTAAACGATCCCAGCTGAGGAAGAAGGGTCTTATCTAACGAAACAATTGGTCATTTTTTTTTAGAAAAATAAAATTTTATACTTTTTAAGCACAAAAGCCATGTAGCAGCTCTGGGATGCGCGTCCACGACGCGCAATATTTAATATTTAGCAATATTTGTATATAACTGGGCGTATTAAAATAGCAACATTTTATGTAAAAATCACTTTAAAGATGTACATTTCTCAGTTTAATTCGAGGGGATAACATTAGAAAGTGCTATAGTTTAGTAAAACATTGCTGCCATCTACTGGAAGCGAACATTTTTCAAATTTATTTTGAAGATTAAACAGTAACGTTACTGTATGCTATAGAAGTGTTCAAATGAATATAGTTTTGTGCTAAAATACCAGATGTAATTATTCTAGCAGTTTTTTTAATTTATAATGTGACTTAGGCAGCACCTATATTTTACATTTTCACTGGAAACAATTTAAAATAAGGTTAATTTTCAATAACTAACATTAACAAAAATAATAAATACTGTTACAAATTGTTACGTGCCCATTGCCCAGTCTAGGGTTGGTAACGGAAGCAACAGGTTAACAAAAGCTTAAAGAAAGTTTAAACCAAAAAAAAAAAAAAAAAGAAAAGTGGAGGAATCACTCCAGTCCTCTGCCCCAGAAATGAAAGACAAACACTTAAATTGGCAAATTTAAACAATTTAAGTTAACAGATAAAGGAAGCAATAAATGTCTTCGGGAGAGGGCCTGGCCAAAACAAGAAACAAAACAGAAGCTAACTAGCAAGAGGAGGACTAAATAACTTATCCAGGTATAATAAAAAGTAATCAACAACAAAGTCTTTCCTCACTCCCTCGCTAATCAAAAACAGAGACAAACACTGAGTACAAAATAAAATGGCACCCTCACCCTACAGCTTCCCACTTAACGTAAGGCAAATAAACACACAAACAAAAAGAAACTACAATACCTTTTAATACTTTAACAAAAGAAAAAAGTAAATTAAAGCAGCCACTTAGCTTGAGGTTTTAGCACAACACTGCTTGCCAACAAGAATGCACTTTAGTGTCCAAGGGTTATCAATCAACAGGTAAAAAGTTCAATTTTGCACCACAACAATCATAGAGAGTCAAAAAGCAACACCCAACACAAGTCTGGAGCAGGGGAGAAGTGAACCTCACTCCACATTGTTTCTTCTGCTCTTTTGTCTCATCTGTGTCTCTGCAGCACACTCTTTGATGAGTGTGAGAAGGGGAGAGAG
The DNA here is from genome assembly GCF_022985175.1 of Labeo rohita. Taxonomy (NCBI): domain Eukaryota; kingdom Metazoa; phylum Chordata; class Actinopteri; order Cypriniformes; family Cyprinidae; genus Labeo; species Labeo rohita. The sequence goes on along the minus strand of NC_066874.1, from coordinate 8,458,099 downwards.
AGAGGGAGAGAAGAGAGCACACAAGGAAACACAACCGCACCCCAAAGGGGCAGGAGAACACACCTCAAATCATAAATATTAATAGAAATACATCCTCAGGATGTAACACAAATGTGTTGTTTATTGTTAGTTCAAGTTAGTTAATACATTCACTGATGTTAACAAAAAATACTTTATTATAAGTGTTATCGTTTCGCTTTCATCGTTTCAGCTTTTTTTAATATAAGAAATGTATTATTGTTGGAATGGACTGTGAAGCAATGGGCATCAGGTAAAATCTTGCCTAGGGCAAGCAAATTGGCCAGGGCCATCCCTGTTCAGCCTTGCAACTTTGCAGATATTGTTTATGCTCAAACAGCAACATTACACACTAACTAAAGTTAAAAAAGTGAAATCACAATCAACCACCCCTTTAACTATTTTGGCAATTTTCAGATCATCAATCATCAAAGCTAGGTAAATATTGGTCACAGACATGGAGATTTACTTTAAATTTCACCAAGCTGATTACTCACTAAAAACTCCCACAGATCACGATTTCATGCTATTTTATGTTTTGACGTAACAAAATAGTTATATTTAAGTGTGTGAGCTGTTTACTTACTTTTTAAAATAGTCTTTCCATTAATGCCATTATATTGTTCATTCAGGCTGATTCATGAATGCAGCACGAACACAAGAAACTGGATTTATCACATGAACCAATTACAGCCAAATATTACCAGTCATATCCAATCATATTGTGTTGGAGGCATTGCCTCCTCTCAGTTGACTCTGTTAAAACTCAATGGGCTCAAGAGAGATGAGTGAGACGTGGACTCCCGCTGTAACTTTTACCTGCTGTTGCACAATGTTTCTTTAGTAAAACAAGTGATTTATACACTTAAAGTGTATTTTGTAATATTGGCGTTGTTTTATTTTTGTACTGTGAATTATTTTCTTTGAGGAGACACTGCCTCCCTTGCCTCTGGATTGTATCTATACAGAAACTGACTTTCACAAATAAAACCTATTCCAAGTTATTCACTGGGGTAAAAAGTGTAACAAGGAGCACTTCTCTCTCACTATATCCTCAGTCTAGTGCCTGCCTGATAATATAAGGAACACTGCGTGCTTGGCGTCAGATAGAATAACAAGTGTTAGACATGTTGCAGCTCAACTCTACTGATCTTTAATCAGACACAGTACATGATAAACAATCATCATATCCATTCATGCAGAGACACAACATTATCAAAGACACACTCCTGGATGTACACATCCCCTTGAACTCTAGATTAAAGTACACTTTATTTTATGCATATAAGCATATTTAAGATAGCAAAATAAAGCTTTTAAAAGGAAGCAGAATGCTTCCCTTTTGTTGCTAACGTCAAAAGGTAATCTCATACTAATTCATCTGTCATTTGGTAGACACAAGGTAAATTAGGCAGATGTAGGACTGAAACCACCATATGTCCCCTGAATATTCAGATTAGCTCGACTGACATGTAGTTTTCAATGCCGATGACTAAATTATTACATTTAGTCCCCTGAATTCTGAATGAGTACATCTTTGACCAGATGCCAACATCTGGCTATGCCTTTTTTATATTTAGCTGCCTAATGCAATATTTGGCCCAACATTTGCTCCATGTGTTAGGCAGAAAAATCATACTTCTGTTATTTATGCATTTATAAAATTGTCCTGTCCTATTCAGCTGATGTCATGTTAAGAATTATGCATATTGTTGGGCAAGTCACGGTAATATTAATACATTTAAATTAAATTCAGTTCCATTCAAATTCATTTGTATAGTGCTTTTCACGATACATATCGTTGCAAAGCAACTTTACACCAAATTAAGTTTTTACAATATATTTAGTAGTAGCTTACTAGTGGTGACTATGTCAAGTTGCTTGGCAATGTTTCAAAGATGGAAGAATGCTGTTTTTGTACCATGGGAAATATGATTTTCAAAAGACAAGTTGCTGTCTAATATAACACCCAGGCAGGCTTTTGACTGTAGAGGAAGTAAAATATCTGATTAAAAGGACATTGGAATGCAATTTACGATTTTGGCACTGTGCTGTGTATCCATTTGATATTTAATGTTCAATTAAAAACACAGTATAATTCGTTAATAATGTTGTAGTAATATTTTACAAGAATCCAAACTTTAATGTCTCAATTACCGAGAGCCCTCATATTAATTAAAAAATTTGTTCTGTTAATGTGATATGCTTTTTAACTCTCCATGCTGTATCAATTCCTCTAATTCATTGTAGTCTCATAATAACACATCTCAAGTCAATCCACTTGCAGCTTTTGTTTCCAAAGGCTTTGTACCAGGTCTGTTTGAAAACCTCTTGAGTGTGTCACCCTATTCTTCCAAAGGATTGTAACACATTATAGAAATTGGAGCAATTTGAATTGGACTTTAACAAGCAGTAGCACATGTGACTCTCTTTGAAGCAGTAATGAGAGTTCATTAATATGAGATTTTCATGAATAGTTTCTGGGAAAAATGGGGCTTTTGAAATTCATTTTTAAAATGAAAAACCTTAACTAAAAGAGGAAAGAGAAATAGATATTTTGTATTGATTTTTTTTTTTTTCTTCATTGTGTTCAGGGAGTGAGATTGAAGCTATCTTTGTCAATCACAAAATGAATCATCTTTCTTTAAAAGAAACAAAACTCTTTCCTGTGTCAAAACAGAATGGAACAGAATCACAGGCAGGAAACATCACACCACAAAATATTTCTGTTCCACTAAGAGATGACAATCAAAAAAAACTCAAAAGAGCCAATCTCAGATGCCTGTTGTTGTGGCGTCACACCGACAGAGGGCGCTCCCACGATAGTTGATTGACATGAGTGTTTTACCTCAGATCAGCCGTAAAAGTCCAACCTCTTTGTTTTGTTGCCGGAGCAGAGATCTAAGTTACAAGAATATCTCCGATAGAGCGATTGAGGTGTTGTGTTGCTGGATGTAATAATGAACATAGTGGTCGTCATTTACTCCCGACATCTGAGCCGCTGAAGATGCAGTAGATTACGTTTGTTTGTGAAGGGACTGCGCCTCCCGATCTACATATATCGTCTATCTTCGCACGAATCGTTCGTGATCCAGCTTCACTTACAGCAAGAGTGAGTATACATGTTTTTTTTATGAATCTTTGCGATAGTCTTTCCTAATAATGTGCTAGTTAGCAAGTTTAGCAGCTAAACGCACCTAAATGCGGCTAAAGTAAACAGGCTCGTCTCTCCACAGAGAGAAGAGAGGGGCGGGGCGAGCAGAGCTCATTTGCATTTAAAGCAGCCTTGACCAAAATGAGATGATTTTTGAAGAGCTGATTTTGACAAGGTAAAAAGGGTGTTGTTTTACACAACCATTGAGAAATTTTTACCAAAATATATTATAGACTTTTCATCAAGACCCTAAAGAATCATATCAACTTGTGGAAAATGGGCATCTAATGACGCCTTTAAAAAAAAGCAGATGACCTTGCTTTGTTGTAGCTGCCTGTTAATTTGAAAGCAAGTCCATGCAGAACACATTCTGAATAGTAAGTAGGAAAACCCCACTTACTGACACAGCAATATATAGCAAAAAAAGGTAATAACACAAATTAGAATTCCTAACTACTCACTAAACCCTTTAAGGAGGAAAGAGTGTCACAACATAAGGAACTGTTTGATTTAAGCACAAGTCTGTTGCATCCTCAGGCCTTGTGTGTGTGTGTTTTCGTATCGTGTTGTGCAACTGTGTGTGCATGTTTGTGCCTGAAGAAACATAGGCCACCTCTCACCATATGCCAGTGTCCCCGTCGCTTGTTGATGCTCCATCGCTGTCTTAACCACGAGACACGCAGCAGCTGTTGTCAGTCTCTTGCGAACGGAATCAATAAAGCATATCAAGCCTCCACAAACACAGAATAAACACTGCCTATCTATCAAACAGTGGAGAGTCGTTTTAATGACTTCCAGAATGTGATGTGAAAAAGCTGTGATTTGATGGTATAAACGGATTGTGGTATAGGAGAGGGCTATATTACAGAGAAATGATTTATTAAATGTGCCAAGCATTTCATCACACACGGAATGAAACCTGGTTCACAAACACTTGGTGTCTTAAGAATTTGATGCTACATCCTAAATCAGCAAGCAGCCGAATAAAATTGTAGAACAGCTGTTACAGTTACGCAATATCACCACCAGGCAAATATTTAGACCAGTATAAATTGGAAGTGATATTTTTTAATAAACAATAAGTTATTATGGAGTAACTTACACTGTGTCTACACCGGATGCGGCAGTTGTCGCGTCACGTTGAGCCACACCACAACAGCCTGAGGCTGTGAGAAGCGACCGCTGCAAATCATTTGAACGTTGTGTCAGTATGTCATAAATAGAATGCAGCATCAGTTTACTGTTGGAGATTTGTCATGTTGCGTCAAGCTGCACCGCATCCAGTGTAGACAGCATCAATAATTATAAAGGGTTCTACAGAGGGTTTGCACTTTCGTCACAGTTTGGTCAGTTGCCCGGATGCACAGTCATATTGGAGATACTCATATGTAAATAACCCATGCGTCCCAATTCAAAGGCTACATCCTTTAAAGGGCACGTTTGAAGGCTGCATACGTCATTAGGGAAGTTCCACTTAAGAAAAGTAACCGAAAATTGCAAAGTAAAAAAGAAATGACAGTATTTCACACCTCACAAGGAATACCAGTCAATTTTATTGTGGGTACTTTTCTTAAATAAGACATCCTTAATAACTTATGCAGCCTTCAAATGCGCCCTTCGAAGGAGGCAGCCTTTGAATTAGGACGCAGTTAACAGCATTGATTGCAGAGTTGATGTACTACTGAATACATTGTTCTGTTAATTTATGGTGTCTAAACCATGGAAAAAACGTGTGGAAGCTGCTAAATCAGGAAGAGAAGGACTTAGTAAGCAGGAAAGGGTGCAATATTTTGACAAACTAAAGTTAAAGATACATACGAGCATTATTAATTAAGATATTAGCCTAATATTTCACCTACCTGACTGGAAATGAGAAGAACAAACACAAATGTTGTCCAGATTCTTGGCCTGGAAATCCTGGTTGAGTTTGGCCAACCACAAACGCCTTATGTTCCTCGGTCAGTTTTTTGCACTCTTCTCCTTGATTTGTTATAACTTTTGGCAGTCTGTAGTACTCCAGATGTTTTTCCCGATCCAACCGATTAGTACAGCCCAAGACATGACAGCAATTGATCATTTTCAGCAGCAATAATCAGCTAAATTTGCGAGTTCCATTCGGTTCGGTGGCATTATTTACTGTACATTCAGTGCTGCCAATATGGCTGATGACGTGTTGTAAAAAACACTTTATAGTATTTTGTCGGGTCACACTGCGTCACTCACGTCCGGTGTACACACGGCGTTACAATTTAGGCAGTTAGACATTTTAATGGAGTTGTAAAAATTATGTGATCTAGGACCTTTAGGCTGTGTTTACACTTGGCATTAACATCAAGCAGATCGGATCATCAGTCAATCAGGACACAACATGTTTACATTTGGCAACATCAACTGATTTCTCTGTCTGGATAACCAATCGGATCTGTCTTTTCCATGAAATATTTAAATAAGTCTGCAAAGGATGGCCCCCCAGTGCAAAGTTGACCTAAAGTGGCGGTTTTTTTCTGAAAGCCATTTTCAATCATGGGACATTTTACAAATAAAAATAAGTGTACGAGTCTCACTAGCCCTCCACAGCCTGGTGTTCTCCATCTCTCTTCTGACAGAGGGGGCTGGGTTTTGCATGACGTCAACCTGTGAATGCAAACAAGATGACATGATGCATCCTCGATATCCTCTGAACCAGGACACGCTGATCGGATAATATTCTGATCAGAAGTGCGTTCAAGTTTTTCAATGTAGGGCTGCACGATTAATCAACGGCAATTGTCATGCACATCTTGTCAGTAAAGCTGGTTCTGTAATCAGTAAATCTCCATTACATTATTTTTCATGTGCTTTCAGATGGAGCACCATTTACTACACAGAGCTGTAGTTCACTGACAAGGTACACAAAACCGCATTCATAATTGAAGATGATATAGCTGTTCGCATAGCTTCTCAGTGAATTACGCCTCTTAGGGCTGCACGATAAATCAAAATAAAATTGCAATTGCGATTAACCAAAAGCTGCAATTGTCATGCGTATCTTTTAGTAAAGCACGGTTCTGTGATCAACAGTAGATCTCCACTAGAAGGCCAGAGGGTGCTCTTGCACGGAAACTATACGCCTGAAGAAGACACGATCGCTGCAGCTGAATAAACAGAAGATTTAACTGCTTTCTGTGATTCAACGTGACTAATAAACACACTACAACAATACATGGTTCATCTGAGTTCTTATTATTATTTTCCGTATAATACAGTATATAGTAATGCAGTGCCTTCATTTTTTCTTAGAATACTATGAATAGGGTACAACGGGGCAAAAAGTGTCCCGGGGTAAAAGGCGTCTTTGATATTATTTTCATCTAAACCACTAGATGGCACAAAAACGTGGCGTAGCACTTACCAAAACATCTGCTTTCTAAGATGCATGTGTGTATTTGTTTGATCCTTGACTGCAATATATCGTAGCTTTTCAGTGAACTATGGCTCTGTGTACTAAATGCTGCTCCATCTGAACGGACCTGCTGGAGATTTACTACTGATTACCCAACCGGCTTGACTGAAAAAATGTGCATGACAATCACCTTCGATTAATCGTGCAGCCCTAACGGCTCTGTGTAGTAAATGCTGCTCCATCTGAAAGCATGTGAAAATACCACATTTTTAACCACGTTTTTACTCCAAACTCACTTTATAACATCAGTTGAGTGTTTGAATTAAATCCTTCTTTTCATCTGGAGAAAATGAGATGCAAGTTTTTCGACCTACCCTAACTGAATTGACCCGGATTACACAGAGTTCGCATACATATTGCAGAGAATAGACAAGTCAAGTGTTTGAGGTTAAAAAGTATACAAATTGTAATTTATAACAATAAGACTCTTCTTCCTCGACTGGGATAGTTTAGAGCCCTTTGACGCTGCATTAAAATTGCATTTTGGAAGTTCAAACTCGTAGACACTATAGAAGTCCGCTATATGGAAAAAATTCTGAAATGTTTTCTTCAAGAAACGTAATTTCTTTATGACCAAAGAAAGAAAGACACAAACATCTTGGATGACATCAGGGTGAGTACATTATCTGTAAATTTTGATTCCGTAAGTGAACTTTAATGATTCAAACCCTCACTCATAAAGACGTTAACTGACGTAATAATGTAACTTAAAGAAAGAGTCACTAAAAATACCCATCACTAACACAGAGCCTGTCAGGAACATGCAGACAAAAACTAGCAAAATGATATGAACAGTAGGCTGTATCAGCCCTGGATGTAAATAAAACATTAAAATAATGTTTAGTAAAATATAAAATGATTATTGTCCTCAAATCTGTTTGGACATGCTATGTTTAGCTTCCAAACAGCATCACTATACTTTTCCAAGAGCTAGACCAGCACCAAAACAGCATAAAGTAGCCTGACAGTTCAGCAGGAAGATGCCCGAGCTAGAGGGGGGAAAAGTATTTGCCTCAAAAATGACTTTTATTTGCCTTTAAAAAAGCCTGGGATCATTGCTCTGCCTTAGCTTTATATGTCAGGTGTTGATGCCTGTTAAAAGCATCTCTGCATGGAAATCAATGCAACAAGAGCCGTGATAGACCACGACAATAAAACCTCCGGAGACCATAAACTGTCAGAAGTCTGTGGATGCAGGGTATTTTTATCCACTTCTCCTGGATCCATGAATAATGGAGTAAAGTGCACTCTTATATCATGTTCCAGAAGGAAGGCCACTTCGTAGGTCAAAACCATCCACAGCAACAAGGTAAGCACTCTCCACATGAAGCTCTGTTGATTATTATAATGAGAAAACATGGGGCATACATAATCAGGTGATTGGTTGTTGTCTGTTGCACTCCTCATGTCTGCTTTATTACCACAATGAATTATTCATAAAGATGCATAGTCATGTCTGATATTTAATTACTGCGCTCTCTATCATATTTGTCTAAACGGCATCTGTTATCAGGGTGCATCAGTAACATGTTTAAAAATCATGGCGGTGTGTAATGAGCATTAGTGGAAATGATTTAGTAATAATTAAGATAATCACTATGCATAATTAACTGACTGCTCATGTTTGTTAGTTTTTTGTTTGTTTGCTTGCTTTATGTTGTCTGCCATGATAAAAGTACTGTAAACATGCAGGGCGGATAAAATAAGCATATTTTTCGAGTTCAACTGGGTTGTCAGGAGTTTTCAGGCCAGTGGCTATATTGTTTCTATAGTGCTGACAGCAAGCATTGCCTGTAGTTAATGAAGCTATGAATATTCATATTGTGGAGTTAATGAGGTAGAATGGGATTTGGGCGTCTGAACGCATATGCCACAAAACAGATCTGTTTAACAGACAAACATGAAGAGATCTACATGTAGACTGTTCAAAAACACAGGTCTTTGTTACACTGTCAAATGGGAAGGCCTCCAAACCCCCAAATCCATTGTGACTGCACTCTCATCTGGTCTTAGAACTCAAATTCTGCTTTTTGAAATGTGTTTGAAGATCTGCTTTTGAAACTGAGATTCGAAAAATGCAAAAAGAGAATAAACATGACATGACAGAAGAAAATTAGGACATCGCTGCACAGATTTGATATGGATTTGGACCACCTCAGTTTTTCACAGAGCTTTTTTGAGTGTAGCCTCCATTAGGGTTTTGTGTTGAATCAAGGGAAATATGATCATTTCATTTTGAAATTCTAAACACTATGGTGACAGTTTTAGCGGAGGGACTACCTTTAAAATATGCACATTAGATTAGACACTCAAAAAAGATACTTAAAATTTTAATTTCTGTGCTCTGAAAACAAGAAGGTCTATAATAACATGAAAAAAGCATTTTCATACATCTCAATGGCAGTTGCTTGGCTGGGGCAGGTTTGTGGTTCAAACCCTGAATGTCCACGATACCATTATCATGAATTATTAATTTATAAATATAATATGTTTTGGGCAAGTCACACTAAATGTACTGTACAACCTGAACTACCACTGCCTTGTCATAAAATGCTAAAATTATCTGGTATTTTAAACATATTGATCTTGACGTCTATGATATGATTTCTTGTTTATGCTTTAATATTTACATTTTTGCATTTAGTAGATACTTTTATTTTAAGTGACTTAGAAAGAGGAACAAAGCAATTGATCAAAGAGCCAACAATTGTACACAATGCCAGATTTATTAGGCCCCATTCACACCTCAGATTTTGATGCCCAATTCTGATTTGTCAATTATATCCAATTTTATTTTTGATTGATTGATTTATTATTATTTTTTATTTTTTGACGACCAGCTTGCATCTCCATATCCAGTATCTGCATTTACACTATACACCTGGCAAAACAAACCAAAGGTAAACATATTAACTTGAACACAGGGTTGCCATGTCTGCAAAACAAAACCAGCCCAAGTGCTAATCAAAACAGCCCAAAATGAGCCCAGTCAAATTTTTCAAAGTTTTTCTCCTCTGTCATGGGTACTCTCTGTCAATCGTGCTTTCGTGGTGGAGGGACATCACTTCACCTGCGGCAACAGTGTAAAGGTAGCCCAATTCTACTGGAAAACTGCAGACTTGGCAACACTGCCTGGAAAATCGTCCACCTAAGTTGATGTCAACTGCAACCATCGCTTTTTCAGTGATGTACAATCTGGCATTGACGGGTTTATCCAATCTGTCCCTTACATGGCAGATGCAGATGCATATATCCGATTCAAATTAGATTATATTTCACATATGAAAGAGGCCTGAAACCGCTTACACTCCAGGTTTTGATGCCCAATTCCGAATTGTCACCTATATATAATTTTATTTATTTATTTATTTATTTTTTATGATTGCATCCTAATATCCGGTATCTGCATTTACACTGTACACTTGGCAAAACAAACCAAAGGTAGACATACTAACCTGGAAACAGGGGGCCAGCAGGGGCATTACTAGACCTAAAGCTCTACTGGGGCACAGGCCCCCCCATTACTCACATGACGTTTTCATATAAATAAATATTAATTTCATTTTTCAAGACATTTCTACAGAACACAAAAAAGTTTTATTTTTGCTGCAATAGGCATAGATTGACAGATTTTCCTGGGATTTAATGCTTTTCATCTGATGTCTGAGACCTGACTCTGATGGCTCTGATGATGTCGTCCAGTGCTTGAAACTGCCAGTACTCCCGATGCGTGAGGTAAATCACGTTCGGGTGCTGGGGGTAAACTTGGGAGGGCACAGGGCAACAAACACCGGCGGCCCAGAACGGCAGAAAAATTCATGGTATGCTAAGGGTTAAAGTATAAACGTGATGTTATGGTGAACAGGTACGTACCAGCCCGCGTTTGAGCACTGATTTCGTAATTTTTTCATAGCCCACTTCAACTGCATGCTGACACTTCTGTGTGAAAGGTTGTGCGTCATGTGTGTTGCAGTTGCCTTGCCTTTCCATTAATATAGCGTTCTGAGGGAGGGGGGGAGATGACTTTAATCTGCAGTAAAACTGTAAAAGTAGCCAAATTCTATGGGAAAACTGCTGACTTGGCAACACTGCCTGGAAAAGCGCCCACCTGAGTTGACGTCAGCTGCAACCATAGTTTTTCCAGTGATGTACAATCTCGCATTGACGGGTTTATCCAATCTGTCCCATACATGGCAGATGCAAATGCGCATATCTGGTTCATATTAGATTTTTCTCCACATATGAAAGAGGCCTGAAACCAGTGGCGAATATCAGAATCCATGTACTTTTTACACATTCGCGGGTCATATCTGATCTATGCCACATATGGGAGGAAAAATCGGAATCGGGAATGCAGCTTTAGATAACTAGATTAGGAAACCAGCTAGAGAATAAATGCAATGCAGAGGAAAAGTGTGTGTGTGTGTACAGGTTTAAGAGTGCTTGTGTCTTTGATGGTCTTAGTAGGTCAGTTGGAGGTTGGCAGCTCATTTCACCAAAGAGGAACAGTGTGGGTGAAAGTTCTGGAGAGTGACCTTTTGCCTCGTTGTGAGGGAACAACGTGTTGTTCATTCAGTAACCTGAGCTAGAGAGAGCATACATTTGTACTAGTGAGTTGAGGTAGGGAGGAGCTTTTTCAGTGGAAGTCCACTTCCAAAACAAAGATTCACATATAATGTACTCACCCCCTTGTCATCCAAGAAGTTTGTGTCCTTATTTCTTCAGTCGTAAAGAAATTATGTTTTCTGAGGGAAACATTTCAGCATTTTTCTCCATATAATGGACTGCTATGGTGCCCCAATTTTGAACTTCCAAAATGCAGTTTAAATGCGGCTTCAAACGATCCCAAATGCGGTTGTAAATGATCCCAGCCGAGAAAGAAGGGTCATATCTAGCGAAACGATCAGTTATTTTCATAAAAATAATAAAATTTATATACTTTTTAAATGCTCATCTTGTCTTACTCTGCCTGGACTGTTTTTCCAGTTCATGACAGTTAGGGTATGTTGAAAAACTCCCATCTCATGTTCTCCCTCAACTTCTAAATCACCCTATATCGCTGTTTTACCTTTTTTGTTAAGGGTTTGATCTTCTTTGCATGTTCACTTAGCAAAGACTGGGTCGGTACTTCTGCAGCGATGTAGGATGATTTTTAAAAGATTTTTGAAGTCGAGGGAGAAAATACGATTGGAGTTTTCCAACATACCCTATCTGTCTTGAGGCAGAATACACAGAGTTCAGGCAAGGCAAGATGAGCGTTTGAGATTAACATGTTTTTAAATTGTATTTTTTAATGAAAACAACCAATCGTTTTGCTAGATAAGACCCTTCTTCCTCAGCTGTGATCGTTTACAACCGCATTTGGCATCGCTTGAAGCCGCATTTAAACTGCATTTTGGAAGTTCAAAATCAGGGCACCATGTTAGTCCATTATATGGAGAAAAATGCTGAAATGTTTTCCTCAAAAAAACATAATTTCTTTATGGCTGATGAATGAAAGACATGAACATCTTGGATGACAAGAGGGTGAGTACATCATATGTGAATCTTTGTTTTGGAAGTGGACTTTTCCTTTAAATTTGATTCTGGCCACAAGAGCCAGCGGAGTGAGATCAGGAGGGATGTGACGTGGGTTCTCTTTGGCTAACTGAAGACTTGATGTGCTGTCACATTCTGGATCATCTGCAAAGGCTTAGTCATGCTGGCCGGAAGGCCCGGCAGTAGAGCATTGCAGTAGTCCAGTCTTGAAATTACAAGGGTTTGGACGAGTAGCTGTGCCGTTTTGTCCGACTGGAAGGGTCTGATTTTCCTAATGTTGTAGAGCGCAGAATTGCATGATCAGGTTGTTGTGGATGGAAAAGCTCAGCTGGTTGTCAAACACTGTCTCCAGGTCCCTTATTCCTGAATGTTTATTTCTTACTTACAAAACAATAATAAAAAAATCTCAAACTACTAAAGTTTATTATAATGCACAATTTGCATTTTTAAGTATTGTTGAATAAATTAATAGGTTTGGACCCATATGTTGACCCATATGTCATCTTTGCTCATAGGCATTACATTTTTTGGAGAACAGTTATTTTGGAGCCATAAATGTGACTAATTACAAAGAAATGGCATACTCTTCATAAACTTTTGTGATTAAATGTGTTTTAAAACTGTCCTCTGTAAAATAAATAGAACTACAAATAATCAGTATTAAATTACAGTCAAACCAAAATGTATTTAGACACCTTCAACATTTCTCACAGTTTTATCACAGTTTATTCGCTATAGTTTCGAAAATGGTAATAAAATATGACATCTGTCCTCTGTCAAATGTCCTCTGGTGGATTAATAAAATGAAATAAAAAAGTTTGCTTGATGTGAGTGTGAATCAGAGTTTCATATAAAAATGTAATGGATTGACGAACCTAAACAAAAAATTGAATTACGGAAAAGCGCGGTGCAAACAACTTGCGGAACTGAATACAATATTACAAGAACTCAGAATTAAACTGTGTCAGAACAAATTCATCTTGATAAGGTCAGATAACATTGATAGAAAAGTATGTAATGTATTACAACCAATGGAAAATTCAGACAACTGTTAGTATGACAATATTTACACAACTATTAATACTTTGTTGATCAATCACCAAGCAATGCTTAATTCTGTTCAGTCTGTGGTGTAAAAAGGTCACATTAGCAATTAAAGAAAAAAACACTTAAGCAAAACATGGCCAGGTCAAAGTGTCTGAATAGTTTTTGATCCCAAATTTTCATTAGTTTGAATTTTGGGTATAATATGTCAGTATGACAATAAATCAACTGCATATTGATAATAAATGAGAATGCTAAATGAGAATGATCTCTGAAAGATCATGTAACACATGGTGTAATGATGCTGAAAATTCAGTTTTGCATCACAAAAATAAATTATATTTTAAAGTAAAGTAGAAAACTTATTTTAAATTGTAATAATATTTCACAATATTAGTTTTTTTTTCCTTAAATTTTTGCTTAAATAAATGCAGGCTTGATGGGCATATGACACTTTTTTTTAAAAGAACATTAAAAATCATACTAATCTCCCAAACATTTTAACAGCAGTTTATCTGTATCTAACTGTAACAATCATCTCTCTGTTTGTCTTTTACCATATCTGTCATCCCTCTGTGTGTATCTTGCTGTATCATTGTTTTGTAAAATATCTAATGTGTTGTCCTCTTTGTTCTTTTTCAAAAAAATTTTTTCGAATCAAAATAATACTAAATGCACTGCTCTATGACATTTCTTCCATGAAAATTTGGACATGTTTTTCAAGATTAAGATGTGTCAATTTATTATTATTTATTTATTTATTTAATTATAGGTGCACTAAGTTGCACACTATACAGCACCTTATGCAACTAAAAATAGTTTAAAGCTTATGCAGATAATGAATTGTTTAAATTGCCAGTCATTAATATTCTGCAATCTGGAAAATATATACTGCGTATATAGAATACACAAATTGAAGTAGTTTACAGTAAAAAAAAAAAACACCACAATGTATGTTATTTGTTTGTAACATACATTTTCTACTGCTATGCTATGTAAATACTGATTACATCCGTTGTTGTTACAGTGCGAGTGAGACGAGAGGCGAGCGGATCCACAAGCAAGCTTTTATTAGAAGGACTAGACAGATACATGGTCAGGCAGGCAGGGTCAAAACAGGAGCGAGCATTATCCATAGGGGCGATCCGAGAGAGAATATACCAATAACCAGAGCGAGAGTCCAAAAGGCAGGCGGCGATGAGTCGTATACGATAAACTAGGGGACTAGGAAACTAGGAAACATAAACAAGATAACAACCAAACAACACTCCGTGCAGTGTACAAGGAAGTCCGTGGTTTTATAGAGCGCCTGATTGGTCATGGAGGCTGACGCAATCAGCGCGGTGGAGGATGGGAGATGCAGTCCAAAATGCAAAGCAACAGTCAGAGAGCATGAAAAGGTGAGAGTGACATCTGGTGGTGGGTAGTCCGCAGAACACCGACCAGATCCGTGACATAGTCCCCCCCCAAGGAGCGGCTTCCAGACGCTCCAACCGAATAAGCAGAAAAAAACAGTCCAGGGGAGCGGTGGGGGCCAGGAGACTGAGGCAGAATCGGCTGGGCAAAGGCCCTCCAGGGCAGAGCCGGAGGCGGAGCAGGAGGCTTAGGAGCCCTCCAGGGCGGAGGCGGAGCAGGTGCCCTCCAGGGCGGAGCTGGAGGCGGAGCAGGAGGCGCAGGAGCCCTCCAGGGCGGAGCCGGAGGTGGAGCAGGAGGCTTAGGAGCCCTCCAGGGCGGAGGCGGAGCAGGAGCCCTCCAGGGCGGAGCTGGAGGCGGAGCAGGAGGCGCAGGAGCCCTCCAGGGCGGAACCGGAGGTGGAGCAGGAGGCGCAGGAACCCTCCAGGGCGGAGCCGGAGGCAGAGCAGGAGGCGCAGGAGCCCTCCAGGGCGGAGCCGGAGGCAGAGCAGGAGGCGCAGGAGCCCTCCAGGGCGGAGCCGGAGGCAGAACAGGAGGCGCAGGAGCCCTCCAGGGCGGAGCCGGAGGCAGAGCAGGGGGCGGAGCAGCCCTCCAGGGAGAAACAGGAATCTGCGTCACGGTCTGGGACCTGGGGAAAGCAGGGACAGAGGAGGCAGACAGAGTAGGGGGAGAAGGCGCAGCAGCCCTCCGGGGCGGACCAGGAGGCGGAGCAGGAGGCCCTCCGGGGCGGAACAGGAGGTGGAGCAGCCCTCCGGGGCGGAACAGGAGGTGGAGCAGCCCTCCGGGGCGGAACAGGAGGCTGCGTCTTGGACGGGGACCTGGGGAGAACAGTGACAGAGGATGCAGACAGGAAAAAGGGAGAAGCAGAGAGTTTAGCAGTTAACGCCCCCTCCATAAGAGGTTCTACGGCCGACGCCGACACCTCTGGAGGCTTTGGCGCAGCTTCTCCGATAGGGAAGGCTTCGGGAGCAGACTTGAGACCCGACGGGACCTCTGAAGCATGCTTGTGATCAGCGGGGAGCTCTGGGTCAGGCTGGAGACCAGACGAAAGCTCTGCAGCAGGCTTGAGATCAGAGAGGGACTCTGGAGCAGGCTTGAGATCAGACGGGAGCTCTGGAGCAGACTGGTGAACAGACGTGGCCTCAGGGGTTGATCTGTGAACAGACGTGACCTCAGGGGCACAGTGTGCAGCCCACACACACCAGATGGCAACCGCCATTAGAGAAAGAGCAGCAGCGGGAGGTTGTGGTGGGTCCAGTACACTGGTTACCATGATAGGCCGTGATCGTGGGATATCTGACGAGGCATGGCACGGCTCCGGGAGGTCAGACGAGACATGACGAGGCACTGGGAGGTCTGAAGAAACATGGAGAGGCTCTGGGCGATCAGACGAGACATGACTTGACTCTGAGCGGTCAGACGAGGCGTGATGGGGCTCTGAGCCGTCGGGCAGGATATGACTTGGTTCGTGGTGACCAACTGTGACCTGACCTGCTTCGTGAAGATCAATAGTGAACTGGCTTGACTCTTGGGGATCAGCAATGACCTGACTCGGCTCGTGAAGATTATTAGTGACTCTACTTGACGCGGGGACGACAGCCTTGACGTTGCTTGACGCGGGGACGACAGCCTTGACGTTGCTTGACGCGGGGACGACAGCCTTGACGTTGCTTGACGCGGGGACGACAGCCTTGACGTGACTGGACTTGGAGGCCGGACTGGACTTGGAGGCCGGACTGGACTTGGAGGCCGGACTGGACTTGGAGGCCGGACTGGACTTGGAGGCCGGACTGGACTTGGAGGCCGGACTGGACTTGGAGGCCGGACTGGACTTGGAGGCTACAGCTGTAGCCTGACTTGACTCTGGAGCAGCGGCTGAAGTTTGACTTGGCTCTGGAATAACAGCAGCAGCATGGCTTGGCTCATGAGGATCTGCTGTAACATGACTTGACTCAGGAACAACCTGGCTTGACTCAGGAACAACAGCTGTAGCGTGACTTGACTCGTGGGGAACAGCCGTAACGTGACTTGACTCGTGGAGAACGACAGCTGTGTCTTGACTTGACTCTGGGGTAGTCGCCGTAGCATTAAGGAGTGCCATTTTTGCTGCCCATACCGTTACTAGAGGCGTGTCCAGCACGTGGGCCATCATGACCACAGGTGGCGTCCGGGTGCTGACCACAGGTTTTGTAATGGCGGCCATCTTGTGCAGTTGCTTGGAGACGGTGGCCATCTTGTGCAGTTGCTTGGAGACGGCGGCCATCTTGTGCAGTTGCTCTGACGTGGCAGCCATCTTGTGCAGTGGCTCTGGCGTGGCAGCCATCTTGTGCAGTGGCTCAGGAAACACAGCTGCAATTTGACTTGACTTGGGAAGTTGACTAGACTCAGGAAACACAGCTGCAACTTGACTTGACTTGGAAACTTGACTTAACTCAGGAAATGCAGCCACAACTTGACTGGACTCGAAAACTTGACTTGACTCAGGAAATGCAGCTGTACCTTGACTTGACTTAGAAACTCGACTTGACTCAGGAAGCACAGCTGCAACTCTATATGGCTCTGGTATGGCAGCCGTGACGTGACAGAGCTCTGTCTTCGCCGCCATCTTGTGAACGGGCTCTGTAGTCACCGCCATTGTGTGGACGCGCTCCGACGCGGCCGCCATTTTGTGAACGGGCACCGCTGTTGCTGCTATCGCGTTAACGCGCTCCGGCGCGGCCGCCATCTTGTGCGCGGGTTCTGCTGACGCCGCCATAGCATGAGCGCGCTCCAACACGGCCGCCATTTCACGAGCGATCCAGGCGGTAAACTTGTTTGTGGCGTCGTGATCCGGCGTGACCACCAGTCTGCGAGAGGGATGCGCGGCTGCCATGTCCGCGTTGTCGCGTTCCTCTTTCGCGACCCCCACAGTACACGGCGAACCCGCACACAGCAACGCAAAGTTCATAAATGCGGCTAATGATGAGCGCGGAGCCTCACGTCTCACTCTCGCTCTTAGCGGCTCATTGACGCCATCGGCAAACAGTTCAATAATAATACAGTCCGGGAGGGTAGAATAGTTTGAAATGGCCAAAAACTCACGGATGTATTGTTCGAGTGTACCTTGTCCCTGTTTGATCCTGGCTAAAATCAGGTCTGTGTCCACATCGGAAGATTGTCCGGGTGAAAAGCTGCTGGATCCTGTTGTGACGGAGTGTTCTGTTACAGTGCGAGTGAGACGAGAGGCGAGCGGATCCACAAGCAAGCTTTTATTAGAAGGACTAGACAGATACATGGTCAGGCAGGCAGGGTCAAAACAGGAGCGAGCATTATCCATAGGGGCGATCCGAGAGAGAATATACCAATAACCAGAGCGAGAGTCCAAAAGGCAGGCGGCGATGAGTCGTATACGATAAACTAGGGGACTAGGAAACTAGGAAACATAAACAAGATAACAACCAAACAACACTCCGTGCAGTGTACAAGGAAGTCCGTGGTTTTATAGAGCGCCTGATTGGTCATGGAGGCTGACGCAATCAGCGCGGTGGAGGATGGGAGATGCAGTCCAAAATGCAAAGCAACAGTCAGAGAGCATGAAAAGGTGAGAGTGACATCTGGTGGTGGGTAGTCCGCAGAACACCGACCAGATCCGTGACAGTTGTCATATGCGACTATGATCATTAAAAACCAACAGACTGATGAAAATGCGGGACATTTTCTCAATATGCAACGTATACGGGACAATGCTGTGCGGTACAACGCAAAGTGGGACAGGTGGTCATCCTAAGCACCATTCACACATCTGTTTCAAAGTACTGGTAAATTCTGTGACAACATGAACTAGAAATGACCTCCTGCTGCGCCTCCTGGTCTTGTGTTTGTAAACAGCGAGGGGTATACGCGGTCAGTGTTTTTTTTGATGTTTTCATTTCTGGGTCAAACGTTCACATTCATGCAGCTGCTTTTCCCTGGTGGAAAAAAACAGCATTTGATGCTGGTTTATGCTGGTCCTTGACCAGCAACATGACCAGCATAAACCAGCATCAAAACATACCTACCACCATATGCTGTTTTTTTCACCAGGGTTGTCCCATAGACATCATATTAGACAACTTCAAATCTAACTTCACAGCGCATAGTAAATGCGTCATCACGTCAGAATGTCAAAATTTGCCCAGAGCAGATGTCTTATGTCAGTGCATTTTGAACTTGTATGTGCTTATACCAGTAATCTTGTTCTGGATTCACACACATCACTGGTAATTTACCGGTAAAGTTACAACTTCTTATAACTGTAAATTGTCAGAACGAGGCAGTATTTTTGAAAAGGTCCTGTTCACACATGATCTCTTAAAGCTGAAGTCCACTTCCAGAACAACAATTTATGTACTAACCCCCTTGTCATCCAAGATGTTCATGTCTTTCTTTTTTCAGTTGTAAAGAAATTATGTTTTTTGAGGGAAACATTTCAGGATTTTTCTCCATATACTGGACTGATATGGTGCCCCTAGCTTGAACTTCCAAAATGCAGTTTAAATGCAGCTTTAAACGATCCTAAATGCGGTTGTAAACAATCCCAGCTGAGAAAGAAGGGTCTTATCTAGCGAAACGATCAGTTATTTTTATAAAAATAATACAATTTATGAACTTTTTAATATCAAATGCTCGTCTATTACTGTTTTTTTCCAGTTCATGACAGTTAGTGTATGTCGGAAAACTCCCATCTCATGTTCTCCCTCAACTTCAAAATCGTCCTATACAATTTAAATACTTTTTAATCTCAAACGCTCGTTTTGCCTTTCTCTCCCTGAACTCTGTGTATTCTGGCTCAATACAGTTAGGGTATTTCGAAAAACTACAATCGTATTTTCTCCCTCAACTTCAAAAATAATTTCAAAATCATCCTACATCGCTGCAGAAGTTCCAACCCAGTCTTTGCGAGGTGAACATGGAAAGAAGATCAAACACCCTTAACAAAAAAGGTAAAACAGTGATATAGGACGATTTTGAAGTTGAGGGAGAACATGAGATGGGAGTTTTCCGACATACACTAACTGTCATGAACCGGAAAAAAACAGTAATAGACGAGCATTTGATATTAAAAAGTTCATAAATTGTATTATTTTTGTAAAAATAACTGATCGTTTAGCTAGATAAGACTGGGATTGTTTACAACCGCATTTAGGATCATTTGAAGCTGCATTTAAACTGCATTTTGGAAGTTCAAACTCGGGGCACCATATCAGGCCATTATACGGAGAAAAATCCTCAAATGTTTCCCTCAAAAAACATAATTTCTTTATGACTGAAGAAAGAAAGACGTGAACATCTTGGATGACAAGGGGGTGAGTGCATTATCTGTAAATTGTTGTTCTGGAAGTGGACTTTAACAGTAATTTACCAGTAAAGACTGTGTGAAAGGTGCTATTGTTAGTGCCGTATTCTACCAGCTGAGCTATAGAAATGCAGACAGTGACACTATAAATTAAGAATTACTATTAATTCTCTTCTTAATTAAATCTCTTTATTTATTTAAGATCAAGCCAGACTCTCTAAAACTTTTTATTACCCTTTTTGCTCTTCCTTTTTAAACTTTAATTAGAAACTCAAGTACATGGCAAAGATACTGATTAAAATCTAGATGTTTTTTCCAGTGCATGTTCTGCCCTAAATATTTTTCCGCTCAGTCTCTCCAAATAGTTGCTGCTCAACTGTAGATTTGCACATAAACATAAATAAAACAGTAGAATAAGATAAATGTCAAGTTTTATAAGCAGTCATGGCTGAGGTTTAGTGCATATTTTATGAAGGTACATTTGGTGTAAGTCTGTGTTAACATAACCAGCGAGTCAGTTGTTCTGGCAGGATTTGGGAGATCGTCCCATAACTGAGGCACGGGGATGCAGATGTCTCATGAGTTGAAAAGGACATCATTTGTGCAGAGAAACTGAGCCATGTGGCCAGACATAGTCGATCGAAGCAGCTGTATTGAGGTTTATGGTTTGATTATGTCTTGTTTGTAACAGCAGCTGAAGCAATTAAATTGTAGAGCTAAAACTGTTACTAGAATTAGATTTTTGGTGCCTGGTGGTCATGGACAATTGGTACTAAAAACACAGCAGACCATGTCCGCCACAACCTGCAGTTGGATAATCTCTGTTAATGTATTGCATATGCATGATTCAGTACTACTGTTTCTTTGTTATATCTAAGGGGTTCCTTTTTTGAGAAATGATGGATTGTATTGTTGGTTTCATATCAGACAATCAGAAAATGTCTTACAAGGTGGTTGAAGAACAAGTCCTTTCCATATATTTTTGTTTACCTTGCTATTATACAGCAACTTATCTGCAATATAATGTAAAGTTGTGCGGTGACAGTCAGCTGGGTCAGGACTCATGGGTCAAGAGCTTTCCCAGAATCCTTTAATGACGCACACATACTAGGCTGTTATTGATTTCCTTCAAGGAGCTCAAAATCAATGTAAGAGAGATATTCTCAGGTACCCACTTTGATATTTCTGCAGTGCTTTGTTCCATAAATAAACACTTTCTTAAGTGCATGTTTTTAGTTTATGCAGGCTGCAAATGATGTACATTGGGAATTTGAGTTAGCATCTATCCTTCTTTCCTTATTACTGAATATTCTTCAAACGTGCAGTGTTTTTAGACAGAATATTTAGAATCTGGATGCTATTTGTTGGGTTACGTCCTGTGGGACCGGCTTGAGCTTGTTGCCAGTCCGAGAACCAATGCCATATTCACTGCACACGACCTAAAGGTCAGAAATGCCATTCATTTCTCACTCTGTTTGAGTACAAGTCCATGTGCAAAGACTCTCTGCATGATTCTTTGCATTCACAGCTCAAGAGGAATCTTGATGAACTCAGTTATAATAAAGCTTAGAGATGGCAGTTGGCTACACATCGTCCCTGTCTTTGAGACACTATCATGATGGCAGCAGCACAGCAGTGTAAAACCTGCAATTAAGAAGCAGTTATTCATAATGCATAATTGTGGTTTCAAGGGTAAGGTAATGAATGTCAAAAGTTTAACACTACAAGCTTTCACAGAGCTGATGTGAACTTGTTCAAACAAAGAGACTTTGATAATTCACTCAGACTTCCATTATAAACCACTGCATTTTACAAAGTCTCGCAGTTCTATCAATTATACTTGTGCTGCAGACAATAGAGAAGCTGCTCTTAGACAATAGGTTATTCAGGGCCGGATCACTACACTTACATTTGGTTTTAGAGAGTTTGGTTAATGGCAATGAATACTTTACTCTCTGAATCACTCTCTGCTGTGTTTTACCCTGAAGTAAAATATAAACGGATTCTAATTACAAAACACACTACAGTATAGGTGAAGTGTGTCATTTCTTTCAGTGTTAAAATTCAGTGTTAAAATTGTCTAAACCTATTACAAAATAATTGCAGTTCATACACACAAAGACTTGACAACACCTTTTCTGTGATGAACATGCTTTTAATTTCTGACTTCATATTTATTGTGATATCTTTATATCATACTAAAAAAGTCACATTAAAAGGATGAAAATCTTGAAAATAATTCATAAATACAATAATAACCAATAAACTGTAAAAGTGACACAAACTGACAAAATTTTTCTTTTCTTGTTATGTGGTGCTGTGCTGTGATGTGATGATATAACATGCCAAAATAAGTTAAGTAAAAGGACTCTGTGACTGTCACGCTACGGTGATGACCAGGGCGCCAATGGAGGGAGGAACCACAGAGAAACCCGGAGGAACCATGGCGGACATGGTGGAGGGAGGAGCCAGGAAGAAGACAGGAGGGACCTGGAGCCAGGCGGAACCGGCCGCAGCCATAAAGGCGACCCACGGTGGAGCCAACAAAGGGAGGTGCCATGGTGGAGGAAGGGCTGACGACTCCAGCGGGCTGACCAACGGTGGCAGAGTAGGTGGAGGAGGAGCCAAGGGTGGAGATGGAGAGCTGATAAGCCAAGGTGACGCAGAGGAACCAGAGGGCCAAGTGGAGCAGATGTTTTCGGCGACCAAGGCGGAAGCAGGGATCTGAAAGGCTGCGGTAGACCCTGTGTGACAGAGGACCAAGACGGAGCCAGAGGGACGAGGGTGGACTGACTGGCCACGGTGGAGAGGAGGGAACTAGGAGACATGGTGGAGGAAGGGCTGATAACTCCAGGGGGCGATCAACGGTGGTGGAGCAGGTGGAATAGGAGCCCAGGGTGGAGATGGACAGGCGATGAGCCAAGGTAATGCTGAGGATCTGGAGGGCCAAGGCGAAGCAGATGGCTCTAGTGACCGAGGCAGAGACGGGGATCCGGAAAGCCGTGGTGAAGCCAGAGCGACAGAGGACCAAGGTGGAACTGGAGTGAAGGTTTGACAGAGGCAGAGGGATGAGGCACAGCCGGGGAAGTGGAGTTCCGAGGTGATGGATGGCCGACGACTGACAAAGGCGGAGCCAGAGGGACGAGGGAGACCAGCGGAGCTGGAGGGAACTAGGAGGCATGGTGGAACCACTGCTGAGGCAATCCCACGGCACAGATGGTGGGCTGAGGGTGAGCAGAGGGGGTGACAGTAAGCAGCGGCAGAGGGCCAGATGATGGCAAGGCTGAGGATGCAGTGATGATAGGAAGAGGCAGGAGCCATGGTGGAGGAAGGGTTGATGACTCCAGGGGGCCGACCGATGATGGAGGAGCAGGTGGAAGAGGAGCCCATCGCGGAGATGGAGAGCCGATGAGCCAAGGTGACGCAGAGGATCCGGAGGGTCAAGTCGGAGCAGATGGCTTGAGCGACCAAGGCGGAAGGCCGTGGTGGAGTCGGAGCAAAAGGGAACCAAGTTGGAGCTGGAGGGAAGGTCTAACGGAGCCAGAGGAATGAGGCACAGCTGGGGGAATGGACTCCTGAGGCGGTGGATGGATGACGACTGACCAAGGCAGAGAGGAGGGAACGAGGAGCCATGGTGAGCCGCTGGGTTGATGGGCTGAGGCACAGTCCCGTGGCAATCCCACTGCACAGATGGCGGGCGAGCAGATTTCACGACTCCCAAAACCGGGAGAACAATAGATAGGGAAATGACTTCCGTGGTCGCAACAGGACAAACAGACAATTCATAAATGGCCTCCTTGGTCGAAAAAGGTCAGACAGAGTGTTCAGGGTAGACAGACAGGTCTGAAATGGTGGGAGAAGAATGGGCATGTCCGCATATCAATCCAAATCAAAGACTATTAAGTCCCTAGAGTCCAGTGGCAGCTCATCCCCAGCAGTGGTGCTGTGGGCGGGACTTTCCTTCAAGCCCTCATGCTCCCCTGCTCTACCGTCACATCCTCAGTTGCCGGCTCTCGCACCTGGTCATACAGGTCAGGCTCTATCTCTGGGGCAATCCTCGGTTCTGACGCTCTCTCTGCCGATGGCTCATTGATCACAGAGGGCTTTGGCTCTCCGTCTGTGGTGGGCTCAGGCTCCGTGCAGCGGGGTGATGGTGGCTTGGGCTCTAGATCGAGCTGTATTCCAGATCAGGGCCAGACACTCTCCAGGAGGTCAGTGGGGCTCTGGGAGGTCAATGGGGCGATGGTAGTTTGGTAGCAGCAAAAAGGATGAAGTCCCTCACGAAATTCTCCAGATTCTGGCTCCACCGAGCCAGAGTGGCGAATCTTGCGGCGAGCTCCATCACAAGAAAACCAAAGGAAAACCTTTAAAACAAAATGCGGGGAATTTGCTATAGCTAGTAAAGAGGAAGAGAAGATCGGTTCACAAGCCACTTAAGCTGAGGCCCTACAACGATCTGTCGCAACACATTAAATAGCCACAAAACATTATTTATTGTTTGAATTTCTAAAAAATGACAAAATTTGAAAGTTGATACTTTGTTTCATACCAAGAGTAGCCTGCTCTGTCTTGTCTGTCGGTGCATTGTCAGTGTTGTCTTTGCTCTACTATGTATTTTTCACTGTGTGAGAACATGATGTCAGATGTAGTACCTAAGGGGGGCAGGTCTTTACAAAGGGTCAGATAATGTTTAGTGATGCCCGTGGCACTCCAAATGCACACTTCAACTTTCTGTAACCAGTAAAGGGCAATGATCCTTTTTCTGGAAGGGGGAGAGGGTTATTGGTGAAGTGGATGCAAGAGCACTTGAGTAGCAATTTTTTTAAATAAAAGGGCTTGCTGCCGTGTCAGGACTTTGAACCAGTAACCTAAACAGCAAGTGGCAGAAATCTATTCCTGACTGAATCATCACATCTTGGCCACAATCAGAGGTACATTTGTTGGAGACCAAGTGGGACTTATCAAGCGTATGCAGGAAAGATGATTTTAAAGCCAACTGTGCCTGCTTGCACTCCCTGCTTTGTCTACAAAACACCGCAATCGATGAAAAGCAACCACATGCATACACACAGGCAATTTCACCCTCTCATGGTCACATCACGCTGTCTGTGAGGAGGTGTTATTGCTAAGCAATGACCTGCCACATGTTGAGTTATATAAACCTACTGGACACAGCATGCAAGAAATGATTGCCGGATCATCAGTAAATCTTTCTGGGTGATTCCTCAGAGACAGGTTCTAGTACACTAAAGCACTGATGTCCACCACAGTTGCACATGTAAAGCTGACAGCAGGAAATTGCAAAGTTAATATCAGCAAAGGTGTGCAATAAGTGCAAATGAGACATTTAAATGCTCATTTATCTTTCAAACAAAAATTGAAGAGTTCTTGTTCCCTGCATTGCCTAGTAATAATCAGTTTCTTAAAACCTTTAAAAACAGGTTAAATATTATTTGTCGGAAAGAGAATTTCATGGACATAAGTCTTTTATACTGGCCATTAAATAGTATTTTGCATTTTTTTAAAGCCCAGCTGGTAGGAACTTGCTGTTCAGGTAAATTACTAGTGCCTAACTCCCATGCTGGCTGTTACTGGTTTAAGCCCAAAAACTATAGATATGTGTAGAAATCAGTCACACAAGCACCACAGGTGCATAGGCACCTACTGTAGCATTCTTCGTCTACTCTTGAAGTCATCACAGTACGCTAAACCATTTGTGGAAAAATTAGGAACATTTGCACATATGCACTTATGTTTATGCTAAAACTTTTTGAACTATAAGGACAAGAAGCAAAATCTTTCCTCTGATTCTTGGTTAATCCAATTCTCAACAAGTCATGGCTCAGATCATTGTTACACTATCCTGGCAAAATGTTGTGGAGCTGATTCACCAATTCGCTCTTGCATAGCAAGTCAATTTGACAGAGAGCACACTATATTTGCCATGAGCCTATATTTCCATAACAGCTGAAAATATTATATATTATATAATTTGGCATATTGAGACAAAACCTCTGGTACAGAATGTGTTAAAACTAGTGAAAATTTTCAGAATTCAAGAGCCGGCAAAACAAAAAAGGGCTAAGGATTTTTATCATTATAGGCTGGTTGTGTCCACACACTGCGGCCACACAACTGTGTTCAAACACCGTATGAAAGTGATTTTTGCATAATAGGTCCACTTTTAGATTTATAGCTATTTTGTTTTAACATTTGCATGTTTCTGACAAACAGCACAGCTGATTGTCACCCAGAACACCATACATCTGAGTGTCTGTCTCATTGAGATTTATGCTTTTATTCCCTTTATATTTTCATCTGTGTAACCAGTCATAAATTACACGGGTATATTTGTAGCAATAGCCAACAATACATTGTCAAAATTATTGATTATTCTTTTATGTCAAAAATCATTAGGATATTAAGTAAAGATCATGTTCCATGAATATACTTTGTAAATTTCCTACCGTAGATATATCAAAACTTAATTTTTGATTAGTAATATGCATTCATTTGGACAACTTTAAAGGTAATTTTCTCAGTATTTTGATTTTAAGTTTTTTGCACCCTCAGATTTTCAAATAATGTCCTCTTTATGCATCAATGAAAAGCTTATTTATTGAGCTTTTAGGTGATGTTTAAACCTCAGTTTAAAAAAATTGACCCTTATGACTGGTTTTGTGGTCTAGAGTCACATATGAGTTGTCATGAAGTTTAGGTATAAAAAATATTGTAAGTATCCTTAAAATATTTTTATAAAGATAGACTTCAGATACAGTTTGTTTATGGAAGTCAGTGTCTGTCTCAGAGTAAAAAAAAAAAATACAATTTTTGTGAACTGCGAATCTATATTTCACAACTGAAACTATTTTGTGTGTGTGTGTGTGCGTTTCTCGTAATTATCTCAGGATTCAGCTGTATACTTTTATGTCTAATAACTGTCACTGTTCATAACTGCAACTTTATTATCATAATTGCTACTTTATGTATCACAAGGCGACTTTACTATTAAACTTTATCTCATGCATGCTCATATCACGTATATCAGTGAGGATCAGAAAATCAGTCTTACAATCAGTTTTAATCCATGAATGCTGGGATTACTTTTAGTTAACAGCCACCTGTTGAGTAACCAATTTTTTTATTGACCAAAGCCACGTTTTACATCATTTTGGACTGCATTTAGAGGTTTTCATAAGTAGTAGGCTATTCATGTAACTACAAGAAATCAATCCCACCTGAAATATAAAGCACGTGGAATTGTGGACCAGTAACTCAGGCCTCCCACTGTTCAATCTGGATGTTGAATGATGTAGGTTTTTGGTTTTTAAATGGCTGGTGGCTGCAACAGTGCAATGCAATCATATGGTTTATTGTTCGCTTGTGGGTCTGAGAGAGGAATAGGGCAGGAGGATAAATTCACATCACTCAGCTTTCTGCTTCACTGAACTCCCATCTGTTATCACCACAGGGTAAGAAGATGGCAAAACAGACATTTCTTATAGTGGCACAGAAAAAAGAGAGAAACAGAAGAGCCTGGTTGAGATGATTCAGTGAAAGCCATTATAACTTGTTCTGCCATAATAATGTCTGAGTGGCATTTTTGCATTGATTTATTTTCTTGCAAAAGTTTTTGTGTTTTTCCTGTTACTTTTCTTAGAATCTGGCAAGCTTTCAGAACAGGACAAACAAACATCAGAGCAATTTCTGCCTGCAGGTAACCTTTCACAGCCACTCTAACAGCCATTAAACCCATTACGTTTCATACAATTGTAACAGTAATTGTAACTTTGCATCTCACAATTCAGAGAAAAAAGTCAGAGTACTGTTTACCGTATACTTATATTGCAACAAAAAAGCAGGTAAATATGGAAAAATTATATCAAAGTTTGAGATAAATAGCGCAAAAAAAACTACAGATGTTAAAGCAAGACGTGTTAAAATCATCCCCATTGTCTGTTTTTGCTCTTTAACTCCACTTTTCCTGCCTATTTTCTCTGGAGCCTGCAGATATTACATCTCATTGCCTGCAATTTGTAATGACGAGAGCTCACAATGCGTGACATAAGAAACCCAAGTGCGGCATTATTAGAACAAAACAGACAAAAGTAATAAAACAAATGACAATCCCAAAACTGAGAAAACTAGAACTCCCAATTGAGCTGTGCTTGAAGTTACATTCAACATTTGACAAGAGACTCATGAAGGGAATTTATATAAAAATGACTAAACAAGAAACCTGAAAACAATCAGGGAGGAATCATAAACATAAATATGACAAGACAATACTTCAGCTAAACTTCAAAACAAAAGTCCCGATGAGCAGAAGTACCACTTTTGAATATGATATGTGTATTTATGTCTTCGTGTGTATCGTGCCACAAAACTTGTATAATGACATGGGTGTTGGGGAAAGTTACTTTTAAAAGTAATGCATTACAATTTTGCATTACTCCCAGAAAAAGTAACTGATTACGTTAGTTACTTTTTATGGAAAGTAATGTGTTACATTACTTTTGCTTTACTTTTTAAATCTGGGCAGGGCTCGCTTCTTTGTTTTTAAAAGGGTCATCGGATGCAAAGTTCACTTTTGCATGTTGTTTAAACATTAATGTGTGTTGGCAGTGTATGTACAAATCTACCCTATTATGATAAAAATCCATGCAGTTGTTTTTAATTAATCTGTAAAAATAATATCCCCTTTTTCAAATTCGAGCCATTCTCAGATGCCGCTCCCACAATAGTTGATTGACATGAGCATCTTATCTCAGACCCGCCCTAAATCAGCTGTAACAGTCCAACCTCCATTGTTTCGATGCCGGAGCAGGGATTTAAGTTAGACAAGAATATCTCTGTCTGAGCGTAATATGGGATGTAATAATGAACATAGTGGTCGTCATTTACTCCTGACATCTGAGCCACTGAAGATGCAGTGGATTACGTTTGTTTGTGAAGGGAATTCATCTCCCGATCTACATTAATGCGTCTATGTTCGCACAAATAATTTGTGATCCAGCTTCACCTACAGCAGAAGTGAGTATAAGGTAAAAAAGGTGGAATACAACTTCCAGATTTTTTGTTTTATTTCTGGGCAGCACAAATGAGAGCGGTATGGTATTGGCAGAAGAACAGTACATTTTCACCTGCATGGATACAAACTGAAAAATATCATGCAGGGGAAATACCTCTAGATAAGGCCTTATTCATCCCTCTGACTTGTGTTATGAAGGCAGTTAATAACCCATTCATTAGGCACACTTGCAAACTGGGGTTTGCGATCAGGAAAAAATATAATTGGTTACTTTCATTGTATAACCATACTCCATTTTACTGCAACCCATCTCTTCCTGAGGCATTAAGAGATGGGATAACACAATATTGGTATAAAAAGGGAATACAGGTGTTTGGAGATTTATATGAAGAGGGCACACTAATGACATTTGAACAATTAAGGTCAAAGTTTTCTCTTCCTGTTAAACATTTTTTTAAATTTTTTTTTTAGGTGAGACATTATATTAATACAGTACAGGGAGGTCATTTAAGGCCCCTCTCTTCACTCCCAATAGAGAGTATTATAAGAGAGAAAAAAGAATCCAAAGGTTTTGTGTCTTATATGTATACCAGTTTCGCTGACTTATATGGGGAGGACGTTTCATCTTCAAGACTTAAATGGGAAAAAGATCTGGAATGCACTTTTGATCAAGATACTTGGGAACTTATCTGTAAAAGTGCCTTAACATTTTCATTTAATAGTAGACATAGATTAATACAGTTCAATATTTTACATAGGGTATATTATACACCTGAAAGATTACACAAGATAAGTGATTCATATTCAGAATGCTGCCCTAGATGTAAAACAGAGGTGGGTACATTATTACATATGTTTTGGACGTGTTCAGAACTAAAAATCTACTGGAGAAATATAATACAAACTATTAACAAAATTATTAATGTCAAGCTTCCACCTGATCCGAGATTTGTTATTGGGGGATGAATCAGTTCTTCAACTTGATCAAAGGAAGAATTTACGCTTAGTTAAGATGGCTCTGATAGCAGCAAAGAAATGCATAGCTATACAATGGAAATCAGTAGAACCACCAAGTCATATTGTGTGGCTTAGGGAACTTTCGTCTTATGTTCCTGTTGAAAAAATAATGTTTAATCTGAAAAAAAAGTCATCAATGTTTGAAAAGATTTGGGGCAAATTTATTGAATACATAAATAATTTGGATGTTACATTGACTGAAAATGCTGATGTGATAATGTAACTCTTCTTTACTTTAATCTTTTATTTATTATCACTGTCATTGTTATTTTTTTTATTTCTCTCCTCTTATTTTACACATCAGGTCAATGCCTCACAATAATGTCCTTTTAAGTGTTCTGTCTAGTGAGGGTGGGAATGGGGTGAAGGGTGGTTAGAAAAGTATGTTTACATGTATATTGAACTGATTCTGTTAATGGTTGATGCAAAAATAATAAATATATTGATTAAAAAAAGAAGTGAGTGTAAGGGTTTTTATGAACCTCTGCAATCACCTTTCCTAATAACGTGCTAGTTAGTAAGTTTAGCAGCTAAACGCACTAAATGCGGCTAAAGTAAACAATCTCTCAGAGCAGCACGTCACGCCACAGAGAGAAGAGAGGGGCGGGGCGAGCAGAGCTCATTTGCATTTAAAGGAACAATCCCTCAGAATGAGATGATTTTTGCAGAGCTCATTTTGACAAGGTAAAAAGGGTGTTGTTTTACACAACCATTGAAAATTTTTAACCAAAGTATATTATAGACTTTTCATTAAGCCCCTAAAGAATCATATCAACTTGTGGAAAATGGGCATCCGATGACTCCTTTAATGTAAAATGATTTTAATGTAAAAGCCATTTTACACCAAAAGTGAAATTAATTCACCTCAGGCTGAAAGAAAAGTACATTTATGCAGGAGATCACTCTTCAGCTATAAAAAAAATTGTTAGTTTAAGTATTTTTGCTTATTAGTATGGTTGAATTGCATCATCGAAGGTCAGCAGCAAAGACACTGGTTAATAAAATGGGATTAAATACACGATAAAGGATATTTGTTTAATTTAACATATTTAATAATTGCAGGATTGCGTCATTCTGAGTTTGCATTTCAATGTTTTTATTCATTTTGAGGAATACTGAATCTGTTTTTTGTGAGTGAGATGAATTAATGCATGTTCTCATTTAGTCTAGAATACAGTAACATCATTTTTACTCCCAGTTTCCAGACAGGAGACTTGTCAATCAATAAATGGGGAAAAAAGTAACTGGTGTTACTTATTTGAAAAAGTAACTCAGATATTTTCTTAGAAATTTAAAAGTAATGCGTTACTTAGTTACTTGAAAAAAGTAATGTTATTACGTAACTCGTGTTACTTGTAATGTGTTACGCCCAACACTGGGTATGACATAGGTATTACAAGGAGAGGGTGACTTATGAGGACATTGCCCCATGTCCCTATTTTTCAGAAGGCTTATAAATCATATGGAATGAGTTTTTTTGAGAAGTTTTCTGTGAGGGCTAGGTTTAGGTGTTGGATTGGTGTAGAGCAATAGAAAATATGGTTTGTACAGTATAAAAACCATTACGCCTATAGAATGTCCCCACAATTCACAAAAACAAACCTGTGTGTGTGTGAGAGAGGGAGAGAGAGAGGAAGGGCAAGATAGAAAAGACACATTTCACACAGTAAACAGGATGTAAATTTGATTTAAAATGAATGAAAGAGTATTCTGTTGATCTGCGAAAATCTTTAATATAATGTTAATCTGTGACTCCTATAATGCTTAGTAGATAACTTTTCTGATGACACACACATTTTCACATCCTATGCACACACGCGGCCACCCACACACATAGCTGTGGTTCAGCCCAGTGAAACACACACTTTTACTTAACAGTGCCCCAATAAAAGCTAACAGTGCAGATTAAACCATAACTCAGGTTTTTTAATTGCATATTGTGACATGATGTGGGTGTGGCAGACAAATTTGTGTTTGTACAGCTGGTAAATCTTATACAAAGTTAAGATACGCAACAAAAATCAATCCAAATCACCAGTACTAGGCACTAGGAAGAGATTAAATTCTAAAAACCTGGATCTATAATCCATTTGATTCACTCAGTAGCATTATCAAACATTTATAATGAGTTGGGTGTTTTCCAAAACTCATTTAAATGAACAGCACCAACTAATGATAATGAAATGCTCTAGTAGAGCAGGAGAGAAACGTAGGTGTTTTTCCCTTCCTGCTTTCGAAGCGTACATTAAGATAAGTGGAAATTAAATGCCAATATTCGAAAGGAGGCATTAATCTAAGCACTCGAGAAAGCTAAAATTGTTACCTCACAACTAGGATGCGACGTCTTTTAAGTGTTTTGTTTATGATGATGGAATAAATAGGCAGAGATATACCCCACACAAACACACGTCAAAGGATCAAACCCCAAATACAAACTAATTCATATGCAAAAGAGCTAGCGCTGTGAGTTTGTCTTCTTATTTTCCATGTTTCATTCTTTCTTTTGAAAGGGAAACCCCGCCGAGAATAGGTTTCACACAGCTATTTATAGGAGACTATGATGAAAAGGCTCAAGGCAAAAAATATTTTCTTCTATCTCTATGTTCCACTAATACTGCTCTGATTGCACTAACCGCTATCTGACGAGAGACGTGATTGTGATCTGCCTTCCTGTGTGGCCCTATAAAGACCAGAGGCTTTGGTGTTTTATCACCCCCTGTCTCGTATCATTTCCCTGAAGCTCCACTCCCACTGCCAGAGACAGATACACGAAGGAAACAGGAAGACGAGCGAAGAAAACGGGACTGCGGCTAATGATCTTCCACAGAGTTTAAATGGCATCATTAGCAATGCAATGTGATGCAATTTTCTGACACCCTGCTGCCCGATTTCTCTGTGGAGAACAAATCGATTTTAACCTGACAGACTGAGGCTTTTTGTACTGCGCTGAGAGTTAGAGCCATAACAACTTAAGAAATAGATTGGAGTCGAGGTGTAATGTGTGCTGGCTGGATTCAACCAAGCTGCAATAGTGAAGTCAGCTGTTCATTGCAGTTATCATTCCAGCTGCCTCAGAGAGATAACTTCAACTTCACAAAACAGTTCGAAGTGCTATTGCATTCAGCGATACATATTAAAAATGACTCTGTGAAAAAATTAAATAACATTCTGCAATCGGTCAGACTGATGAATATGGCCAAGGAATAAGTGTTAGCTCACAAGGTAATAATATTCTAATTTAAATGATTAAATATAGACTGTATTCGTTTTATTCGAGGGCAAAATGAATCGCTGTATGGACTGTAGGCCAGTGAAAACACAAAACAAACAATATATTGAGTTCTAAAGCCACTTTTTTTCTGCAACAATGATGTCCTTGAATTATCTTCATTGAGTATATTAATAGTATTATTCATTTATTAATATACTGTGCAATTATTTAGAATTTTTAAGAATTATTAAGATTTCTGAAGGATCGTGTGACACTGAAGGGGCAAAAAATCAGATATGGTCAAAAGATTCTTTGAAAAATAGAAAATTTTGATTTATGTAATATAGTTATATTTATCGATTTATACCAGTCAAAATAAGATTTTTAATGTTTTTAAAGAAGTCTCTTCTGCTCACCAAGCCTGCATCTATTTGATAGGAAGTACAGCAAAAACAGTAAAATTTTAAACTATTTTTTACTATTTAAAATAACTGTTTTCTATCTGAATATATTTTATTTTTATTTTTGTAATAAATGTGGTTTATTCCTGTGATCTGAGCTAAATTTTCAGCATCATTACTCCAGTCTTACGTGTTTTTTTAAATAATATCAATACTTTTATTTAGCAAGGATGCTTTAACTTGATCAAGAATGATGATAAAGATATTTATAATGTTACAAAAGATTTCTATTTCAGATAAATGCTGTTCTTCTGAAATTTCTATTCATCAAAGAAACTTTGAAAAAAATCTACTCAGCTGTTTTCAACATATTACTACTACTACTACTAATAATAAATCTTTTTTTTTAGCAGCAAATCAGAATATTAGAATGATTTATAAAGGGTCTGAAGTAATGATGCTAACAATTCAGCTTTGAAATCATAGGAATACATTACATTTTAAAATATATTAAAATAGAAAACAGTTATTTTAAATAGTAAATGTTTCAAAATTTTACTGTTTTTGCAGTGGATCAAATAAATGCAGGCTTGGTGAGCAGAAGAGACTTCTTTAAAAAACATTAAAAATCTTACTGTTCAAAAACTATTATATTTATACATTTTTTAATGTATATCTAATACAGTACTGATTATCTGGTAATACTTTACAATAAGGTTCCATTTGTTAATTACATTAGTTAACATTAATAATAAATGAAATGTTAATTCCGACATTTACTAATACATTATCACTATTTAATCTGAACATTATCAATTACTTACTAATACAAAATTAAAAGTTGTATCTTTTAACATTTACAGAACAGTTGTTTTTATTAACAAACATTAACAAACTGCTCATTGTTAGTTCATTTTAGTTAATGCATTAACTAATATTAACTAATGGGACATTACTGTAAAGTGTTACAGATAATATTTATGCTTACGTGTCTGATAACAGATTTATATTTATTAGTAATCATAGGTTACAATCATAATAAGCATTTATAGGTATTTAAATTTTATTTAACTTTTACAGCCAATATATAATAATGGCAATAGAAAAATAAGAATATTACTTGTAAAATGTATTATAAATATAATTCTGAGTATGGTAATTAATAATAATAATAAGAAGAACCACAAGATGATTGAAATTGTATATCAGTAAACAAAGCTCTAAGCAAAATATCAAAAGCTATAAAGTGATTTTGAGGAAATAACATTTATAATTCTGTCTCAGATAAGAAGCAGTAAATGCATAAAATGTCCATTATGAGTCATGCATTCGTAACAAGATTTGTTGTCTCTCTTTGTTGTAATGATTATCAGTCTGATGCGTGTTTAAATGACAAGCTGAGGCAGAAGAATGAGACAGAATCCTATTAGCAGACTGTTTTAATGGACTTCTTGTTTATGAGGTGTCTGATGCAAATGAAGAGAAGCTGTTAAATGAGGTTGCTCTAGGCGGATCTTTAGTGGGATCAGACAGGAGAGACTCTCATTATAAGACATTCTGTCTGATTTACCGCTGTCTGCCCATCGGCTAACACCAGCTCACCCCGTGCATGGCTGATTATTCACCTCTGTGTTATATGTCTGCCGTGTAAATTTATGTGCAAGCATGACTGCTCATATGCACAAGCGCTGCTTGATTGGGTTCTCTTTTTGGATATTATTTGAGGTCATTACATTATAATCACATAGTGAGTTTTAAATATAGATATAATGTATTTATAGGGCGTGCATGAAATCAAAACTATCAGCTTTTTTTCTATTAATACTGGACAAAATGCTGAAAGAATGCACATATGTGGTAGGTTACACAAGGGACCAGTTCTGCTTTCTCTTGATTGACTGGTTACTTAGACCAATTTTATTTTATTTTATTTTATTTTATTTTTAATTTAATTTAATTTATTTTATATTTTATTTTATATTTATATTTTATTTACATTTATTTATTTTTTATTTTATTTTTTTTTTAGAGAGAGAGAGAGAGAGAGAGAGAGAAAGATTGAGTCTAACCACATTTCAATGCATTAAACTAATTAATGAATAATGATTCCCCTGAACAGGAGTAGATTATTTATTGTGCTTCATTAACAGCAATTGAAGAAATGCAAACACAAAGCCTGTACCTGCTGTGTGCTAAAAATAAAAATAGAGCCGAACAGGAAACAAACAGAGGAGAAGAGGAAACAATTACGGCTCTGTGGGCTGTTGAATACACACATTTCATTTTCACGGCTTCAGATATACATTACGTAACATTCACAATCAGGACGACACCATTTTCAGCAGGTAGGTTTGCAGGTTGTATGGATAAATGAATCAGGATGGAGAAATGGAAAAATCAACAAAACTGCATCAAATGCATCAATTTGCTATAACATAAATATCATAGTCCCTCAGGATCAGGCTGTCAATCACTATTCTGTCCTTGAATTGCCTCTTTATATCACACATATTTTCTTTACATATTTGCTTAAATATGTAAACACATTTGTATTTCAAGACACAGCCCATTGAACATTTGAAAGTGCAGTGCCTTGGTAAACATATGCTTTTCTCTTGGAGTGGAAAGTTAAATTGATTGCAAATATGTTGTGGTTGACAAATGACAAATGGAATCCAGGTTTTGCAACATTCTGCCTGAATGGCACACATTATTGATTAGACACACACGGCAGAGACAGAGATTGTTTATTCTAGAAATTAACAGGCGCAGATGCACAGAGATCAAGACATCACACAGATGCAGGTGAAAGGAGATCACGCTCTGATTGCTCTCCCAGTTTCTGATTAGCAGCTGCTCTTACGAATCAGTAAGTGTTGCTGCTAGATTGCCTAAGAATACCCTCCATCTGTTGATTGAAACATTTTTTAACAAAGGTAGATTTCCTGTAATGAGTGACAGATTCTCTAATAGGATCTAGTGAATGAGAGTCATGGTGTCTGGGCCAATAATTTGTAGTTTGAGCGTTATGTCTAACCAAATGTGATGCTGTATTTTACATTTTAGGTAATCTCAGGGTATTCTCCTTTGGAAATTTTCAGGACAGCTGACTTTCCTAGTACATGCAAAATGGTCTCGATGGCTGTCCACTAACAAACAAAACCAAACAAATTATTTTCCAGTCCCCTCTAGATTCTACTCAACTGCTTTACAATTACACCTAATTACAGTCCAATTCTCTTGCATAGAAAAAAAAAATTGTATAATGTATTAATTTTAAAAAATTCAAGACTGTTTGGGTATAATGTGTTTAGAAACTTTAACAGTCTATTTATGTTTAAAGAAAACATCTTAATATAATTTTTTTCTTGTTGTTGTTGAATTGTGCATGTCCACAGCTTTGGTCACTATATGCAAGCAATATTTACATTCCACAACTTTTTGTTAAGGCCCATTTTTAACTCCACAACTTTATTTTGTTGAAAATGAAGAATCTTGTTCCAGACTTGTATCTGGTAAAGAGGAATTGTTGAGCAGGAGTTCTCATTTCGTTAGTGTGTGATATAACAAGAGGCAATTTAAAGTTTTGCTGAGGATTCGCTGCGGTTGTGTATCAGTGTAGATCATGTTATAGAGCAGCAATTTTCTCTCTACAGTCTCTGCTCTCCATTCCAGTGATACAACAAAATAAAATGCTTACAAATCCACAACACTCCTGGTATACATCCACGGACATTCAGCTGTCAAAAAAATAAAAAAAGGTTTGGTTCTCATTGACTTTCATTACATTTCTCATCCATACAGTAGAAGTCAATGGGAACAGAAACTGTTAAAGGGATAGTTTTCCCAAAAATGAAAATTCTGTCATTAATTACTCACCCTCATGTCATTCCAAACCCGTAAGACCTTTGTTAAACACAAATTAAGATATTTTTAATTAAATCTGAATGCTTTCTGACCCTCCATAGACAGCAAGGGTCCTACCACGGTCAAGGCACAGAATTGTAATAAGGACATTGTTAAAATAGTCCATGTGACATCAGTGGTTCAACCTTAATTTTATGAAGCTACGAGACTATTTTTTGTGCACAGAGAAAACCAAAATGATATCTTCTCTTCTGGGACAGTCTGGCGCCATTAAAGGAGAAGTTCACTTCCAGAACAAAAAATGTACAGATAATTTAATCACCCTCTTGTCATCCAAGATGTTCATGTCTTTCTTTCTACAGTCAAAATTATGTTTCTTGAGGAGGAATTTCAGAATTTCTCTCCATATAATGGACTTCAGTGGTGCCCCCAAGTTTGAACTTCCAAAATGTAGTTAAATGCAGCTTCAAAGGGCTCTAAATGATCCCAGCCAAGGAAGAAGGGTCTTATCTAGCGAAACGATCGGTCATTTTAGAAACAAATTGACTATTTCAATGCTTTTTAACCTCAAACGCCCGTCTTGTCTATGTCTGCGTGAACTCTGTTTTTTCGGGTCAATACGGTTAGCGTATGTCGAAAACCTCCTATCTTGTTTTCTTCCCCAACTTCAAAATAATCCTACATCACTGCAGAAGTACCGACCCAGTGTTTACAAAGTAAACATGCAAATAAGATCAAGCGCCCTTTCCAAAAAAAGGTAAAATAGCGAAGTAGGACAATTTTGAAGTTGAAGAAGAAAACGAGATAGGAGTTTTTCGACATACCATAACTGTATTGACCCGGATTACACCGAGTACGTATGCGCGTTGCAGAGATGAGACAAGACAAGCATAGAGGCATTTGAAGCTGCATTTAAACTGTATTTTAGAAGTTCAAACTTGGGGGCACCACTGAAGTCCACTATATGCAAATAATTCCTGAAATGTTTTCCTCAACAAAAAAAAAACAAAACATAATTTCGATGGAAGAAAGAAAGACATCTTGGATGACAAAGAGGTGAGTAAGTTATCCGTAAATTTTGTTCTGGAAGTGAACTTCTTTAACAAAACTACCACAATGCGTTGTGGAACCACAATGCGAAGAGAAGAAGAATTGTTGAATAAAGTCATTATTTTTGCTTTCTTTGCTCACAAAAAGGATTCCTTTAGCTTTGTAAAATTACAGTTGAACCACTGTTGTTACATGGATTATTTTAACGATGTCCTTACTGTGTTTCTGTGCCTTGAACATAGTAGGAGCTTTGCTGTCTTTGGAGGGTCAGAAAGCGCTGGTTTCATCAAAAATAAATTTTTGTTCCAAAGATGAATGAAGGTCTGGGTTTGGACTGACACGAGATTGAGTAATTAATGACAGAATTTTCATTTTTGGGAGAACCATGCCTTTAAGTTACGAACATTCTTCAAAATATCTTCTTTTGTGTTCCACAGAAGAAAAAAATCATACACATTTAGAATGACATGAGGCTAAATAAATGATGACAGAATATTTATTTTCACGTGATCTATCACTTTAAGACCAACAAGTAACAAACTTCCAACTTTTTTTAAACAAATGAAAGTACATTGTTCAGAGTAACCTAAACAATTTCACATTTTATTTCCTCTCATGCTTACTTTATTTGCACACGTCACATATCCAGATGGATGGGAAACAATAAACCACATTTTTTAGTGCAGACATAAGCTATTTCTTGTAAAAGTGCAAGGCTTTTACAATTCCATAACATAGCAATAAATGGAAGAAACATTTGTGCTACAAACCAATGTGTTTACGATTTCTATAATACATTAAAATTATTTCATAGCAAATATTTGAATATGCTGTTTGTAATACCAGATGTACAGCTAGTGGCTGTCAGGAGATTGCACAATCAAGCTAAAAAATAGTGGTGCTCACTCTTAAGTTTAAAAATAAGGTGGATAATATTGCTAATTGTTGGTGTATATCAGCATTTTCCTGCTAGATGGACATCTTTGACCTTTGCTTCTTACCTTTGCTTCTTACTGTTCACATCATGAGTGGTGCGTTTTTAAAGAAGCCCCAGAGCTCTCGCTTTGTTTCCACATAAGAAAAAAACTATGAGGTGTGCAAACGATGACAAAGATGGTCATTTTAAATAAGCTACAGTACATTCAACAGTTGATAGTCTCTCACTGATGGGTCTTTACGGTGCGCGGTCCCTTTAAGGCAGACAGCACGTCGTACATTCCTATGAAAAAAGCGGCGTTTTAAATGCCCGGTTGACGTCATTAAACTTTTTAAGCGGCTGGAGTGCGCGCGGAGGGAAAGGCACACGCGCGCGCTTTTCCAGCCCCTCGCTGCAGATGCGACTGGACGGGCTCAGGTTTGCAGGGAATAACTACAAAATCAACATTCGTTGTAAGAGACTTTCCGCTTCTTTAACTAGATTATTATTGTGGTAAATATATGGTTAATGTCGTGACCTTTTATTATATGAATGTTTCAACGATATCAGAGGCGTAAAAAGTAGTTTGCTTGAGTGTGAATCTGTTGAGTGCTGTGTTTTACGCGTTACTATACTGCTGTTTTACTGTGTTACTGTTTAACAAAGGAACACATTCACAAATTAGCTTTTCTAAGCTTTTCTTTTGATCTGAAATATTTCCATTTATTGTACAAGTAGAATGGCAGGTGTATTCGTGAAACTCGTGCATGCGCGTCTGTATTTGATCGCCGTGTTATGAAGTTAGTTCTGTTGTTCAGTTTACTCGGCTTAACTGTTCCGTGGTTTCAGCACTGTTCTGCTGTGCATTAGCCAAATGCATTGACCCAGAGCTCAGTCACCGACCCCAGCAGTGACACAGACAGAATAATGTTCATAATGATATTGCTGACTCCGTGTTCCCCGCCGTTTGCTGCCCTTGACAGAGGAAAACGAGAGAGCAGCATAATGACATTCTGACATTCTCAGGCAAGCTGCTGTTGTTGTGCTTTAATAACTGAGGCTGCCAGACTCTTTCCACAGACTGCAAATTCATTTGCTTCTCGGAATGACTTCAATCAAATATGAACTTAAATAACTGCACCTTCATGCTCCTTATATGATTTAATTTGAAATGAAATTTCATGATTAAAAGAGCTATGCTAACATTAAAAGAATAGTTGAAGTCTGACCATTTACAAACCCTATGTTGTTCCAAACCTAACTCAAAGGGGATGTTTTGAAGAATGTCCAAGCATTCCAACAAAAGCATTCCAGTGGCTCCCAATCTCCATAAAGCACCATAAAAGCAATTAATTTAGTTCATATACAAAATTACTAGCCTTCTGAAGCTATACAATATATATAATAACAGATGGAAAGTCCTAATTACCGGAAATCTATCTCCGCCACATCTCTCAAGTCTCATTAACACCTCCATATTTTTAAGTCTTGAGCATCACGATCAGTCAAGAGACATATTAATGACCATTTGGTATTAACATTCACAATTTATGCTGGCTTTCATATTGATCCAGAGAAACATGCTGCCACTAGCTGCTGAAGCGGCATTTCAAGCACATATGTTTATTTTATATCATGGATTATGCATTATTTAAACTTATTTCATGAGTAATTACAACATAAAAAGGTTAAACCTATAAGGTTATGCAATTCCAGGGAGAACGTTTAGTGAATAACTACATAAAATTCAGCCTTTTCCCCACATAAATCTATAAATAAAAGACATGGTTTAGGAAAAGATGAAATGCAACTACAACTCTTATTTTTTTTAATGCTTGATAGTTACAGGTCACTGTTGTGCATTATTTGCATTTTATAAAATATCATGTTTTTTCACTAAAAATAGAAAGTCATGGGTTTCATACAACATAAGGCTGAATAAATTAAACTATTCCTTTAATTTGCCAAGATCGATCGTGGGGATGAATATATTTTTGTCATATTCTTGAAGAGCCATGTGTCATTTACTTAGGCAAGACATTTACATAAGGCTTTGAATGCATTTTAATGAAATGATTAACCGGAAAAGGGAAAATCATTTTTAAATAACAGTGATCTGCAGGTGTCATTCAATCAAATTGTCATTAAAACATCATAAATCACATATTGTTCTGACTACACCAGTGTTTAAGCAATTCGAAGTGAAGTTAGTAGAAATCATGCCAGCTCTGCCAGCATTACAAAAATTAATGCAGTAATGAAGTAATGGCAACATGATCCGTGGCAGGTATTTTGAGATCAGCAAATGTGAAATTTACCTTTGGAACTTCAGCAGGACTTACAATCTACTCATGATCATTGCTGTCAAAAATAGATTGGACTTGCTTGATATGATGATTTGACAGAATAAAATAGTCTTATACTGGACTATGCGTGGTCTGGTTTCAGTGCTGGGTCAGGTTGTCTGGGTCATGTGGGATTGGGTTTTGCCAGGGGATTTGGACTTTAAAGGGGTTATAGATTGGAAGACAGGTGTGAAAACCTTTACAGAATACTTTCCCAGTGGTAACTCAATTGCCTTTGTCTTAGGAGAATTGGTATGGACACTGGTGTTGCTGCTGATTTCTTCCTGATGTTGCAGGCTAAAAAGAAGCAAAGCACATACGTTTTAGTGTGCATATTCTAGTATATTAGCCTCTTCACCTTTCTCAGTAAGATTGATTTTATGAGTATGCAGTCAACAACTAAGATATAGGAATACTTTGAGAAAGATGTCTCTATAAGTGAACCATTTTATGTTGATTTTCCCCAAAAACAGTGTGTTTCAGTGTCTTTGCATGTTTCATGCACCTTCAAAAATTGTATTTACCTGAGTTGTGTCGCTGAATGCGATTAAATGTAAATTTAATGTGAGCAAAATAATGTGAAGACAACGTTTTCCCCTTGTTTTCTCTTCACAAATTCACAAACCAATGACTCAAGCTAGTTCTTTTAATAAATCAGTCAAAAAGGATTCACTAAATTCAGTACCATTACAAGTGATGTTTACATGCAATCAAATAATATGTTTATAATAGGATTTATGGCTCAGTCGGACTGAAAAGCCATCATGTAAACACCTCAATTAATCTGATAGAGCTTAATCCTAATAAAAGACACGCTGAAGTTCTGCTAAGAATACACATATTACATATCAATTGGATTGCAAAGTTTAAGGTACATATAAAGAAAACTTTTAGAATCTGAAATCAGAATGAATTAATTTGGATTGACACATATTATCGAATGTAAACATACCTACTAACTGGATGCTCATATGATAATGTGTAGCTGTTTTGTAAAATAACTAAAATAAATATGAGTTATTGAAAACAACAAAATAAAAAAATGAATGTTACCATACTATGTTATCAAATAAAAAATAAAATATTAACAGATGAGGTAGGAAGTGTTCATATCATTCTCTCTGAGATCAATTCAGAATTTTTTTTTTAACAGCAAATGGTGCTCTAGGCTAGTTTTTAACTGCACACTCAAATGCTCATGAAGAAGAGTGTTTGTGCGTTCAACTGAGTGGTTAAATGTACTTGCACCTCGGCTTTTATGCTTTTATGATGCAAGATTAATGTAAATACAACCCACTGTGAACATTCATGTAATTAGCTTCAACTGTTTTGAACTTCATGAATGGTTATTTTAAGTTCAAGAGGTTTGTGTGTAAGGAACTGAAAGCAAGCAGAGTCAAGCATGCAGTGCCATCTGCTGTTAAAAAACTAAGCTTAGAATCGATTCAAGAGAGAATCGTGATTCATTCTGAAAATAACAGAATCGATCTATGAATCAATTTATCGTTATACCCCTAGCAGTGTCTGTGACATCACCTGTAGGTTTCTGAAAAGCATTTTTGAAGCACAAAGTGGGCAGAGCCAGCCGTCGCCATCTTGGTAGCACGTCAGCGTGCTTCACTCCCGGATAATTGAAAATGGCCAAAGAGGCGGGGCATGGGTGGAGCTGCTTGCTTTAAGGCTTTGTATAATTTAAATGGACGAGGTTTAAATTCACCCCCCTCAAAGTTTTCATGAAGGGAAAAATTTGCTTTTTAGACCAATGTTATATTTTTATTATAGCATTTTAACATAGGGGGGATTAATGGGGACCAATGGAATTGACTCCCTTTTGGAGCCAGTCAGTTCAAGTCACTTCCATGTTGGTTTCAAGAGAGAGATCGAAGGTTGACGCTTACTTTTAACCCTGCAGGCTTTTAACCCTGTCTCAAATGAGACGTAATTTGAATAGCAAATAAGATGCGATGTTTGTTTTTTTTTTTTGTCTAGAGAGATCTGGTCCTCTGAATAGATCCTAGGTTTGGTTTGTTTTACTTCCACATTAGGTCCTTAGTGCACAGGGAAGTATTTATTGTGTTTGCCAGCAAGTTTTACCCTGAGCAAATTAGCAACGTGTCCTTATTTGCCTGATAGAAACCTCCTACCAAGGAATACTAATTTGGTGAAAGTTGAGTGTTATTTCCCTGGGAAGTACAGCTTTTATCACCACACGTTTTACAACCTGCATGCAAATTGAAAGTATGAAAATATTTCAAAAGATGACACACAAATTCAGTCTTAACAGATGTTTCCGACATTCCGATCCGCGGAAGCATACAAATTACTGTGTGCATTTTTAACTCCGCTCTTGTTTTCCAGATATTGATTAACTCAAAAGAATCTATCTGTCTCTTAGCTGTAATTGCCAACAACACTTTTGTGTTCACAAAGAGTATTCGACATGTAAGCAGTAAAAACAAATACGTACAACACAAAGACATGCTGAGAGGGTCCATAGCCCTCCCATTCAAAACATCCAGACAGAGATAATCACTCAGCGGCGTCTGATGCTTCATTTCCTGTCAGTGAATCAACATCTGACTGCGTGTCTCGTGCT
Organism: Labeo rohita; assembly: GCF_022985175.1. NCBI lineage: Eukaryota > Metazoa > Chordata > Actinopteri > Cypriniformes > Cyprinidae > Labeo > Labeo rohita. The sequence goes on along the minus strand of NC_066874.1, from coordinate 8,413,742 downwards.
GTCTCTTCTAAATTAGATTTCAGTTTTTTGAGCTTTAAATTGTAATTGACTGGAGCAGGTGCTGCATGAGTCTAATGGGTTGTCCATTTGATGTCACTGAAGCATAGAAACCAATAGTCTTCTTTTTAAACTGACAATGTGAATTTTGAGGGAAGCAACAGTTTTCAAGCTTTTGTATGAAGGCCCATACCTGATAATTTAGCACACAAATCCTATGATCCTTTACAAGTCTGCCCTCAGCGTGGTGCTGTATCGATCTAAAAATAAATGAGTAAACAAGTTATGACCGATTCTTCATTTTTATTTGCCTGCTTAATACTTTTTTGTTATCAGGAATGTTAGTATTGAATTATCGGGGTAGTGCGATGTGACTTATTTATCCCCACAGTCATTATAATAATAAAAGAAACCAAGCATGTGTGATTGTCAATATGAATGTGACTATAATTATATGTGGGTGGTGGGCAAACAGCCTGTAGAAAAATCTCTAAATGGAAATGGAAAAATAATGTTTTACAAGAAGTTTACAGAACATTTCCTTGTCTGTCATTGGCCAGACAAGCAAATAGTCCCACCCCAAACTAGCTAGTGTTGCTATGTTAGGCTAGTCAGAATTCTCAAACAAACAGTGCTTTTGTCGCTTTGTCATTTTTCAAGAAAATCGACCTACGAATGCCCTACATATAGTTAAAATAGAATGGGAGTATTTTAGGAAAGAAAAAGAATACACATTTAAGCTTTAAAAGAGAAATCTTTCCAAAATTTGTTTTGACTTCTTGACTATGCTCATAAAATCACCCTTAAACTTTAAGTGGCTAAAGAGTTTTTTCGTAACAACACTAGAATATGCAAAAGTGTGTACTTTGTGGAGAGCATCTTTGTTTCTTTTTTGATGTCACTTTTAATCTTTAAAAGTGACAGCATCTGTGGCATCTTCTGTGGTATTCTGTGGGTTTACTTACCCTGATGTTGTTCCAAATCCATATGACTATATTTCTTCTATGACGCATTAAAGGGATAGTTCACCCAAAAATAAAAATTACCCCATGATTTATTCACCCTCAAGCCGTTCTGGGTGTATTTGTCTTTCTTCTTTCAGAAAAATACAAAAAATATGTCCTGGCTCTTCCAAGCTTTATAATGGGAGTGAATGCTCAAGATTTTGAAGCAAAATTAAGTGCATCCATCCATCATAAAACGTTCTACACATGGCTCCACGGGGTTAATAACGACTTTCTGAAGCGAAACGATGAGAAGTGACGAATGCGGAAGTGCAGTGGAGAGAGCAAAACAAAACACTAGTCATGAATTAGAAGTACAAAATGGGGATTTGTAATAGGGTGACCAGATGTGCCACTTTCGGAGGACACGTTTAGCACAGGATTTGTAAATTTCCAAAAATAACCAGGTGTTGGTTGTTTGTGCTGCACCGATCGATCGTTGTACGACATAAAAGTACTGTACCACGAGAGCTAAAGAGAGCAGAGCGGATGCTCGATGCTTTCGAATGTCTCTCGCGGTACTTTGCTGTCATACAATAATCGATTGGCGCAGTGCAAACAACCAACACCTGCTTAATTTTAAGCAATTTAGAAATCCTGTGCTGAACGTGTCCCCGGGAGGTGGCACGTCTGGTCACCCTAATTTGTAAAGAAAAATGTTGGAGGATTACAATATAAGCCACGACTTTGAAACTGATGTGTTTCCAGCTAAGTGTGCTGTATGACGTTCAGACAGCGGACCGTGAGCATGACATCTGAGGCTGAGACTTAAGGTCATTGCACACTGAAGTCCGAAATTTCCGTATGCATTTTTTCGTATTCGTTATTCTAAAAACTTGTCACGCACAGAAACCTTGCACGCTGAGTCTGATGCGTATTAATTCATCCATTGTGAAAAAATTCGCAAAACAATACACAGTGGAATCTTCAAGCAGTGAGGATGATTTTGTTGTCCACTCTCTTCTTAAAGGAGAAGTCCACTTCCAAAACAAAGATTCACATATAGTGTACTCACCCCTTTGTCGTCCAAGATGTTCATGTCTTTCTTTCTTCAGTCGTAAAGAAATTATGTTTATTTAGGAAAACATTTCTGCATTTTTCTCCATGTAATGGACTGGGACGGGTCCCCCGATTTTAAAACTTCCAAAAAGCAGTTTAAATGCAGCTTCAAACGATCCCAAATGCGGTTGTAAATGATCCCAGTCGTTTCATTTAAAAAATACAATTTACATGCTTATTAATCTCAAACACTCATCTTGCCTTTCTCTCCATGAACTTTGTGTATTCTGACTCAAGACAGTTAGGGTATGTCAAAAAACTCCAATCGTATTTTCTGCCTCAACTTCAAAAATCATTTCAAAATCATCCTGCATCGCTGTAGAAGTACCCGACCTTGTCTTTGCAACGTGAACATGCAAAGAAGATCAAACACACTTAACAAAAAAGGTAAAACAGCGATATAGGACAATTTCGAAGTTGAGGGAGAACATGAGATGGGAATTTTTCAACATATCCTAACTGTCACGAACCGGAACAAATTTGGGATTGTTTGAAGCCACATTAAACTGCGTTTTGGAAGTTCAAAATCGGGGCACCATATCAGTCCATTATATGGAGAAAAATGCTGAAATGTTTTCCTCAAAAAACATAATTTCTTTACGACTGTAGAAAGAAAGAAAGACATAAACATCTTGGATGACAAAGGGGTGAGTAAATTATTTGTAAATTGTTGTCCTGGAAGTGGACTTCTCCTTTAAAAGAGAAAAAGAAAGGACACATAGGGTCCATCGAATTATAAGATATAGAGAGGTGGAAAGAATACTTTTTGTGCTTTGCTAAAGTTACTGGAGCCACATATTATAAAGAAGACCACTAATTTCTGTGAACAAAGTGGATTAACTTTTCAGGCGCAATTCTGGATTTTGCCGTTCGCTTGTACGGTGGCTCTGAACCGTCAAAACACCTCTTAAAATGCTTGCTACCGTTTTTAAAAAACGCAGAAAACCGAACCCGAACTTTATGACGGACAAAAGTTTCGGACTTAGTGTGCAATGATCTTAACACTACATCCTACATTGTCCCCTCGAACGTTAGTCTGTCGTGGACGCACATACGACCGTTAGCAGAAGCTAGAGATTGTGGTTTATAAAGTTTTAAATATAGATATTTTTTTTAAAAATGCATCACTTCAGAAGGCCTTTATTAACCCCCTGGAGCTGTGTGGAGTGCTTTTAATGATGGATGGATGCACTTTATTGGACCTCGAAATCCCAACAGCCGTTCACTACCATTATAAATATTGGAAGAGTCAGGACATTTTAAAATATAACCCTGATTATATTGAAAGAAGAAAGTCAAATACACCTAGGATGGCTTGAGGGTGAGTAAATCATAGGGTAATTTTCATTTTTAGGTGAACTATCCTTTAAAATGAGAACTATTAAGTTCTGAGAAGAACGTACCAGTAACTCATTTTAATTGTTGAATGGAGAATTGTGGCTGTCAAACTCCTAAATGAAAAACACTACGTGGTTATCATGAAAGTAGGACACATGACTTGTGCATTGTATTCTAAGCCTTCTCATGCTAAACAATAGCTTTGTCTGAGGAATGTTTTGTGTCACGTGTCTGATCATTCACAAAGAAGTGTGAGTGAGATATTAGAGTTACAAAAGAAGGCAAGATTAGCTACAGAGTATCAAATTAACGTTTTCACTCAACAAGCCAATTTTGCTGCAAACAAAAGAGTAGTGCCATAAACAAATTTTTCTGTAACTTCTTTTATTAAAAAAAACAGGGGTTGGCAGCCTTTTGCTACTTTAATTTTTCTGGCTAACCACTATTATAAATTATTTTTTAAACTTTTCAAAATTAGTTTATTTTAGTGTTTCAATTAGACCTTTAATAACAGATGTGACCGTAATGAACAGCGCTGTATATGTGTGAATGTTGTTTTCACACAACATAATCATTGTGATTTGTGGGTGGAATATACTGCATTTATAGCGGTAATTTATTTATTAAGACCAACAAATGCAGAATAAACTGTAAGCTGTCATGCACTCAATCACATAGTGTGACTGAAGCTAAATGGACTTAACCTATGCGAAAGCACGGTGCAGCATTGATCTGCAGCGATCCCACGAATGGTTTGCCAGAGTCACATGTGTTTCACACTTTATTAGTATTTATAGCTCCTAACAGGCTGTGTAACTATGAGGAATATTTACCTCAAAATGTACGTTGGAATGCAGTTTTCCCTATTGCTCGCATGCCAGTGATTATCCGTCTGTCTGCCAATGTTGGCACACATGCAATAGGTGGCAGACCACTGCTGTATACTGTATTTACTGAAATTGATTCTCCTTGAACGCAGTGTTTTACAGCAGGGGTGCTCAACCATGTTCCTGGAGATCTACCTTCCTGCATAGTTTAGTTCCAACGGTGACCAAACAGACCTGTCTGTAATTATCAAGTGCTCCTTCAGATCCTTATTAGTTGGTTTAGGTGTGTTTGATCAGGGTTGGAGCTGAACTCTGCAGGAAAGTAGGTCTCCAGGAACAGGGTGGAGCACCCCTGGTTTACAGGTTGCATGACTTCAATGGCATCACTATCAAACTAAGTTTGTTTTAAAAACATTTAGAATAGTTTGCATGAGCTTGTGTTAACCACAGACCTTATTTCAAGCATTTAATTAAAAAATGAAACATTGATTTCAGGATGGATCTGCTAAAATGCTAATTTGTTTCCAGGATTTCGCCTACAAAAGCATCATCCCTGCAGCACTCTATCGGCTAGTGAGTTGGCTAGTGAATTAACACATTCTTACACCTAAGTCATCGCATACTGAGGCATGGTCAGAACCCTTGGTGTCACTTTTTGATGCACAGGGTACCCCTTTAGAGTCAATATGTTGATGCGAAAGGCACTGGGAATTTTATTGTCATAATCAAATTATATATTGGGTAATAATTTTGCCATTATTGCATATGTTTGGGTGTGATTTTTTTTTTCCAATGGAAACAGTCACAAAAATTTTATTTACATTACACTATTTACACATTTATGAGCACGTAACACAACCCCTGCCCCTAAACCTAACCATTTGTCGATACAACACAGGATATAACAGGGAAATACAACTACAGTCATAATTTATTAAAAAAATATTGGTATTCCAAGTGTTCCGAGGCGAAACGTTTGATTTGCAAGAGGAATAAATACGATCGCCATCTCTGTCCACTGTAAAGCTTATCCTGTGTGCTGCAGTCTGTGCGTGAATTTAAAAAATGCAGCCAGAAGAAGCATTACGTCAGCTTTGATTGTGAAATGCCAATGGACCAATTGCCATGCAAATGTTCGGGAGTATCTTTCTGAATGAGATGTGACTCGCGTTAACTGAGTGGGATCATTTTCAGATATTGTATGGCTTCAGAAGACTCGAAATGCAACAGGACTTGTTTGTAATGCTTTTATACTGCTTGTTTATGGTCAGTTTTTGCAATAAATAGGTTTAGTAGGTTTAGGGTAGGGGTAGGGTTAGGTGTTCCAATAAAAGTATAACTTTATACAAAATCATTTCTATTTTTATGCATGCAAACGATTAAATTAAGGCAAACAACTGAAAACAATGGAGGACCCTGCACGTCGAAAAGTGACGCTAAAGGGGTACCCTGTGCGTTAAAAAAATGACGCTAAATGGGTCCTGACCAAATGTCAGTATGTGACGAGTTGGGAGCGAGAATGTCAGAATACTTCCGAATATAATGCATGAGTCATACAAACTAATGTTACAGTACTTTTTTGTTATTTTGAAGCCTGACAGCCCCAGTTCACATACCTTCCCTATGGAAACGACTGGCCAGTTCATTAACTTTTGTTTTCCAAGTACGAAAGAGAAAGTCATAAGGGTTTGGAATGATATGAAAGCTAATAGAAGATTTTAATGTGCAGGAGAAGTAATCCATTTATTGTTTTCCTCATGCATTCATTTATATATTTATTTATTTCCAGAAAAAGGCAGAGTCTGTGAAAATATTATAAATCATTATATTCACACTCATTATTTTGGAAATGATTTGAAGAAGCACTACTGTTGTTTTTATGTACATGCTGATTAATTACCTTGTTATGATCGATTAGCTGAAGACACAGAGATGCTGTGAGAATTAGTTTAATTACTTGTATGTAAAAGTAATTTGAATGCGATTCGCACATCTGAATGAGGGAAAGGAGACTGGTTTCATTACATCCCATTGTGCCTCAAGTGGTCTGAAGGACCCACATCAGTCATTTTCCGTCTTCAGTTTTCCGTTTTCTGTGACCGATCCCATGACCGATCACGCTGGAGTGAACAGCTGGTGTGGGCTGGAAGGTTTCATGCATTTATTCTTCAGGAGGATGTGTTATGCCCCACCGTGAATTTACCGTTATTTTGAGCGATAGATTTGGGAGTGTGTTCCAGAAATGTCCCCAGTTCTATCATAGGGCTGTCATTATAGCGCTATAATTCTGTCCCAGACTATGTGAAAGTAAGTTATTAAAGTCTGGTGCTCATGGCCACAACAAAATATACATGATTTATGTACTGCTTTCTCTTCAGTGCTAATAAAGCATTTTGACACTCATGAACCCTCATGAAACTGATGCATTGGCATTCTGATGGCTAAATGTTTTTTGATGTTTTTTGATGGTGTCTTTTGGATGGGTTAGCAGACAGATACGCTTCTAAAGTCATTAGCGACAATGAAAACAAAAGTATATTTTTGAGACATCCTTTTTTTTTTAAATCTGATGTTTATGTATTCACTCTCTGCACTGTTATTTTGCAAGTAAAATCTGATCTGTTTGTTGAGTCAGTATCTGGTGTATGTACATGGGTTGCTAGTAACAACGGCAAGAGATTTATTTTAATACAACAACTGAGAGCTGTCAGTGTGGAAAGAGAAGGAGGAAGACTGGGAATTTGCCCATGCCCTTGTCTGTCATGATACCTCACTGCATTGCTGAACTCAGGGTTCCTACAGGGTTTGGAAAAGTATGGAATTTATTTTAATTATTTTCCAGGTCTTGAAAAGTATGGAAACAAGAATGCAGAACATGGAAAATATTTGTTTTTTCTTGTGTTTTTTAGAATAGAAAAGTAAGAATTTAATGAAAATAAATTAAGTGAGATTTCATGGCAGCTGTTTATTGATTCTTTAGTGATTGTCAAATATGATTATGCAAACTGCAGGTTATAAGCATTTTGTGTTTCTTCTCTCAATATTCTTTGCACTATATTATATAGTTTCAAGGTGCCAGAACTCTTGAACTTGGCAAATTTTATGTCATCAGCCAATTTTATGTCATGTTTTTTGCCGCCACAGAGGATGTGTTAAATTGGACATTATACCTTGATATTAGTGGTAATACAATAAGAATAGTCCCATTTTGAGCGAGTAGATCTCTGTTAATTTATGTGCATCCATGCTCTTTTTATTTATAGTGATGCACAAAGGAAATAGGTTATATAAATCTAGAAATTGTAATGCATTAGCATGCAAAAAATTCCTACATGCATGTGAATAATTTCTTGAGGGCACTAAAAAGTTTCTTGTATGCATATAAAAGTCAGTTTTTTTTTTATTTATTGAATTATTTTGGTTACTTTGTATGTTGTCACTTCAAGAAAATCAATGAAATAAGAACCTGAGAAAATAAAAATATTTGCAGATGACTGTACTATACAGTATACCAAATGTAATGCTGAAAATATTGCTCTATGAACCATTAATGTTAAATATGGTCTGAAAATGCAAATTTAATTGCTAATCACTAGATGGTGAGGATCACATAGTTCACTATATAAGGAAAGAGTTAGCAAAAATAAAGTGTATACTAGGGCTATCATGATTAATTAATTAAAAACCATCTGTTAAAATTTATCCATTTTGAGTAAGCGTGAAAATCGTGTTACATTATGTATTTTAATATCATAAGATGCCTTATTTTTTTCTGATCCAAATATTATTGCCACATTGTTTTTTAATTCTTTTCCACAAAAAACTTTTATTTTTTGCTGTTTGTACTACCAAAAACTAAATGGATTTGCATCAACGTATTCCAAAAAAAATGATATTATCTGAACAAAGCCTTAGAGTTCTAAAAATAGTCCTTTAAAAATGACCTTCCCCTGCAGGAGGAAGTGTGAGAATTTACTGTCACACTAAATCCAGGTTGGTGTAGAAGCAATATATAATTGTTCAAAGATCCACAGTCTGACAAAGAGCTAACATGATGAGTTTTTGAAAAATTAGAGGTGCTTTGGAGAAACAAAAGCGGTGTGAGATGAAAGTACTATGGTATTGTTGCTTAAGAATGTATGCAGGAAGAGATTTGGGGAGTCCTGTAAGGTGTCCACCCTGAGACTTCCTGGGAGTGTCTCTCTGGGTGCAGTCCAAATAACATTGTACGCTTTGCCAGGAAAGTCTATTTTGCTCTTGGAGACGCCCATAGCCTCCTTTAGAATGCACTCATTACACCGTTTCCTCTCTAGGAGAAAACAGGAAAGCATAGCTCTGGGGATAAAGAGAAGTTGAATGAGGCTTAGATTAGCAAAACTAAAATCCCTCTCACAGCATTTCGGGTCTCGTGACAGATATTCTGCATTACTGTCGTTTGCAATTGTCACATGTCGTTACTGGGTCAATTTGTCCTTTGAGTACAGTAGGGTATTACTCATGTTTGCTTGTTTGGTTCAATTCCAAATGCTTTATGTAGAGGAACAGCTGTGCAGCTGCTCTCCATTTAACACTCGAACTTATTGTATTTGTTCCGTAAGGGAAAACTATGCCAGCTACTTAACTTAATCTGTGTTATTGCCCCCAGATGTCACAAATGATAAAATATGGATGGAGGGAATTACTACATACAGTTTGTTGTAAAGCAAATAGAATTTGACATCTCAAGGTTATCGCTTGTGGTGTTATTGATTGAGGGCTTTGCTGAATATGTTTGTGTGTATTGTCTGGCTAAAATGAAATATTTGTGTGAACCGTTTACTAAAATTGCTTTTGGAGTGTTTGGCCAAATTGACCTTGAAATTAAGGATTTATAACCCAAACCTCTTTAAAAGAATAGGAGATTTGATGATTGCCCTCCTCCACATTCAATCCTTAAATGCGTCTTCTGGCCAAGAATCATCCACTCAGGCAGAAAGAGCCCATGTGACTAGCATGCAAAGTGTTGAAAAACTTAATTTAGTTTGTACACGCCATTTTGGGGCTGGTACATCTGAAATCGCTGATACTATTATGATAGACAGTGTGGGAAAAACACACATAATGCCAAAGCCTCAGGGACGTGCAGAGAGTTACTCAGGGGAGGGGTTCAGATGTAAAAGAGTGGCAGTTGGAGTTATTCCAATTTAACAATTACTATAGTAAAATTTTTTATATGCATAATTCTAAAGATAAAGACCTTAACGTGTTCTTGAACACTTAACATAATAGACCTGCTGGTGGCACTTAGGCTTCACAGCAATGATACTAGTTTCATCAAACGGTAAGTCGTATATCAATATATCAGAGTAAATTAATCACTACTTACAATTAGTGGCGACTTCTACAATTTCAGGTTTGTTTTAAAAAAAATGCTGCTCCACTTCACATTGTACAGTGAAATTTGAGCTTGTTTAAGATGCCCACAAAATATACGCAATGGCAATGACAAAAACGTCTCAGACTTACAGATACAGTATACTCTTTTGTACATGTCAGTATAATACTTATAATTCAAATGCATTTTGTTTTGTTGACAACAATATTGTTGTTGATAATTAAAGCTGCAGTCCGTAACTTTTTTGAGTTAAAAAATGAGTACATAACCAGCCAGTGTTCAAAACTTGTTCATCTCCTTACCTTACTAGTATGATTCACAACGGCAAGCTTGTAATATTTTTTTTCTGATTTGAGTCTTAATCTTGAGTCTAATCTGAGGATTTCTTGGGAAATACAAGCATGCCACCGTTTATATTTGCATCATTACGTCACATTTGTAAGCATAAAGAAATGGCTAGTAGACTATATCATGTGAGGATGCTGCAGGTCGAAGAACATTAATAGCCTTTTCTCACAGCAGCTGGAATAAAAACATTTTTCAGTTTGATGGCGGATTGTCATCCAGGAAGGACAATACGATAATCATCAGTGTCAACAAGATTCACCCGTAGTCACCAGTAGTGTACAGATAACGCTAATACACACTAAATAAATAATCAATCTAATATTAACCGAAATGTGTGCTATTCAAGTGTCTGTGTGGAGTGTGGAAGCTGCGTGACAGACGGAGGAGCTGGTGAGGTCACTTGCTCTTAAAATACTCCGTCATTTGTCAAAAGACGTTTATTTGTGTGCACTCAGAATAACAAAAAAACATTGTGCTTTTGTAAAATAATTAAAGCAAACAGGATGCGCTCTCTGCCATCTCAGTCTCTGTAAAATTGAGCACGAAACTTCGTGTATACTTGCCTCACAGACATGAAAAATATATCTATAGAGAGTGAAATACCTACTTTTAAATGATCCAATTCAAATAGAAAATAAATATTCTCAGATTATGTAATCTGTATGAAACATGCATACAGGTGCATCCACTACTGCGGAGATGACGAGTCAGTGTTGCAGACTTCATCTCCTAATTCGAAAACAAAGAAAGCACTAGTTTATCAATGAATTATTTAAACGTTAATGCAGTCTTCTTGTTGTTTTTCCCTGACACATTTATAATTATTATATCTGCTGATGTACTGTGGCAAGCGCTTATTAGGCTACGTAGGCAATTAAAGGCTCATTATTATGTTTTATATGGTTTATTAATAAACATGCGACTAATAGTCGACTAATGCTTAAAATGAATGACTACTTGTCATTCGTATCCACACTGGTGTGTTGACTGACAGCCATACATACTCCTCAAAAAATATAAGATTCATCCGTACTGAGGAGCCGTGTCGATGCACAACCCACGCAAAGATCACTTCGCGAACAACCGCAATTGCAGGTTTCAAACAGAGATGGCGACAAAGAGGCAAAACTTACAGACTGCAGCTTTAAGAGAGGGCCATTTTTGGTTAATTTTGGCCCCCAAAAAGGCCCCGAAGCACCCCCCTCTGCATGAGCCTGAAAGCAGTACCGCTTCAAAAAAGCTATATAGAAATGATGGAAATGAAAAAATTATATAGATCCAAAAGTATTTCAAATTGTTTGTAATAGACATATTTTCACAAGGAAAGATTTTTCTTTTCAGGCCGTTGACCCTTGTTGTTCCTCAATAGCACTGGTCCCTTATAAACCTTAAAGGGATAGTTCACCCAAAAATGAAAATTCTGTCATTAATTGCTCACCCTCGTGTTGTTCCAAAACCTTAAGACATTTGTTCCTTTTCAGAACACAAATGAAGATATTTTTGATGAAATCTAAGACATTTCTGACCTCGCATAGACCGCAACAGAAGAGAGGAAGAGAAAAAAATTGTTGAATAAAGTTGTTATTTTTGTTTTCTTTGTGCACAAAAAATATTCTCATAGCTTCTTCTTTGATAATTTATTCACCTTGTGTCATTCCAAATGTCTTTATTTTTTTCTTTTGTGGAACATAAAGAGAAATGTGCTTTGCCAGTCTCCAAAACTGGCTACCAATATTCTTCAAATACCTTTTGTGTTCTGAAGAAAAACAAAGTTGTATGGTTTTGGAATGACATGAGGGTGAGGAAATGAGGAGAGAATTTAAATTTTTGGGTTAACTATCCCTTTAAAAACCTGCACACCCTGATATCTTAACAAGTTGCGTAATACCTGTCAGTCAGATTAGGCATAATGATTTTGGAGGTGCTTGTTTTGTGTAAAATGTATCAAGACAGTCAGACTGTGGGCTGTTGGTAAGGTCCCTTTAAGTTTAACTCAGACCTTTACTCTTCTGTCTAATAGAAGTCTCTAGGTTTGCAGTACAGGCTAGTGATGTACAAGCCAGGGTTCAGTCCAGGTGAACCTACAACTGTGTTTTGACTGTTGACATTCTGTTCAAGGTCAACGTTAAGAGTTACGAGCTGCAGTGTGTTCAGCTTCTGTCTTGAAATCATTAATAATGCATTGGTTAGGATTTGTAATGAAATGTATAGTTGTTTTCATACATTTCTAATTTTCAGATGCAGGAGTTTCCCTGTCAGTGTATGAGATTGAGATGTAAATCCCAAACCAGTGCAGCAAGTTGCACGTCTTTTGGGATTTCCTGTGTTCCTTTCATATTTCTCTAGAGTAGTTTGTGTTTCCATTATATGAGTAATCAATATTCAGACAGTGTGTTATCTTATTATGCTTTGAGGGAAAGAAGCAGAGAGAGACAGAATGCTGTGAGGTGAACAGTAAATGTGAAATGGAAAAGCAGGGAATAGAAGACAGAGTGCACAGTCAATGCGATATTATAGGGAAAATGTGGAGATAAAGAGCCAGCTGTGCAGTGCATCCATCATACAATAGACTATTATGAAAATTTAATGGTTGCCTTTAGATGGCAGGTGAAATGATCTGCATAATGTGCACTTTTCAGCTCTGAGTTACGTTATTTTGTCTGGATTTTTTATTTCTTGGAATATTTGAAGGCGAACAAGCCCAACACCCCCCACCCCAAACCACACACACACACACACACACACACACACACACACACACACAAAGATCATCATAAAAGATAGATGCATGGCCCTTTATTCATTAACAGTAAGATGCAACTATGTTTTCTATACAACTACACTGTAAATAGTTTTACCAGTTTCAACTTAAAAACTTAAGTTCAGCAGCTGCCTTAAATTTTTAAGTTAAATCAACTTAAAACAAGTAATTTCAACTCGCTACAATAAAGTGAGTTAAACTGACTTGTACTTTTAAGTTGATTTAACTTAAAATGTTTAAGGCAGCTGCTTAACTTAAGTTTTTAAGTTGAAGCTGGGGAAAACTTTTTACAGTGTATGGCATTTATGACACTTACTAGTAAAAGACGTTTAAAACTACAACTGGTGCAACATTTCTGGTGAAGTTAAAACTATATTAAGCAGCCCTGACATTCTTAAAGGAATAGATAACACAAAATATAAAATTCTGCCGTTTACTCTACACTGGAATGACACTGTCATTCCAAACATGTATTTTTTTTTTCTTTTGCTTACCAACATTTTTTAAGAATTTTTTATTTTGCATTCTGGGATCACCTGTTTGAATCTTGAGTTATCAGTTGACATATTTTACAACTACACCACCATAATAAAGTGCTGTGAACTCTGCAGACTAACTAATAATGCAGGTATATTTGCATATACTGAAGTTCTGTGTGCCTTTGTTTATGTAACCACTGGTGCGTTTAGTCAATAATGACTTAGACATATTGTAACCCTTACTGTTTATTCAACCCCAATCCATTGTATGGCCCACAGAGTGACTTTACAGGTGTTTTGTATTACCTGTACAGAGAAGAGGGGTCTTATCTCTCCTGTACCAGACCTGCTCTAGAGAGAAAGACCCATAAATATATCACCACCCTCTGTTTAGCTGGTCCATTCACCATTGCCTATCAGGACTCCCCAGTTAGTTTAATCATGGAGTTTTATTGTTCCTATTGATAATCTAAAGACTATGTGGTACTCCGTTTGTTAGGTACATTCGCTTTTTACACAGAAGCTTGGTTGTTGTGTTTGGTTTTTGTTGACTGCACAGCTTTCTTGTCTTCCCTCCGGGCCTTCTCTGAATTGGGGCCAAAGAGGATCTGGTTTGGATTCTGGAAGACATTCTAATTTACTGCTGACATACTTACCCCACAAACAAATGCTTGTCCTGGGTATATCTGCATTAGGCAGCACTAAAGCAGAGCCTTTATGGTAGCATCTAGGAGTATAAAAGCTGTTGCTTTTGATGTGAGCTGTGAAGCGCTTTAGCTGGCTTGGTTCATTGTCATTACGTCCTCTCCCCTGCTTTATCTGTGCTGAAATTGTTTATGTGTGTGTGCTTGTGCATTAGACAGCACTTTATGGGGCTGGCAAATACTCTGGTCTCTATTTGGCTTTGACTTCACAGCCTGCCTTTGTTTCTTGCCCAGCGATGCTCCTTTTTTGTGGACAAAACTGCATTGGTTGGACACACTATTAAGTAATGATGTCAGCTTTGAATTATGTGAATTATACAGTAACCCTCATTAAGTGCAAAATCAAACCAGCATCGTTCATGAAAACATGATTAAAAAGCTACATGATGCATTAAGATCATTTATGAAGCGGCCGTTGGGTTGATGTGAATAGGTGCGCTGCACAAACTAAGATGGATGGGTATAATTTTAAACCTATTAGTTTCCACTCCCCCCCAAAACCCAACCCGTCCAGAAAATCACAACAACTGTTGGCACTGCTCAAACCCTTACAGCACATTTCATGGCTGCATGTTGCATATTTCCATGTACAAACACTTGTACACTTTTGTATCCGTATGAAGCATTGTGAATTTATTTTACTGAATCGGTTCATTCAGATGATTCATTTACCATAAAAAAGCATTCAAAGGATTCATAATTAATCTGAGAGCCTAAAATACATTATATAAAGTGTATTACATAGATTAATTTTATTTTTTTGTGCTTTCTTCATTTTTTCCAAAAAAGTTGTGGAAGTTGTGGATTAAAAGGTTTAAGTTTAATGGGCAGGGATAGCCAGTTCAAAAATGATAAAAGTAACTTTAAAAGTAAGAATATGATTTGAATAAAAAAGTATTTAATATATATGCATAAATATTTGTCTATAGTATCACCATCTCTTCTTTGTGCCAAAAATTATTAGCAATAAGCAAAGTTCCTCAGGTAAAAACTGGCAAACTTTTCAAGCACATCACTGGTGTTTTTTTCTAGTAAAACAAGTTAAGTTAAGCTGAAGTTGTCTATTAAGCTGAAGTATATCTACTTAACATTACAGTTAAATTGCAATTTTGACAAGCTAGAGTGAGATGACAGTCAATCAGCATTATTTAAACTCATACCTGCTTTGTGGGTTTGCTCAATATCAATAAAAATTGAATCTGCAGGCAGACATGTGCTGTAATCTACCCTTTGTCCTGATTATTTACATAGCTGAGATGATGTGCCAGGTATTAGCATGGCCTTTCTAGACCACCTTTTATCTGCTGTCTGGGTTTATTTTAGGAGCCTTTCATTATTCAAGATGCTAAATTATAAATTATCGTTATTTGTTTTTTTGACGTAATGTTGGTATTGTTGCCAAGGGGATGGCAGCATGCACAGAGCCATTTGTTGCTGTTATTGTTTCTTGTCCTGATTCTCATTCTAGCATGGCATGTTTTAACTGTTTGGGGGAAAACATGCTCATTAACCATGATTTTTTTTTTTTTTTCATTTTTGCCCTTCACCTCATCAAATGATGCACTGAATATGACTTACTAAAAATACAGACCAACAAAAAAAAAAGGATCCAATCTCTTCACTTACCAAATGAGAAAAACCTATTTAGTTGTGCATTCCAGGACTAAATGGAAATTCATGATGTAGTATATTCACAATTTTTTTCCACAGATACAACATTTTGAATATTACAATTATACTAATGCACTTTTCTTGGCCATTAAAAAGAATGTCATTAGTCCTTTCTTATCTTGCGAGTATGTTAAGAAAGAGATCTTTTAAAAGTGTCTTTCTTAGATATGTCAGTAGCAAAAACGTTGTTAGATTTTGATTAATTTCTGTTAATCAGTTCAAACAGTCAGTTTAAATGAATCCATTCATAATTCTTGCTGCCAGCTGGAAAGCTCTTAATTACAAAGTTAAACAGTGATTATTTCAATCTGTCATTCTTGAAAGGGATAGTTCACCCAAAAAATGAAAATTCTGTCATTATTTACTCGTTCCAAACCCTGTATGACTAACCTGTTTTCTGAAAATTATTATTATTTTTTTTGTCCATATAATGGAAGTCCAAGGTAACAAATCTGTTTAGTTAACAACATTCTTCAAAATATCTTCTTTGATGTTCCACAGAGGAAAGAAAGTCATACAAGTTTGGAATGATGTGAGTTGACATGAGTGAGTAAATGATGACAGAATTTTCATTTTTAGGTGAACTATCACCTTAAATCTGTTGAGTCTGTGGATTATAAGGGAATACATACGGTACCTTATATGTGGTGCATATTAATAAAAATGATATTATTCTTCCTATAATATGTGATTATTTTAGGGCTGTCACTAATTAATTATTTTGGTAATCAAGTAATCTGTCGATTATTCTGACAATTAATCGAGCAATCGGATAATTCATTTCTTTTGTAGTAATAAAAATAGACCTAAGTTAACAATAGCCTTTAAAATGACTTAAAATACATAACAATGAGGCAATAATAATTAGTTAAAATAAAGTATCAAAAGCAAGTAATCATGTGGTTTTATTGAACATAACTGTTAAAATACATAATGTATTAGAAACAATAGAGCTAATGTTCATTATCCATTATAACAAATGCCTGCAGAGGGTGCCAACGGCCTGACGATTGTTTTTACATTTTACTGCACAATCTAATTGTTATTTAATATTGACTAAACAACGTTTAAATCAAATGTCCACTTAATCTTTAATATTTGGCCATTTCTTTATGATAGAAATGCTACAGCCACTATAATTTCTTGAATATGTAGACATCACAATGTGCAAACTCAGAGTGAGGGTTTAAAGATTTATTTTGAAATTGCGATGAACAGTTAGCATATTGAAAAAGATAATGATGTATTCGCCTGTGTTTGTGTAGGTTTATAAACGTTCCCAGATGAATGTTATAATAAACCCAAACTAACAACAACATGCACAGATGGAGCTGAGACGCTCCACACGTCTATGATAACAGTTTGTGTAGCAGCATTTACTGTTAATGGAGCCACTCTGAGATGCACGTACGTAACCTAACTTACATGCATGTAAATAATTAAAGTGCATATATTAAATCTGCATCGCATATATCTATTTAATTGTTTAATTGATTCGTAGCATTTGTGAATTCTTAATAGCATATGCTTTATGATTTTTAAATAGGTTTAATATGTGGAATGCGCCACTTCTGTATTTTTGGCGATTAATCGGTAAAATGCATTTGAGGATTTGTTTTTTTAAATTGAGTACTCGAATAGAATTGAGGAATCATTTCAGCCCTAAATTATTTCAAAGTAGATTTTTACTGCACCTTAGTTCTTAATCATTTTTTGACAACACTGTTTCTTTTGTATCTTTAGCACACTCATTTACAGGAACAATGTATTTTAAGGGATTATATGCTCTGTTTAGTGTTATGCTCTAGAAATGCAGCTCTGTGAGCTCTACCATGTTTTTTTTTTTTTTTTTTTAGAAAAAGTATGTAATATATGTAGCTCAATCTAGTTGATTTATCATGAAATAACTCTTGTGGCGAGAGAAATAGCTCAGAATATCAACAATGCTGAAAATGAGCTTATATGTGCATGTAAATGGATTTTCAGAAGACTGCTGTTGAAGGCAGTGTGGACATACTCTGTTATTGATTTCCTCCCTCAGTAAAGAGACAATATTACACTGGTATAAGCACTAGTCAGAATGGAATTGTGTCTCTGTAAAACTGCAAAAATACAAAATATTTGCATGGCTCCTTCATGATAAAACTGAGGAGACGAGGGAGTTTTTTCCATATAGACAATGACACAAAAACTGCAGCTAAATACGGTTGTATTCTTCTTGTATGTGTTTAATCATATTCTATATAAGAACTGTATAGTGGTTTACATCAGAAAGTGCTAATATGCCAAAGTGTTGCTATGGTTATTAATACAGCAATGATCATGGGTTTGGGACTACTGTATTCTGTACGTGAATGTTAATCTAGAGAATTCATGCCCATTTAAAAGCAGTTACTCACAAAACTTTTCACTTTTGCATTCATTTTAGTGTCAAGTGTAGCACAGCAGCCCCAGGCCCAAATCCTCCCTGTAAACTCAGAGATGTTGATTCAGATGGGAATAAATTACCACACAATGCAGTGCTGTTTAACTTTCTAATATCTACGACAATAACACCAACTAGTTGGCCTGCAAATTCACATTCCAATGCAAAACTTTTACTGCCCAAATAGAGCCCAGACTCATAATGATAAACTTGTATTTTGTATACTTGTATCAGCTCTGTATCTATGATTATGTATTCCTGTCTGAGTCATTTCTATTTAAAGGGATAGTTCAACCAAAAATATTCACCCTAATGTTGTTCCAAACCCGTAAGACATTTGGTTATGTTCAAGAACTCAAATTAAGATGTTTTTGATGAAATCCGACATGTTCAAGGCCCAGAAAGGTAGTAAAAACATTAATAAAATAGTCCGTTTGACATTTTTGTTTTCTTTGCGCACAAAAAGTATTCTTGTTGCTTCATAACATTATGGTTGGACCACTGATGTCACATGGACTATTTAAACAATGTCCTTACTACCTTTCTGCCACTTGAAAATGTCAGTTGCATTGCTGTCTATGCAGGGTCAGAAAGCTCTCAGATTTCAGCAAAAATATCTTAATGTGTTCTGAAGATGAATGAAGGTCTTATGGGTTTGGAACAACATGATAGTGAGTAATTGACAGAATTTTCATTTTTGGGTGAACTATCCCTTTAAGCATCCTTTATTTTATTGATAATTTACTGCAAAGGATAATTGTAGAATGTCTACACTAGTCAGTGTGAAGTCCGATACATCCCTTGTTTACTTGCAGTAAACGTGTTTCCCTTAGAGAATCTTGGTGCATCTCATTATTTGATGTTCCTTTGCTTAATAAAACCCAGCAGTTATTCCTTCGGCAGGGGTGTTTAGCTCAATCAACTTTGACGGGACTGCTTGAACATCAGATTCATCAGTTTGCTTTCGCTTTCTCCTGCTGCTTCTTGCTCATTCAAATTTATTTGATGAAAAACAAGCCAAATGACTGAAATTGCTTTAGTCTGTCCTTGGGCTGCTTTACTACTGCATATACGAGGAAACGGGCCCTCAGAAATCAATGCCTGACAGTAAAATATGGGCATATTTTAAGTGACTGGAGAAGTTGCAGCATTTCACCAGGGAAAGTCCTTATCATGCAGAAACAGCCATGAAGATTAGAGGAAAATTATAAAAACGGATTTAACGCATGCTCCAAGTCACCAGCTAAGATTTATGAACCTACTTCATTATTCCAGAGTGCTTTGTCTTGTCAAGTGTAGGCACTGCCCATGAGACCTGAGCAACGTTGATGTGCCTCATGGTGTGTGTTCGATTTTACACTTGAACCCTAGAAACGTGCCAGCATGGCAATTGATACACTGTATATCCACTGTCCCACTAACAGGTTCATTAGGATTACAGTCTTGATATTCTGCATGCCATGTCCAAAGGCAAATTTCAGCCTTATGTATATTGTAAATACATATCAAAGTGCAGTGCAAACGACAAGGATATACTGCACCCTGAAAAGTCTTTGTACAAAAAGTTTGCTTTTCGTTGAGACTATCTGAGATGACTTCCTCTGTGTTTCTGCCAATACAGCAGGACATCATGCTGCATATTCAACTCTGAATTATCCCGTCTGCTGATTTACACCCTAATTGGCTTTCTTAACAGTCCTGGTAATGAGATTATATGCTTCATGGAGCAGCACGTCCCTTTTGGTCTCCATATCTGTAATGTAAAACTCCTTTTCCTGATATTAATAGTTGGTAGCAGAAACTGAATGTTGGAGCCCTATGCATACACACAGATGGTTATTGTCTTCTTGTTTTCTTTGCCATGAATACAACTCATGGATTGTGTTTGCCTTTTCCCATTAAACAGGTTATTCAGATTTGCTAAAAAATATGGAAACTACATTAACCTAGGCTGCAGTGTCTATACCAGGGGTGGCGAACGTTGGTCCTGAAGAGCCGCAGCCCTGCATAGTTTTGCTTCAACCCTAATCAAACGCACCTGAACAAGCTAATCAAGGTCTGAAGGGTTAATAGAAGGCAACAGGCAAGTGAGTTTTAATTAGGGTTGGAGCTGAACTCTGCAGGGCTGCGGCTCTCCAGGACCAGAGTTCGCCACCCCTGGTCTATACAGACACTTTCCATCCTGGTGTTTTCTATTAAAGGAGAAGTCCACTTTCAGAACAACAATTTACAGATAATGTACTCACCCCCTTGTAATCTAAGATGTTCATGTCTTTCTAAAGAAATTGTTTTTTGAGGAAAACATTTCAGGTTTTTACTCCATTTGAACTTCCAAAACTTCCAAAATGCAGTTTAAATGCGGCTTCAAACGATCCCAAATGCGGTTGTAAACGATCCCAGACAAGGAAGAAGGGTCTTATCTAGCGAAGCGATCAGTTATTTTCATTTAAAAAAATACCATTTAAATACTTTCTCAAAGGCTTGTCTTGTCTTGCTCTCCCTGAACTCTGTGTATTCTGGCTCAAGACAGTTAGGGAATGTCGAAAAACTCAGTTCGTATTTTCTTCCTCAACTTCAAAAATCATTTCAAAATCATCCTACATCGCTGCAGAAGTTCTGAACCAGTCTTTGCAAAGTGAACATGCAAAGAAGATCAAACACCCTTAACAAAAAAGGTAAAACAGCAATATAGGACGATTTTGAAGTTAAGGGAGAACATGAGATGGGTATTTTCGACATACCCTAACTGTCATGAACCTGGAAAAAAACAGAGGTCGGGAAGAGCAAGACAAGATGAGTGTTTGACATAAAAAAGCATATAAATTGTATTATTTTTATGAAAATAACCAATCGTTTTGCTAAATAAGGCTCTTCTTTCTCGACTGGGAACCACATTTGGGATCGATTGAAGCCGCATTTAAACTGCCTTTTGGAAGTTCAAACTCAGGGCACCATAGAAGTCCATTATATGGAGAAAAATGCTGAAATGTTTTCCTCAAAAAACATAATTTCTTTACGACTGAAAAAAGAAAGACATGAACATCTTGGATGACAAGGAGGTGAGTACATTATCTGTAAATTGTTGATATGGAAGTGGACTTCTCCTTTATTAAATGCTGCTGTTTAACCAGAAAACATAGATGGGGAAACTCATCCAGAAACTCTTGGTTAAGCTTCTTAAGAAAGCTTGGTACAGACTCCAGAAGCATCTGAAATATAGTTTCAAGATGGATGGAGAGCTTGCATTGATTTTTGCATGTGTATCTGCTATGTGAAAATTTTTTTTCTTTGAGTGATGACCTGACCTACCTCAAGGTACTCTTGACGACCCCTCACTTTTCTTATTTTAGCACTGGTTCTCTAAACCTACAATGGATCTGTCACTGTAAGAATATATGCATAACTGATTGATTGCAATGTCCTTTTTTGCTTAATAGAGCTGCAGGGCATGCGTTTTTGAGGCAATGCAGAATTGCTTGTCCTCTGTGTTGAAGGAGAAAACCTGCAGTGATAAATGAGAGATTTTTACATTTTAGCTTATAAGGTAATTCATATACTCGTATTTGGTCATTTTCCAGTCAAAACCTTGTCAAAATTTATCTTTGACTTTGCTCACCCTGTACTTTGGAAAGTAGTGCCAGCAGGCAGTGTCAATGTTTTATGATTAATAAAAACAACAAGAAGATATGTTTATTTTATATAGTACTTTTAGGGGTAAAAGTAGAACAAATAAATAAAATAAACACGATGTACATGCGAAAGAACAATGAATGATGGAAAGGATCAGCATGTATGTGATCCATCAGTCAAACAGAATGTACATAAATGGAAAAATGCCTATATATCATGGGGACAAAGAAGAGGCAGCAAATAGACAGAGGGGTTTTCCAGGGGTGTTGAAAGTTAATAGTGATTTACCTTCCATCATATACAAGCCACCATCCATTTGCAAGCAAATCATCCCTGCAGATAGTATGAATAGGCTGCATATAATGTATGAAAAGATTGAACAAGTGCACCCCATTAAAACTTCATGAAGATTCAAGACATCAGACTCTCCCAGTCAAGATCTGATCCCTGTCAGTTAGTGGCATGTGCATGTATATGTGCACACCATTTCACTTTGGTCCTTGGAAATCTCTACACTTATTTCCAGCCCTATTTGAAATCTGCAGGTAAATGTGATTTGATGTGTATCCTGAAATGGAAGATGATTGGAATGAGATTGCTTCCCGGTACCCATCTCTCGTTTCACACCTCAACTTTAAATCACTTTGTCAAGAGTGTTTTTCAGTTTCGGGCCACTGAGCTGTCTGTCTCTGCTTAAGGAATATAATTAAACCCATTATTTTTTTTGTCAGATCTCAGTTTTTATTTAAATATATAAAACCATCTTAAAGCCTTATCCTTTATTGATAACACACATTTCCAATTTGTCAAAGAGCTAGCGTAACTTGTATAACGTCGGAAGTAAAAGTACATTTTAATGGGTTTGAATTGAGTGGTAAGGTACTGTAAAGAATGCTAATTCTCCTTAGCTGAATAAATGGATTTCTCCTGAATCCTTTTATATATCTCTTTTGTTAGTCTGGTACACCTGCTAAAAATACTGTGGTGAATGAATTGAATAGTCTTCAATGGTGAGAATGTTCCATTGTTTGTGTTTAGGCTCACGGCTTTTCAAAAATTAATCCTAAAATTTAAATTAGGCATGAAAGTGAAATTCACCCAATTTATTTTACAAAATGCTTTTTTTTTGTGAATGATTCATCAATGCATGTTTAATTTAGTTGTATTTTGCCCCTTTATTTATTTATTTATTTATTTATTTTCTAGCTGTATTACATCAATTGTTTTTATATAATACATTTGATATAGCTAGTAACAGGAAATTTATATTTTTTTTCCCACCATGATTTATTGGTATCAAATTCTGTGTTTTAGCATGTCTAATTATTTGAATGCATACTTAATTTATTCACATTTATTCTTAAAATAGCCTTATGAAAGGTTTTTTACCCTCAGAAATTAAAATGTTCTGGTTATCAAATGAAGGCATAAAACATTAAGTTTATCTTTTTATATTATTTATTTATATTATTATTGAAAATTAAGCAAACTTTTTTTTTGGCAAACAAAGGGGAATTTACTATTAAAACATGCAAGAAATGTTGTGTGATTATACCCTAAAAAATAATGTTTCATTTCATAGGTAGTAGTAGAAATAGTAGTAATATATTTCAGGCATAATGTCATCAAGTTAAACCAGACTCTTTTTTTTGATGGGTTGCCGTGTCTACCTTTACTTTTCTGTGTGTATATGATATGACCCTAGTTTTCCTAAAATGTAACAGTCAAATGATGAAATCACCATGAGAGTCATGCACACTTCAGTGTGTGTAGTAAACAAAACTGCTCATCTGTTCCATTCATTAAAATTTTTGCAGCGTAATATTTACAGATACTAGTCCATATTGCAGTTTGATTTAAGTGATTAAATTCAAACTTTGACAAATTCCGTGACATTCCGCGTTATTAAGTAAATGCAGTTTTTTTGACTGGATTCCACGATTCCGTCCATGTTTTCCGCATCGCGGAAATCATAGGGCCGTACATTACTCCCTTGTTTTAGACAAGCCAGCTCAGTCATTTCCGGTCAACTGTACTCTCATAGTACAACTGTCCTTTGCTCGTTTTCTCTACATAATCCATTCACAATTTGAAGAAAGGTTTTGTTTGTCTAAGAGGACCAAGCGTCCATGTATACCGTTTTAAAAATGACAAACGCAAGTGTAAAAAATATGTGCGTAAATCCGCTAAATATGCACAAGTCATTTGATATGATTGACAGTAATAACCGAACTAAACATCTGACAAGCCGATGTCGAAAATAGAGCTGTGTGTGAAATGATTCAGACTAAATTCAGAGTAACAAAACTATAGCAGTAACATGTTTGTGTTAGTTGATTATAGGCTTTTTAGTGGCGGAAATCACTGACAGCACGTGCTGTTTGTTTAAACGCGTGACACTGTGCGCTGCACAGAGCAGGACACTTCAAAGGCGGATTTAAAACATCAACAACGAAACGGTGTGTACTGTAGTCATTATTTTCATGTCATTACTAAGCGATGAATTTGTTGACTAGATGCTGCATTAGTAGAGAAATGACAGCAGTATACTTTTGCCCATTTGATGATCAAATAAAGTCTTGTAGACCGCCGCTTGAATTGAATGCGACGTGTCCAGTGTGTGTGATACGGAAGAGTTCCTCTAGACGCGGTGCTGTACTTTTGCCCGTTGTGTGACTAACATATTTTATATTTTGATTAGATAACCACAAATGTTCTAGAATAGAAGCAGTTAAGTTGTGAAAGTACACAATATCCATATGTATGCAATTTCAGTACTGTGGCCTTTGTGTAGATATTTAAAGATGGCCATCTTTAGCTTGACTGTTGATGTAATGGTTGCACTTTACAATATGAGTCCATTTGTAACATTAAGATTGATAAAAGCTGTAGAATAGAAGTATTGCTCCTTGTTAGAGTATGTTAATTTCAGCATTCACTGATGTATTTTAAAATTTTTTGTTGTTTTTGTTAACAGTAATGAACAATGAACTAACTGTAATGATCAATGTATAATTAATATTAATATTTGTATTCATTTACAAAGTATGGTTCAGTAGGCTACTTTTTTTTTATTTTTAGTGGAGCACTATTTATTTTCCGTTCAGTATCCCTTTTTTAAAAACTATCGGTCGATTAATCGGTATCGCCAGTGTGGTCCAACCTAGTTATCGATATCGGTAAAATCCAATATAGGTCGACCTCTAGTCTTTATAAATAAAAATGAATCTTTGAAGGGAATTTTCCTGCTCAGCTGTAGAGTTGAAAAATAATAAAGGCTTTAAAATATTACAAGATTTTAAAAATGTGTTCATGACTATGAAGGCAAGTTATTGATTATCAAGAATACTATTAAGGTGTCATTGAAGAGAAGCATCTCTAGCTTGCTAACGTTAGCCTAAACAGTTATGAC
Source organism: Labeo rohita (assembly GCF_022985175.1). Lineage (NCBI taxonomy): Eukaryota > Metazoa > Chordata > Actinopteri > Cypriniformes > Cyprinidae > Labeo > Labeo rohita. The sequence continues at coordinate 8,388,713 of NC_066874.1, read as the reverse complement.
AGTGTTTAGCTGTCAGCATTTTAATGTACAACTACGTAGGTACTCTCCTGGGATTACCAGGCTCAGAATTTAAATAATATGTTGTTAAATAATATGAAACTGAATGTTCATGCCACTATCATTATTTACGATGTTGCAATTATTTTTCTCAGTTTCTGATAAGAACGAGGCAGGAGAGAGTCTCCACCTATATATAGCACATATAAAATGAGCTACACCGGAAATTTACGAGCTGGCTTATCATTATGCGGAAGTTCTAAAGAACGCTCAGTGCATATTTGCTGTTGTTGGTTATTGCTGTTGTTGTAGACTATTATTGCTGCTGCTGCTGCTGCCAAGCAAGTACAAGAATTTGCTACTGCCAATACATACACTAATATAGTGCTGAGAACATTTAAGACATACTGCTGGTACACAAGTAGCATATTTAACAACCTGTAGCAGATCTCTACAGGTGGAGGTTTTCAGAGGAACTCTGAAAGCGTACTGTGAAATGCTCTAGTGAAGGCTAACCAACCATTTAAATGTAAAGCAGTAAGCTCATTGGCTGTGTATGCAACATGAACCAATCATTTTGTGCCAAGTAGTTTAACACTGAATATCGTCAGCTTGTGTTAACACAAACTAGTTTCATAACAGAACTTTTTGTCAGTCCATAAGAACTAAATATTTAAGTTCATCTCCTTCATTTTTTTAATTGTAGTAATATTTCCTGCTTCTCAAAATTTTCTTATTTAAAAAAGGAATTTATTTCTCTCTAATTTCTCTCGTCTTATTTCTGTCTGCTATGATTGATTGATTTGAAGTGTGCCCAGATTTGATCTAACCAAAAACGAGAGAATTTTAAATTTAAACTCCAACATCCTTGTCTCCTTGCCAGTGCACTGCAGTGTTATGCCTTTTTTTCTAACCTTGGAGGTTTGCTTTTAAAGGGACTCTGCCTGAAGATCTTGATTGGCTGGTTCAGGTGTGTTAAATTAGGGCAGGAGCTAAACCCTTCAGGAACAGAACTGGACATCCCTGACTTAGAGAGATATATCTTACAAGTTTATATAAAATGGATTTAAAATATAAAACAAGCTCTGAAGAGTTTTCTCTGTAGACATAAATTAACTACGGGGGCTTTCACAGTAGCACTTGTGGTGCACACCAAGGTTTGTTTGATGTCACAACTCAATTTGTTTGGATAATGTGAAATTTGTCTGGGGTACAGCATATGCAAAGTCCGGAATGGTTTGTTTCTGATGTGAATGCAATCATACATCACAGAAGTCATCATACTAATCGTACCAAATCACGCTATTAATGTTGCAGGACTTGGTCAAACTGTATTTATGCATTGTCTTACTCACTTTCCTCTATAGATAGGCTGCCTTCTTGCATTCTTTCGAACCTTTGCATGATATTGATATTTATATACAGTATATATGGGCCATTCTACAGAATTGGTCCAAAGTCAGAGTTGGAAGTGTCTAGAAAATGTCTTTTTCCAAAAAAATTGTATGTATGCAAATTGTATAAAAATATCCAAGTTACACATTTCATATTTGTCCTCTCCATAAATTTGTCACTACTGAAACACAGTAATAATAGATTAATTATAAGGGTTATATTGACCTATTAAGATTTTGCTTACCTCTAGATTGTAAGTATATATTTATTTGCTGTTTTCTAAAACATTTTTAAGAAGTAAATCCAACAAGTAAAATTTGAACAAAATTTCACGTGTAATTTGTGTGATTTGTTGCATTTTGAATCTAATTTTTCTTTGTAAAAAAGCAAAAAGTTGATCATACTGATTTCAGATTTAAGGATTTATTAGTTTAGATTTACACTGAGCCAAAAACTATCATAACATCTTAGTTGATCATTCAGTATACTTAATTTTTGACAAAACATTCCATGTTTCGGTAGTGACATTACATTTTTGGTAGTGAAAATAATGCTTTCGTAGCGACCACATCACATTACTGAATTTTAACCCACATACTAAAACACTACTAAAACATACCAAAATACAAAAAATTGCATAACTGTACTAAAATTGAGTTTATTTTACCAAAATATGAGGATTATTTGTTTCATTTTGTCACCCAAAAACAAAGAAACTCCACCAAATGTTTTGGTAGTGACTGTTTCGGTAGTGACAATTTTAGATAATTTTATAGCTCAGAGATGCTAATCAGCACATGGTTAGCTACCACAGTTCTAAACAGTGGCACACACATACAAACTAAATGTTACTGAAAAAGTGTGCTTAATTGCAGAAAAAAGTGTTCGGTAGTGACGTTTCTTAAAGTTACTCACAGATTTTTCAGACTTTTGAACACATTTACCTCAAAATGATGAGACCTATATACTCACATCTTGTAGCTATGAGAGAGAGTGACAAAAGAATATTTCCTGAACATAAATGTATGGGTTTATTTCAAAACAGTCTCGTCCAATAGACTAAAACATACACTGTTTAGGTAGTAACATGAAAAATGCGACACATAATTTACAAAGAAAATATATATATATATATATATATATATGTATACATACATATATCTTAGAGGTTGCCCTGGACTTTAATATTGTCCATCATTTTGACGGACAGGGTCGTAAAGATTCTGTTATAATCTATTATTACCCGTCATTAGAATTTTCATATTTTAATTAGAACAAAACATTTAATTGCCTTTATTTTTGTTCACATTTTCATTTTTAATTATGAACCTACAGGACGACAGTGCAGTGTTTAAAAACAACAAAATATGCTAGGGCTGGGTAAAGAAAAAAAAACTGTTTTCTCGATTTTAATAGATTCTGATTTCAATGAACCAAAATACATTCTTAAATCACAATCAGTCTTTTGCTTTGTGCTGTTTTCAGTTGATGAATAAACAGTACAGTTTCCTTCCAATAAATAGCGATAGGCTAGGCTTTGTGTTATTTTTGGTATCAAACAAAGTCTCACATTTCAAATTCTGTCCATTTCATGAGGAAATTCAAGCAATAAATACCGTTTTGGCGCTTCTGTGTACTAGTCTGAAAAACATTCCTGACAGTTCCATTTTTGTTCTGGATCCATGGCTCTGCTGCCAGACTGGAGCGTACTCACTCAGGGGTGGGAATTTCAGCTACAATTTTGCATTAGATCACCCTCAGTGTAATCTGTCAAAATGACAGCCAGCCTTCAGATTTTTCCGTCACTGTTAAAAAAAATTCTGCCAATGACAGAGAATTTTCGGCTAACGGGACCTCTGATATATATATATACTTTTTTTTTTTAACTTAGCTTTTTAAAAAAATAAATAAAATAAATAAAGATACTTTTTTAAAAAATTATTTAAATATCATTTTCATAAGTTTAAATCTAGGGGTTAGGGTTCGGGACAGCCACCTCCCAATTGAAAGTACCCATTAAATGATGATTTTATATATATTAAGCTTACTAGTATTTTAAATATTATTGTGGGTTTCACTAGAAGGATCTTAATAAACATCTAAGATATGAATACTTAAATGCTTTTTAAATGTGTTTTTTGGTTGTGGGACAGCAGCCACCAATTCTGTAGATTGTATAATGACCCATATGTATTTATATAAATGTATAGACATTTGGAAGCAAAAAAATAAATAAATAAAATTTCCAAAATCCAAAAGTGAGGTGAGCAAGCAACAGCGCATCCATTTTGCAGTCCTGTCCTGCATAATCATTACCTAACAACAGGGGTAAACATCTGCTACTCTGATGATGCAAATGTACTGTGGTTTGGAACCAAAAAACACTGAGTGAACACAATCCACGGGGATCAGTCAAACTCTGGTTCAGACCAGTCAATCAAACCAAGTGTAATAACACCCTAAATAATTAAGGCCATGTAAAATGGGCAGCAACTAGTTTTGGAGTTTCTATTTTTTTACCGTGCTCTGAACTTTGAAAGGTCGCCATGCTTCACGTCGTCTCTGCCTCGTGTCAAAGTTGTGAGATTATATGTGCCATTTTAAGACATAGGCTGTCATGCTCAGTCAAGAGTAATAAATCCTTGTGTCTCATTAAACTTATCCTTCCTTAAATGCATGAGTGGCCTCTTTAATATATCACTTCATGCATATTTTAACATGTTGCTCTCCCCTCTCATTTTTTTTCTGAGATCACATCATTTTTTCACAATTCACCCTAAATGGAAGACTGTCAGAACTGAAAGATTAAGCACCACTTCAAGCAGGAAAACTCAGCCTTAGCAACTTTTCTAAACGCAAGCTGTCAAATTGGCCCTCTTTCTTCCGCACATTCTATTTCCGATATTTTCTCATTCTTCCATTCCCTTCTCCGAGGACGATTCTTGATTGACGGGCTGAAGTGCTGGCGCAAGATGAAGTATTTTGAGCTAAGGGTCTTTTGCGCTGCAGTTCAGACAGAGAGCAAAGCTTTGACTCTGATAAAAGGAAGTGATGTGTTTCCCTGTTGTTCAGGGCTTCATAGAAGCCACTTGACTCCTGCTCCTGTCATTGAGCGATCAAGCCAAACGTGGCACAGCACCATCAGAAAGCTCTGGAAGCTTTACATCAAATCAACTGAAATGCTGAAAGCTTTCAGCAGAGATGACATTGAAACTGATGGTTGCATTGTTGTCTTTGCCGTGTTCAACCTTAATCCTATAAAGCCTTCGGTATCATATTTGAAATGCAAATTTCTAAGGCCTCTGCATTAGCAGCATAATCAAAACAAAAACCTGAAAAACCTGTTGTATGCACAAAAATGATTAACGAAAAACAGATATGCAAAGTATATGTAAGTGCTGTCAGACTGATTAATCACATCCAAAATAAGTTTGTATTTAACATAATATGTGTGTGTGTGTACTGTGTATATTTATATGTATATATTTAAGAAACATTTACTTAGATATTATACTATAGCTATTTATACAATCTATACCTATTTAAACAAATATGTTTTAAAAAAAGTTTTATTTTATGTCAGGCTTTAGAAGGCTGAAAGAAAAAGACAATATATTTTTCTTGACAATAAAGTGAGATTATATGCTAAGATTATACGGTACGTCAATTGCGTGGGGTCTCTAAAGTGTGTTTGTTCTAATGCAAAAGGATCGGCCCCAAGGAATTTTCTTTTTTGATATTGAATGTGTTCAGCGTTTTTGACATCCTCAGCCTCCAACGTTTCTTTGAGGCTTTGATCTTGCGTACTTCTGTGTCATCTCACTCATCGACTCCACATCAGCCAAACACTTCACAGCAAAAGTAGGAATTGATGTCACCTGTATGACTAAGGGTGGCTATTTTCTGAACCACAGAAATCCTGTTTGTACACTCTGAGCAAACTATGCCAGGATGTACTTTTTAGCAGGTATAAAATATTTTTAGTCAGCTTTGCGCAGGATTGTCATCCTGCACTCAACGTGTAGGTGACATATACTACACTAATTGGCAGGAGAGACTAGCTGTAGCAAAATCTCCCTGGGGTTAAATGTCTTGCTCAAGGGTGCAAAGGAAATTTGAGGTTTGTAATCTCAGTAACTCAGTACTTGCTGGATCATCCCACCTGGGATACAACCTCCACAGGGCATAGTTCTGCCACAGTCACCGAAGGCCACTAAGTTATGTGTAATTTTGGTAATTGTTTGGCTGTTTTTGTGTGTACTTAGCTTACTCATAGTGTAAAGCCGTGATGGCATTAAACTATTACCTCCATTAAGTTTCATTATGCATGCAAACGCAGGAGACCTAAACCACAAGCTCATGCAGACAAGTGTTGCATTCTGCTAGAAACAGTTAATGTTTGTTGGACTCTGACCTGTGAATTCGTATGTCGACTAAAAGTGGATCTATTGCAAACATCACAGATGCACCTCTTGACTAAATTCAAAGAACACAAAATAGTCACAATTTAGTATGGGGAACAATTCTCACTGTTAACTAGGGCTTGGTAAAAAATATTGATTTTTAATCAATTCTTATTTTTACAAAACAATGTGGATACTTAAATCCCAAGAATTGATTAGTCTAGCCTGTTTTCAATTAATGGAACTTGTAGGGTGCACCCCATCCAATAAATAGCAGTAAGCTTTGTGCTTTGTTACTGTCAACATGAAACAAAGTCTCAGATTTAATTTCTTACGATTTTATTGCAATATTCAGACAATAAATGACATTTTGGCACAGTTTAATCGCCTTAGGTTAAGAGAAGCGGTAATTATCACGATAAATGTCCAGTTTTCATTTCTTTCAAGTTTAAAGGCAAATTTTGCTCCAGTGTAGTGGTTGTAAACACCAGGTGGTTTTAAACTATTCTTTATGGTCAAAACATGACAAACACCTCACGTTTTTGAATTCTTTACACTCTTCCAGTAATTTTTCCTTAAAATAAATAAAAATAAGAAAAAAAGATTTTTAGTTTTACATGTTCTAATGAGTAATATTGTTTCAAATCAAAAAACAGGTTTATGTTGCCTCATTATATCAATAATAATATAAAACATTTTTGTCTCTTAAAAATACACATTTGATAGTAGCTTGAGTTAGGATGCAGATGAAGATTTATGTTCATTATAAAAATTAGTAATATCGGTTAAAAAATTTAGCAACCTAATTTTATATATTGAAATTTAATAAATATATATATATATATATATATATATATATATATATATTCCATTACTCCTCCTTCAATATATTTAATACACGTCTGCATTAAAAATATAATAACATTTGACACGAATACCCATATTTCTGACACAATACCATGGTCCAGTTAGTGCAACTACAGTAAGTCAATGGTAAATGATGGCGATTTATAGATTAAAAAGACTGACTGTCTCATTGCGCACAGTGCTGCTCCTGTTTGTCAGCGCTGTATCATCTGGTTATAAACCGAGTTTTTTTTTTCGTCAATTCACACTGGATCTAAGAGCACTGTTTAGTAGTTGCGTCACCGAGACTCGTCAGAGATTGAACGCATCTAGTAAACTCGCTGCCGATTGAACTTTGATCCGAGCGGATAAACGGTCCGTGTGGCGCGCTTGAAATGACTAGGGCTCTTTCATTCTAACTTTGCTGCGTAAACATTATATCGTACATTTATCGAATCCTTGTTATCATTTATCGAGGAAATTTGTATCGCGCGATAATTACCGTTATCGATTCATCGCCCAGCCCTATCCGAAGGTATGTTAAAAGAAAGAGTACAACTTACCGAAATTCATATACAGTCTCATGTAATTGCTCAGTGTTTAATATGACAGCTTGTAAACAATGCCTCTTAACGTCACATTTACCTCAGAAAAAACATATTCGGTGACCATAAAGTCATTAGTCAGGTAGATAAATAAACTCTAGAGAGGAGCATTTTGCTAAATATGTACACCATATAAAAAAAAAACATACTAAAAAGTAACTACTTACAGTAATAATAAAGAGTTCTGTAATCTGAAGTGTTACCTTTGTGATGTTTATTGTAAGTATAGCTGTTATATGCCTATTTTTTTACCTTTGTTATTGACAAAATCAAAAAGCATTTTTAAAGTGCTCTTATTATGCCATTTTAAAGGTTGCTAATATTGTTTTATGAGTCTCCTAAAACAGGTTTACATGTATGCAAGGTCAAAAAACACTTTAGTTTTAATTTTACCTCACTTCTAAATGATGCGCAAACAACTTGTGCGAAGCAGTTTGAAGAATCAGTCTCTCTAAACCCCTCCTTTCCCTGAGCCCTCACTGCTATGATTGGTCAGATGATGCAGTCCTTTATGATTGGTCTACCGCGATCGCTAGAAAATACAATCTTTGTAGATTCATCTTTTGGAAGTGAATGTAAAACAAATTTACTCTCACAGCGCAGGATACAGCATCTTCTCGACATGACGTAAACCACATGGAACTTTTACTGTGTTTGTGGGCGGGCAAGTTGTTTGTGACGTAGAATGTGGGCGGACATTATGCAAATGTGATACTTTGTGACATATAGTCGTAACAGAATAAGATTCAAATTCCTGATGACTCGTTTAGGTTTGTGAGCCGACTCTTTTTTTTTTTGATAGACAATAACTTTATTTATCGTGCACTGCCGGCTTCACAACTTTGCAGATAGTTTATGTTCACATACAGCTACATGAGACACAGCATGAAAGGTCATATTTGAAAAGGCATAATAGGAGCACTTTAAGAATATTTAATTTATGTGATTAACACCACTTCAGCACAATCATTCTGTTTCTCTGTGCTTTTTCTTCAGGTGGTTTCTCATTGGAGTCCGTCCTCACATTACAAGCACTTCTCAAACTCTGCAGAATGAACAGGGCATTTAACAGGAGAAAGGGTAAGGGAATAGAGTTGATGTTCCTGCAGTGTCAGCTGCCAATATGCCAACAAGCGTGACTGACTGATGAAGACGAATGCTCATTTATGCTGCTGGCTGTACTACAGGCTGTTTATTTATAAACTTGTTCTGAGTGACACAATTCAGTTACATTAAATTTACCTGAAACCTGAAAGTCATTGAAGAACATGTCGGCTAAATGTTTTTGCATTTGATAGCTAATTAACGTTTTTAGCTGCACCATAAGGGATGCAGATCCTAGAGGTTTCAGCTCCTTGTAAAAGCAACTACTTCACCTAGAAGAAACTCTGACTATTTAGTTTCAGACCATTTTCTTTGGGAAGTAATGACTTCCATGCCTGCATTAAAGCTAGCTAAAATGGGACACACACTCAAGTTTCACCCCCACACACTTCAGGTTTTCAAAGCTTCATTTCTGGCACCCATTTCTGCTTGTCATTCCCAATTCCAAACCCTCCCTACACACACACTTTGCCTAATCTAAACACCACGGACGGACCTGGATTCATAGGTGACACAGGTGAGCATACTTCCCACAGAAAGTGTGCCTTCTAGGCTAATGTTTTATTAATGGTGGTGACAGAAGAGCCTCCGGACTTGCTAGTGTGGTCACAGCCCACGTTTGGTGAGTTTATCTCCAGCCACAGACATTGCAGTAGTAGGTTGCTTTGAATATTTCATAGCTCTCAATTGGGATTCGCTCGTTGCCTGAAATGATCGTTAAGTCTAAACAGACACTCTTGCACACGATTCTCTTTTTCAGAAGATGATAATGCTGCTTAACGAACTAGAAATTATGTGAGACCTCACATTCATTGACCTTTACAGTCACTAAGGGAAACTTTACTGTGTGTAAACAGTTCTGCTGAATGATTAACTTTTTTTTTCTGATTAACTTTTCTGAGTTAATCAGAAAAGGTTCAATAGGAATATTATAAAGGAATATTTTAAGCATAAATAGAAATACTATATAAGTTTAAAACATTGATGTTTCCAAATTACATAAATAATCTGAAACTATTAAAGAATTTATTCTTTGTTTACGTCGAAAAGCTAACTTAAAAACAAAATATGAAATTGCTATTCTAAAAACCATTGTAAAAATGAACCTTGAATGTATTTCAGTGCATTCTTAGGTTATGTAATTCAAAGTTTGGTGACATTATAACATGAAATATTCTAACAGTAATTGATTTTAACCAAATCAGAATCAGTTTCAGTTTGAACGAGAATTGAGTTCCCTGTTTTCCATGTTACTTAAAGTAACAAAATTTACAAAAATTTCAGTAGTTTGGTGTATTTGAACCCTTTCCAACAATGACTGTATGATTTTGAGATCCATTTTTTCACACTGGGGACAACTGAGGGGGACTCATTTGCAACTATTACAAAAGGTTCAAATGGTCACTGATGCTTCAGAAGGAAAAGTGATGCATTAAGCGCAAGGGGTGTAAAGTTTTGCCTAAATATCTTTTTCTTTTATTTTTTGACTTAGTACTGCCCTTCAGAAGATATTTACATGTTTAAATAAGACAAAATAAGTTACATTTACCCTGATCTTCAAATTCAAAAAGTATTCACCCCCCACCTGCACTGGGTTTCTTTCTGAAGCATCAGTGAACGTTTGAACCTTCTGTAATAGTCCCTCAGTTGTCCTCAGTGTGAAAAGGTGAATCTCAAAATCATACCGTCATTGTTGGAAATTGTTCAAATACATAAAAAAGCTGAAAAATGGAATCTGTGGGACCTGAAAGATTATTCTGAAGAACAGCAGGCAATAACTGTTCAGGACGAAAAAGATACTTATAAACAACTATTACTAAACAAAAAAACACAGCTGTGGATCATTTAGGTAACAACACAGTATTAGGAATTAAGCGTATATAAACTTCTGAACAGGGTCATTTTTATAAATTCAACTATTATTTTCTCTTGTGGATTATATGTAAACGTCTTTTATGTGACATATCTCATTCAGGTCAGTAGTAAATAAAAAATAACATGCATTTTGTATGATCCCTCTTACTTTGGTAAAAATAATTTAACATTTTCCAAGGTGTATGTAAACTTTTGACCTCAACTGTACAGTACTGTACATGGATTTTTATATTGTTACAACTTAAACATATCTGGGATTTTTGAAGTCCTTGCAGAAAGTTCTTAGCTGGTTTAAACTGCTTTAAATGTCCCTGACTAACCAAAACTTCTCTAAAACTCTCAAGTCAAACCTGACTGACCAGTAGAAACTAGCTTTTGGAACAGGCTGTTTTTACCACAAAGGATGACCTTTATTTAGGCGAAAAAGCAGAGATTTGCTATTCTTTAGAAAAAGGTCAAACTTTAAATAATGTTCACAGGATAAATAAGTCTGGCAGGGTAATAACTTTGTCAACAGGTTGTATTTTAACACCTAATTTAATGCGTGTTAAGTGACCTCATCCGTGCTCTTGCATTTCACCAGTTGTTTTGAATGCTTACCCTTTATGATTATTTGTGTTTAGACTGACAGCTAATCGGTGGGAGCATAACAAAATGACCTTTAGACCTGAGCTGTGGACAAAGATGTCCTGCAGTGCAGTAACCTTTTCATAACTCAGCAAGGTACAGGGAAAAGCAAAGGGTAAAGCTAAAAATGGACCTGTCTGCTTTACACCACATTTATTATTTTTGAGTTCAAAAACCAATGAGCTACATGAACCTGTTAATTGCACTGTTGTAGTTTCACTTTTTTTGTAGTATTTAAAATTATTGCAATGACCTAGTAGATTGCTGTTATTAATTTTGGAGGTTGCATGCCTCAGCAGTTTTCTCTAAAGTACAGACTCTGAAGTATTCTCTTTATAGTTTTGTAGTACAAAGTTGAGTTGTAGTCTTTTGGCTGTACAGTGTTGCGGTTTCATAAGAATGTGTGTTAGGGTGAGCATACGTGCCATTTTCAGGGGACAGGATTTATATGTTGACTAAAATAACCAGGTTTGGCTGCTTGTGCTGTGCAGATTGATCGTTGTATGACATCTAAGTACCGTGAGAGCTATAGAGAGCAGAGCAGATGGCTCCTTATGCTTTCGAATCGCTCTTGCAGTACTTTGATGTCATACAAAGATTGGTCTGTGCAGCGCCGCTTCAAGTCAAACACACCGGATATGTACGTGTATTTGCATCACTTTGACCTTTCTCTGTAGATCCCACTTTCTCTCTCAGTTGGTCTATTATGTACGATGCCTGCATGTTATTAGTCAAATTACTTTTAGATCACTTCAACAAGTGTGAAAACAGAAAAAAAAAGCCAATATAGAAATCCTGGCCAGAACATGTCCTAATGTATGTGAGGTTCATGAGGCTATTGAGATTATCATAGTCTACTTGATATGTAAATAATGTTGCATTAGCCTTTCAAGGGGCCATCGGATGCAAAATTCACTTTTACATGTTGTTTGAACTGAAAGTTCTAATCTAGAACTAGAGTAATGCTTACTTGGTTTATTTAAGGCAATCGTTTTGCATGGTTTTAGCAAATTAGAATTTTGTTCAATTAAATACAACTAAGAAATTCCAAGTTGCAGGAAATGTCACATTTGTTAGCTCAACTTAAATAAATGAGTTGTTAGAAATACACACATAGTATATAACAATTTAGTTGTTGAAAATAGTGATTCTAAGTTACCATAACTTGCGTGTAAGTTTTACAACACTAAATAAACCTTTGTTAGTACAAAATACTGTTCTTATTTCATTTGGTTTTTTCAAGGCAATTGGTTTGCATGCTTTTTTAAGTAAGGTTTACTAATTAGAATTTACAGTGTGGGTAAAGTCCATTTGTCAGAGCATTCTGACTCTATGGGGTTTTTGGTTGTATCTTTTGGTATAGAGGGCCCTAAGGGCCCCTGTTGGCACATAATTGTGGGGATCCAAGAACCTTTTTTCTTTTCTTTTTCTAAATCCTGGAATTGAATGAGCTTAATGAGCTTTGGATCTATTAATGGTTCTTACGTGCTATGTGTAGCAACTAACCAACAATATGCGGCATGACCAGTGTAGTCTGATTGCCAAATAAATTATTCTTTTGATCTGTTATTTTTGAGGGAAACTAAGGGATAGTTCACCCAAAAAAAAATTCTGTCACTAATTACTCACCCTCATGTTGTTCCAAACCCATAAGTCCTTTGTTCATCTTCAGAACACAAATGGATGAAATCTGAGAGCTTTCTGTCCAATCATGCACAGACAGCAACGCAACTACCATGTTCAAGACCCAGAAAGATAGTAAATAAAATAGTCCATGTGACATCAATGGTTCAACCTTAACACACGTCGAATATTGACACAGAAGTTTTTTTTGTTGTTGTTGTTTTCTTTTCACATAAAAAGTCTTCTCATAGCTTCATAAAATTACGGCTGAACCACTGATGTCACATGAACTGTTTTAACGATGTCCTTACTACCTTTTTCGGCCTTGTACCTGTCAGTTCCGTTGCTTTCTGTGGAGGGTCAAGCTCTTGGATTTCATCAAAAATATCTTAGGGTCAGTATTACCATAGAGTGCCTTTCAAGCCTCGCAATACTCAAAAATGGTCTTAATTTCCCATTCGCTTTATGTGATGTCATAAATAGTACACTCAAGTACTATAGAAACATATTAGCTGAGCTCCCACACTTTTTTTTTTTTTTAGATAATTATGGACCATTATTTAAAGCATAAACCCTAAGATATATCCACCCTGTCATGGACATATATATTACTGTTAAATGCATTTTCATTGTAATATTAAGATGCAAATGATATTTTTTGAAAGGTATGATGTCCCTTTCCTAAACAGGGTTATTTGTTTGCTTTCAAATTGTAAATACATAAAAGATTTTATGTGTTTTTAAAGAAACTCCAATTCGCACATGTATTTTTTCTTATTTGAAGAAAAACTGATATTTGGATGCAGTTTTTTATTTGCATGTTATTGCCCCCACACCTAGCTATCGAACACACTGGATTGTAGATATGATTAAATTATATAATTTAAAATATTATTTTAAAATATCAAGATGACAGGGTGGACCAGCACACGACGGGGTGGACACACAAACCATGACAAAATATGACAATGAAACATTTATTCAACTTCAGAAAAATATTTAATAATAATAATAATAATAATTTTAGTTTTAGCAATATTAACTACAAATAAAAATGCTATGAGTGGCCGACACGACAGGGTGGACATTTTGGAATAACGACAGGGTGGACATTTTTAGCTTCAATTAAAAAAACTGTAACTAGCTAAATAGTCAGTCTGGTTGTTGAAGAGAATTTGGTATATTTAAACTTACATAGTTTGAAAATACTGTATTCTAATCATTTCTGGCATATTTTATGGCGACAGGGTGGACATGTTAAGCTTAGGAAAAGCAAGTAAGCAAACTCATATGAAGAAAATTTGTCAGTTTAAAAGTCACCAACTTACTCACCTCAGCTGTTGAAATTCCCACCACTGAAAAGAAAAGAAAATCTGTTGTCCTGATGTCACTAAAATGGCAGATTCCCCAATATGACAGGGAGGACAACCATTAAAGGGACATGGACAAACTCTTCTTTTTTATTAAATAAAAATATTGTTTTAACATTAAACTAATATATCTTAGACTAACATAACACACCTTTTCATAATCATTTTTATGTTATCATGTTATCATTTATGTACAGGACACCAAAAGGCACCTAACAGTGATATTGACCACTTAATTTTATTTCTGAAGATGAACAAAGGTCTTACAAGTTTGGAATGGCATGAGGGTGAGTAATTAACAAGAGAATTTTCATTTTTGGGTGAACTAACTGTATATAGAACCAAATAAGAGTTGGAACTGTAGAGAACAATTAAAATCAGAACCAGAATTGTGTTATTCCTTACAGTTCCCATCCATTATCATGGGAAAATTGTCAGCTCTGCTAGTAAGTTTTGCATAGGCAAGCACTGCCATTTTCTTGAGAAACTGTTAAAATGTAGGTTTGTCTAAAGACATTTGCGCCACCCAAACTATAAGTTAAGCTTTTCCAGTGTCCTCATGACATTTCTGCAGCAGGGAATATCTAAGCACTTGTGCCCTCTGTGTCGAGCATTAATTGGTGTGCAGTATGAGAGTTCAGCTGATTAAAGTATGTGTGTGTACACCTGCGTGGTGATGAATGCTGAAGAGCCTGTGTTATAAAGGTGTCAAATAAACTGTGAGAGAGCTGTCTCCTCTTTGGCACAGGATTGGACGGCTTGTCAGCTTCATTATATTATTGGGTTTTTGTCGGCATCGCAGTTCTTATACTCTAAGGGCCATCTCTCTTACTTGCTGTCTCTCTTGGTCTCTTTCTCCGTCCCTTAATCTTTCATTCTGCCTCCCTCGCTTTCTCTCCCACTGTTTTTTCAGTTTCTCTTCATTTTTTTTAAAGCCGTGACCTGCTGAGTCAGGTCTACATCACGGCAGCGTGCATTGACCATAGAGGTCTTCTTTTGCCAATTCATCAACCTGCAATTTCACCTACAGCTCAAGGGAGGAAAAAAGAACAATGAGGAGCTCTTCATCAACACCTACACAGGCAATAGGAAATAAAGCACAGCATGTCAGTCAGCCGCTAAAAAAAAAAGCTGCTCTCTGATCAGGGTCGTCCCGCCCTGAAAGTAGAGTAGGCATTTGCAGAGGTCCCCGAAGTGCCAGGAGGACCCTTTCAGGAATCTGTAAGCAGCTTATAACTTGTGAGGACATGTGACAGCAAAAATTGACAAAACTATACTAAGCTCACATTATTTCATTTTCTGGTCCAGTCTTGCTTCCACGAGACCCAGCACACCATGCAAATTCAATTCAAGATGTTGTTTAACCACTCTAACCAAGAACTTTTAGACATTTTGATGACATCGGCCTCCAAATATGATGATTCCGTTTAATTAAACGGCACACAGTTTGAGGTGCTGTTGTATAATGAGGAAAAAAATTTGATGTGCTTTCACTTTCTGGATTTCATTTTGGACAAAGTGTATATTTTAGTTATAATTACTGTGCTCCCATTCTATTATGCTCCCACTTTTTGATGTGCAAGCATGCACCAGCACTCCTTCACTGAAGTTTGTGAAGGTTTAAAGAGAATTGCTTTCTGTCAGGATGAGCCTTTATGCAACACTTACAGACAAGAATATAAAAATTAAACCATAAAAGTTATGTGCTGAGGTAATCGAGTCTGAAAAGCATTAAACAGCAAATGCTTCTGATAAGAGGGCAGACCGCTTTAAACTGTAGGCTTATGAGTTATAGTAGTTTGAAGCGCCTAATATAAGGCATCTCTTATTTTTAGGACAACTTGGATTATGCACTTCTGTATGGAAGCCTGAAAAAAAGTTATTGTGACTTTATAGCTCACAATTATTGTTTTTTTTTTTGCGATACAAGCTCACAATTCTGAAATTTTTCCTCAGAACAGAAGAGTGTAAACTTGAAACTGCAAGTTATAAAGTCAGAATTGTATGATATAAACTCACGATGTGGAAAAATAAAGTCAGAATTGGGTGATATAAACTCAAAGTCCAATTTAGAGGGGAAAAAAAGACTGTTTTCACAATTGCGAGTGTATAGCTCACAAGAGATATAAACTCCCAATTGCGTGCAATTGCAAAATAAAAATGCAACTCTGATTACAAAAAAAGAGTAAAAATTGTGAGTTTTTATTTTGCAAGTCTGAATTTATTTCTGAAATTGCAAGGGTTTTTTTTTTTTCAGAATTGTGAATTTGTCCCGCAAGTTTATATCATGCAATTCTAAGAAAAAAGTCTGATTTGCGAGTTTATATCTCTCAATTCAGACTTTATAACTCGTAATTGCAAGTTTATATCTTTATATCACAATTCTGACTTTTTTCCCAGAATTGCGAGTTTGTCTCACAGTTCTGACTTTATAACTCGCAATTGTGAGTTTATATCACATAGTTCTGAGGAAAAAGTTAAATTTGTTAGTTTATAGCTCGCACTTCTGAGAAAAAAAATCTGAATTATGAGATGTAAACTCACAATTACAAGAAAATAGTCAGAATTGTGAGATAAAAAGTTGCAGTTACCTTTTTTATTTTTTTATTCAGTGGCAAAAATAGACTTCCATACTTTTGAGATCACTCTGTGTAGAGCTGTAATCGGGCCATAAAAGTTAGGCCCGATAGGGCCCGAGCCCGACAGAATTCAGGCCGAGCCCGACAAGTATATTTTGATTGACAGCTTTTTAAAAGATAGTTTCAGCACACAGCTCTTTTGCCTTTTGTCAAGAATGAGTCATTTATACATGTTTTAACATAATTTATTAATGACTAACATAGGCTATACACCACTTGGAAGTTGGAACAAAGAAACATAAGTCCTCTGTAACATCGTAACATCTTGGCACTCTAAATAGGCGTACACTTAGCCTATAAATAGACTCTTTCTTAACAAATTAAATTAAGATAAGTTCTAAATTAAGATGGGTTTTTGGCGATAGCGAAATTAAGATAGTTTCAGCGCGGTCCTGAGCTCACTGAACACCCTTTCACTGCTGCTGCGACTGGCCGGGATGCATAGTACTGATCTGGCTAATAGTACTGATCTGGCATAGTACTGATCTGGCCAAAACGTAATCACCAGAAGCAAGCCTCCGTTTCACCTCCTCAGCATCCATTTTTGCATCTTTCTCACGCTAATCGAAACGCATCACATGACCGCTAATTTACCGGGCAAGCCAGAGCGGAAGCCCGAGCCCGTGTAAAATGATATAAATAAAGCCTGAGCCCGACCGAACCTGTCGGGTCCCGTCGGGTTTCATCGGGTTCGGGCAAAGATCTTCAGCTCTAACTCTGTGTCCTTCATTTTATATATATATTATATATATTTTGTTTTTAGATTCGTCCACAACATTTAAGCGGACATAACACACACACTCCTGCCAATCTCATGTTAATCTTGAGTTCAGTATTGCATCCCTCATATCTCAGAAGAGTCTTTAGTTTTATGAGATTTATATAAGACAGATGCAACTGTACCGCTTTTCTCCAAAAACAGTCAAGCTCTTGGAGGTGTACCATGGATAGAGCTAAAGAGTCACAAGCACACAAAATTTTTGTGTATAGCGATCATCTGCAAGCTGTGACACTGATATAAATAAAACAGGAACAAACAGCATAAGTTCTCTGATACTCCGAGTTTAAAGAAGACAGAAAAAGAGTTCAGGAGACAACAAAGTTCCACATGTGCAGTGATTAAACCAGCACTGCATTCATTTGGTACACATGCATGCTGAACTGAAATGTTTTCCAAAGTCCAATAGTCAGAGCGATCCGATTCTAAACTTGGGGTCACCGGTTATATCTTTCGCTATAGAGGTCTCTCAAAACGTGTACTGTTATAGCCCCATTACCTATTGATTACTGACCAATGTTTTGAAAGAGGTACAAGAAAATTTCATTTAGTATTATGATGTAATAATTTGTAAAATGTAACGATTTACTACACTAGTTATTCTAACCTTTTCAATGAAACCCCTAGTGTGCCCTTGTAGCCACCACGGGTCCCTGAACTCTCTGACAACTTTAAAAACCCTTGGTCTAATTAAACAAGATGCGCTTGGTCCTCAACATTTAACACACCAACCACAATAACAGTGACAACCACAAGAACACATTTAATTAAAAGTTGAGGTCTGATTAATCACTGCATGAAAAATAATTGAAAGTGACAACAAATGCAACAACAGCGGCATAAATAAAATCAAGTGTAATCAGTTTAATTTATTCACGCCATGCATTGCTGTGATCTCAAGTACTGCATCACAGTGTTATCATTCTCACACTACACACCTTGCTTAGAAAGAAAATGCTTAGAAAGATAAACAGAAAAGCTTTCTTTGTGTTTGAGCCTTTGGTGTGTGTGTTAAAGTTTAAAGCACTGAAATCAGGGGAGGAAAAGACAGCAGACCTGTGTTGTTGTTGAGAGTTTTTAAGGGGTCTCTGAGGTAGAGGTGCAATGTCGGCTGCACAGGAGAATCAATAATCATCTTTTAAGGTTCCAGACATTTTGATTCCTGTGTAACTACAGTACATTTATGCTGCCTTTTTGGTGTATAAAAGTTCAGGACAACCACAAAAAAATGTAACAAATGAAACATTGAATGACTAAGGGACATATTTGCACAGCAATGCAGCACAGAAAACATACGCTGACACTGACTTTTTAATTACATGGAGTAGCATAAATGTAAATGCATGTAAATGATAAATTATTAACAGATAAATAATGTAAATAAGTATTATTAAATATTATTAACTATAAATGCAAAGCCTGCATTACATTGTGACAAAGATTAGTTGACTTTATAAAATTTCCTGATAATTTTCATAAGATGTTCATGTCTTTCTTTCTAGTGGACTTCACTGGTGCTCAGCTGGTTGAAGGTCCAAACTGCAATGCAGTTTCAATGCAGCTTCAAAGGCCTCTACACGTTCCCAGCATTGGAATAAGAGTGTTATCTAGCAAAACAATTGCTCATTTTCTAAAAAAAAAATATATAAATGCATATACTTTTTTAACCACAAATGCACATCTTGCATTAGCTCTAGCATCTTCACGCATTACATAATTACGTTGGAAAAGTCATGTGCAGGAAGTTCTTCGTCTGTGTACTTCAGTTCTTCTCCTCCAACTTCAAAATCATCCAGCATCGTTATTTTACCATTTTTTAGGAAAAGGGCGTTTGACACTGGTTCGGTTCTTCCGCCTATGTGACGCATGCATGATTACGTAATGCTTGAGTTTGAGCTAGTGCGAAACGAGCATTTCTGGTTAAAAAGTTTTTATTTTATTTTATTTTATTTTATTTTTAAAAATGTTGATCATTTCGCTAGAGAAAGACCCTTATTCCTCATCTGAGATCTTGTAGAGCCCTTTGAAGCAGCACTAAAACTGCAATTTGGACCTTCAACCCCCTTGGCCACCATTGAAGTGCACTATATGGAGAAAAATCCTGGAATGTTTTCCTCAAAAACCTTAATTTCTTTTCGACTGAAGAAAGAAAGACATGAACATCTTGGATGACATGTGGGTGAAAAAATTGAGAATTTTTATTCTGGAAGTGAACTAATCCTGTAAGTCAGTAACTGTAATTTTAATGTAGAAAATAAAAGTTTTTATTGATTGATTGATGGAAAATATCAGTATGCCATTACACCTAAATTCCTTTTCTTTTTCTCTCTTTTTTGATCCAGATAAACCCAGCATGCACACACCTGAAGCCTTGGTGAGAAGTCATGTTGTGTATAACGCAAAGGTACAGTTTGAGATGTATTTCTTATTTGTTCCTGTGGTTTTCTCTGCTTCTACTATATTTACTACGCAATGGGGGGACATTCACACACGCTCAGGCACCCTGTGGGCCAACCTATACAGCAAATGCACACTGTGTGCACCATGTCTTTGACTTTGGGATGTGAGATGTGTGTGCGTAAGTGTGTGAGAGATAGCCTGCTTCACTGAAGCTGTTGCTATGATGGATGTAGTGATGTTTAAAGTTGTACTAAATGCACTTGAGAGTGTGTGTAAGTGTGTGTGTATGGAGGGAGTGTTATGAGAGCGTACAAAACTCCATTTCTCTGACCTTCATCATAGTTTTTATCACCAGCAGCCAGTACAAAATGATACACACACATATGCTTATCAGCCCAAGCACCATTACGTACAAAATACATTATATTGATATATTTACTAATGTTTTATTAAAGGTTTATGGTTTGTGTCCACTATGTATTCATGTAGTTCTTGGGAATCACAGAAGTGGAGCAGCCCAAAGGGACAGACATGGTTCGTGTGGCCGTCAGGAAGCTGAAGGTAGTGTCCACAGCACATTACTATTCTGAACATTTATGGGCTATAAAACATGCTCATGGTTCTTCTCGCCTGTTTATGGGGCAGAAATGGCTGTGATAATTAAATGTAAATATACAAACATTTTAAAAGGCCAAGTTTACCTCAAAAGTTCATATAACAGGCTCAAGTTTTATGCATTTCAGTTTTATGTGAGTGCCCTTTAACACAAGGCAAAAGCTGGTATAGGTACACAGCTGTTTAGTGTATTAATCATGCAGTTGAGTACAAGTGTGCAACATTCTACATTTAGTTTTTCCGGTTAATTAAAGGGAAAGTTACCCGAATATGAAAATTACTCTATGATTTACTAACCCCCAAGCCATCCTAGCTGTATATGACGTTCTTATTTTAGGTGAATACAATCAGAGTTATATGAAAAAATGTCTTTGCTCTTCCAAGCTTTACAATGGCAGTGAATGGCTGTTGAGATTTTGAAGTCCAATACAGTGCATCCATCCATCATAAAAAGTGATCCACACAACTCTGGGGGGGTTAAAGAAGTTTACTTCCAGAACAAAAATTGACAGATAATGTACTCACCCCCTTGTCATCCAAGATGTTCATGTCTTTTTTTCTTCAGCCATAAAGAAATTATGTTTTTTGAGTTTTCAGGATTTTTTTCCATATAATGGACTGATATGGTGCGCATGATTTTGAACTTCCAAAATGCAGTTTAAATGTGGCTTGAAACAATCCCAAATGCGGTTGTAAACGATCCCAGCCGAGGAAGAAGGGTCTTATCTAGTGAAAAGATTGGGTATGTTTCCCTCAAAAAACATAATTTCTTTACGACTGAAGAAAGAAAGACATGAACATCTTGGATGACAAGGGGTGAGTACATTATCTGTCAATTTTTGTTCTGGAAGTGGACTTCTCCTTTAATAAAGGCCTTCTGAAGCAAATCGATGCATTTGTGTAAGAAAAATATCCATATTTAAAACTTTATAACCTGTAATATCTAGCTTCTGCTAACTGTCATACATGCATAGGAACACAACAGAGATGAACGCGGAAACGCGGTGGAGAGCAAAAGAAAACACCGGTCACAAATTAGAGGTACAAAACGAGGATTTGTAAATAAAAACGTTGGGGGATTTTGATATAAGCCAAGAGGAGACTTGTTTTCCTTTGCTGTAAACAAAACTCGGTTCTCACAAGACTAGCATATTCTCACTGTAGCTTACAATATGCCTACATCATGCACTGGAACGCCACTCTCTTGCGAACGTGTGTAACAGTTAGCAGAAGCTGGAGATTACGGTTTATAAAGTTTTAAATATGGATATATTTTCCACGCAAATGCATTGATTTGCTTTAGAAGGCCTTTGTTAACACCCCGGAGCCATGTGGAGCACTTTGTATGATGGATGTACCTTATTGGACTTCAAAATCTCAACAGCCATTCACTGCCATTATAAAGCCTGGAAGAGCCAGAAGATATTTTAATGTATTTCTGATTGTATTTGACTGAAAGAAGAACTTTAGGATGGCTTGAGGGTGAGTAAATCATGGGGAAATTTTAATTTTTGGGTGAACTATCCATTATTTTTAAAGTGCAATTTTTGTAATTTCCAGTGGGAACACACTAATCACATTATTTATGCTACAAATGTGACTCTGGACCACAACACCAGTCATAAGTAGCACTAGTGTATTTGTAGCAATAGCCAAAAATACACTGTATGAGTCAGAATTATAAATCTTTCTTTTATGCCAAAAATTATTAGGATATTATGTAAAAATCATGTTCCATGAAGATATTTTGTAAATTTCCTACCGTAAATATATCAAAACTTAATTTTTAATTAGTAACATGCATTGCTAAGAACTTAATTTAGATAACTTTAAAGGCGATTTTCCTCAATATTTATTTTTTTGGCACCCTCAGAATCCAGATTTTCAAATAGTTGTATCTCCTCCAAATATTGTCCTCAATTTCAAAAACATTGACCCTTATGACTGGGTTTGTGGTCTAGGGTCACCAATGGCATAGAATAGTACATAGAATATGGGTCTTTTTTTTTTTAGCTGATGAACCACTTTACATGGCCCCAGCAACCCCTAACATTGGAAAACTCCTGTCACATTTCCTTTAGAAAACATATTGTTTTGAAACATCTGTGTTGATATTTAATAATTGGACCAAACAGTCAATACACAAGACTCTGCTTATAACTAAAACTGTTTATGAGACTGAAATAAAGCTGTTACTCATTCACGTTGGGATTTTTAGGGGACAGATTAAGGGCACAATAAAAATGTCCTTTTCCTGGGCGATATTTCTCGCGGCCAATTTATGTCCAGCTTTGGACTTTGTGCAGGCCAGTGCATTGCTCTAGAGACATTTTTGAGAACCTCATTTCACCTGATGCTCTACTGCTCTCCAGCAGCCTTTAAAAAATAGTGAACACCTCTGGCTCTGCTTTTCCCTTGATAGTATGTACTTGCACAGCATGTGCTGAATCACTTTTGCTTCCTCAGTTTCAAAGGCACATCAAGAAGTCAGAGGGGCAGAAAACTCCTAAAGTAGAGCTTCAGATCTCTATATATGGTGTGAAGATACTGGATCCTAAAACCAAGGTAGGTTTTCTTAAGTATAAAAAATCATCTTCAGTCACAGGAAGCGCTTTATGAATAAAGATAAAACCACATAGTTGATGTGATTTCATGCATGGCAACCCTAATTTAGACTTGAAAAGTCACAGTAATTTATTCAGCCCCATGAACTACCCATTCCCATCCTCACACCTGCTCTGACAGACCAATGAAATGCAATTTAGCAGAAAATTAAACGTGCTATCTTATCTTTCAAACATTTACTGTTTAATGTCATGCCAATTAAGTGCCGTTAGCACAACTGACAGAATTATTTCATTCCGATACTAAAATAATTTAACTAATTCAGCAACTAAAGTAACCAATTAGCACTTGATAAATGCATTTAGATGTGTTTGTTCAAAACAAAATAGCTCTGTCAGGATCTGAAAAGAGAGCCAAAGTTTGTGAACAGTAGTTGTTAGAAATATCATAAATAAGATCTCTCAGATGTTTCTTCAAAAAAAATCTTTTTGTATTATCAATTATGAATTAGCCTTTGTTTAGAATTTCTTCTTTCTCTTCACATTACTACAATAACATGTAGACCCAAACAATTAAAAAGCTAGTATACTGTGGAAAACAAACTTGTTAAGAATACAGAACATATATACAGAATATTTTCCATTTCAAAAGCAAAAGTTGTTTAATAGCAGAATCTTCTCACATGAGAAATGGTTTCTGTTGTCATGTGTAACGTGAGATGTTGTTGTAGATAGACTCGCAGTATCTGCACTAGCACAGGAAATCAGTAATAACCAAGGGCAATCGCTTCTGGGCATCAGGATTGCTTCTGGGCATTTAATGCTCAATGGGGAAAGACTTAACACTAAGTGAATTTGCGATCGTGTTTGAAATTTCATTACGGTACCCCTCCTTAGACTTCATTGAGTTTATGCTATAACGCTTGTCAGTTTGAATGAGTGAGAAGACATGCAGAGTGAATGCATGAATCACGTCAGCTGTGAAACAAACACTTTTTCATCAATATACTGTATTAATCATCTTTTACAATTCATAAACCTCATTTTAAATTTTAAACATGTCCCTTTCAAATGCACAATGTGTTTGTCCATGTCAAGGATTCTTTTATTGGATGTTATTGGATTTTCTCTCAAATTAAACAGTAAATGGAGATCAGAAATGGGCCTTTGAGAACTTGATTGTTATGCAATATAATTTATAGATGAGGGGTCATACTTACATCCAAGTGAAAATAAATTTACTTGGTTAGTGTAAATATTGTAGTCAAGTCACCATTATTTTTATATGTATTTATACAGTATACAGTTGAGGTCAAAGGTTTACATCCCCCTTTTGGTTATTATTTTAAAATAAGAGGGATCAAACAAAATGCGTGTTTTTGTTAATTAATATTGACATAAGATATTTCACATAAAAGATTTTGAGATTTTGATTTTGAGATCCATCTTTTCACTCTGAGGACAACTGAGGGACTCGTATGTAACTATTACAGAAGGTTCAAACATTCACTGATAATCCAGAAGGAAAAACAATGCATTAAGAGCTGGAGGGTGAAAACTTTTGGAATTTGAAGATCAGGGTAAACTTAATTTATTTTGTCTTCTGGGAAACATGTAACTATCTTCTGTAGCCTCTGAAGGGCGGCACTAAATGAAAAAATATGATATTTAGGCAAATTAAGAAAAAAAGTGTACATCTCCCCCGGGTCTTAATGAATGTTTTTCCTTCTAAAAAACTTCAGCGAGCGTTTGAATCTTCTGTAATAGTTACATATGAGTCCCTCAATTGTCCTCAGTGTGAAAAGTTGGATCTCAAAATCATACAGTCATTTTTGGAAAGGGTTAAAATACAAAAAATGCTAATAAGATCACAGTATTAAGCATTAAGTGTATGTAAACTTTTGAACTGAGTCATTTTTATTAATTCAACTATTATTTTCTCTTGTGGACTATATGTAAACATCTTCTACGTGAAATGTCTTTTTCAGGTCAGTACCAAATAAACAATAACAGATTCTGAAAGAGGGGTGTAAACTTTTGACCTTACTGTATATTATTTATTTATATATAACTGTAACCAGTTAACATAGCCATAAGCTTCTCTGACGGTGCTGAGTGATACAATGTATCCCCATCAGATCTTGACAATGCTCAACTCAGCATCTACAGTTGTCAAACAGGGTTTTCATTGTTTGTGTTCATAAAAAAGGTGGCAGTCCAGAGCTGGAATGTGATATTTTGAATGTTTTGATGAAAGCTTGTTATCAGTGGCTGAAGGCAACAGCTTAATGTTCTTGTGCACAGAACTACACACAGACAAATGCTTCAGTCTATTGCTTTTAATTTCAGCAAAATCACAAAAGAAAATGTGTGTCTCCAGTTTTGATAAACATACATTGACAAACATCTGCAATTTTGCTTTATTAAGGTAATATTTTATCCAAAAATGTCAATTTGATGAAAAGTGTACTCACCCTCAGGCTTTTCAAAATGTAGATGAGTTTGTTTCTTCATCGGAACACATTCAGAGAAATTTTGCATTTGCTCACTAATGAATGGGTGCCGTCAGAATGAGAGTCCAGTCACGACAGTCAATAATCCACAAGTAATCCACACGACTCCAGTACATCAATTAACATTTGATGAAGTGAAAAGCTGCATGTTTGTAATAAACAAATCCATCATGAAGACGTTTTAACTTTAAACCATTGCTTCTGGCCAAATTATGTGTCTGTGATCCATAATAACACTTTCAGTGAAAGAGTCCATCACTTGTAAAACTTAAAAATGCCTTAATGATTAATTAGTTTATTACAAACACATAGCTTTTCAGTTCACAAGACATTAATAATGGACTGAAGTCATGTGGATACTTGTAGATTATTGTGATGTTGTTTGGACTCTCATTCTGATGGCACCCATTAACTGCAGACTATCCATTGGTGAGCAAATGATTTAATGCTAAATTCCTCCAAATCTGTTAGGATGAAGAAATAAACTCATCTACATTTCGCATGGCCTGAGGGTGAGCATATTTTCAGCAATTTCTCATTTTTGGGTGAACCTTTCCTTCAAAACAACATGTTACTTTAGGTCGTATTAAATGAATCGGTCAGCAAGAGTTATTGCAGCCTCAGTTCTGTTTAATGAGTTCATAACAATTTGTGATGCATACCACTTTTTAAAGCAATGTAACCTCTTATGCATGTAAAATGCATGTAAATGCGCATGTCAAAACTGTATCTGTCATTTGCTGTTAATATTGCAGAAACTTCTGAAAAAAGTTAATACATTTAATTAATTAAACATAAATGAGAACAGATAATTCTCCCAGGCTATAAAGAGACTTTATATATAAACCTCTGAGCAATTAATTTTTCCTCTGGGCTGTTTTCGATTTGTTGCCTTTTGCTTCAAAATAGGTCAGTCATACCAGTGAGCTTTTCATCTCAGTTCAACTCTCCTTCCTGTTCCAGGAGATGCAGCATAACTGCCAACTTCACAGAATGTCCTTCTGTGCAGACGACAAAACAGATAAAAGAATCTTCACCTTTATCTGCACAGAACCCGAAACGAAGAAACACCTGTGTTACGTGTTTGACAGTGAAAAATGTGTAAGTAAATAAGCTTGTAATATTTAGCCAAAGTTACATACGCAGAAATCTGGTTTGCTTAATGATTGCAGTGTGTGCAAATCTCACCCAGGCGGAGGAGATCACTCTCGCTATTGGACAAGCCTTTGATCTCGCCTACAAAAAGTTCCTAGAGTCTGGTGGGAAAGATGTAGAGACGAGAAAACAGATTGGAAACCTTCAGAAACGAGTAAGATTATGTTCTTGGAATATTGCTCACGCGTTTGAGATATAGATATGAGCCCAGAATAGATTCTCAAACACATACCAGGGGAATTTTTCAACTATTGGCACTTTTGGTTTTATATTGCTAAGGTTATTACACAGCTAGTATTATACAGTATGAATCCTGAACACACACAGTTACATATTTTAAAACTTTTTGCATAATTTGACTAAATTATAATAAAAATATTCTTTGGTATTTAACATTATTTAAAAGAGAAGTCCACTTCCAGAACAACAATTTACAAATAATTTACTCACTCCCTTGTCATCCAAGATGTGCATGTCTTTCTTTCTTCAGTCATAAAGAAACTGTGTTTTTTTTTTTTTGAGGAAAACATTTTAGCATTTTTCTCCATATAATGGACTGATATGGTGCCCCAATTTTGAACTTCCAAAATGTAGTCTAAATGTGGCTTCAATCGATCCCAAATGCGGTTGTAAACGATCCCAGCCGAGAAAGAAGGGTCTTATTTAGCGTAACAATTATTTTTTATTAAAAATAATACAATTTATATACTTTCTAATGCCAAACATTTGTCTAGTCTTACTCTGCCTGGACTGCTTTTGCTCCGGTTCATGTTCTCCTTTGACTTTGAAATCATCCTGTATCGCTGTTTTACCTTTTTTGTTAGGGGTGTTTGATCTTCTCTGCATGTTCACTTTGCAAAGACTTGGTCGGAACTTCTGCAGTGATGTAGGATGATTTTGAAATGCTTTTTGAAGTTGAGGGAGAAAATACGGTCTGAGCTTTTCGACATACCCTAACTGTCTTGAGTCAGAATACACAGAGTGCAGGGAGAGAAAGGCAAGATGAGCGTTTGAGATTAAAAAGTTTTTAAATTGTGTTTTTTAAATGAAAATACCCAATCTTTTCAAATAAGACCCTTCTTCCTCGGCTGGGATTGTTTACAACCGCATTTGGGATCATTTGAAGCCGCATTTAATCTGCATTTTGGAAGTTCAAAATCGGGGAACCATATCAGTCCATTATATGGAGAAAAATGCAGAAATGTTTTCCTCAAAAAACATAATTTCTTTATGACTGAAGAAAGAAAGACATGAACATCTTGGATGACAAGGGGGTGAGTACATTATATGTGAATCTTTGTTTTGGAAGTGGACTTCTCCTTTAAAGGGATAGTTCACCCAAAAATGAAAATTCTGTCATTAATTACTCACCCTCATGTCGTTCCAAACCCATAAGACCTTTTTGGTTTGTCTTTGAAACACAAATTATTTTTGTTTGGATGAAGTTAGATAGTTGTTATTTTTGTTTTCTTTGTGCACAAAAAGTATTCTTGTAGCTTCATATTATTAAGGTTGAACCACTGATGTCACATGGACTATTTTAGCAATTTTTTAATTAACTTTCTGGGCTTTGAACGTGTCAGTTGTGTTGCTGTCTATGCAGGATCAGAAAGCTCTCGGATTTCATCAAAAATATCTTAATTTGTGTTCTGAAGATGAACAAAGGTTTTACAGGTTTGGAATGACATGAGAGTGAGTAATCAATGACAGAATTTGCATTTTTTATTAAACTAACCCTGCTGTCTCTGTTAACCAAGTACACTTCGTTATAGGCAATATTTTTGTTTGATTACAATTGTAGGTCTTTTTAAAATGCAATTCGTACATAATAAATATTGAAATTGTTATTGTGTATTTAACTTTTAATAAAATAATTCACATTTAGTAATTCATTTTTATACATTATTTTAATTATTTTTATACATAATTTTAATACATTTTTCTATTAGAGATTTTAATAGGTTTGAATGTGGGTCTAAGACAAAAGTTATTTAAAAAGCAACAAAAGTAAATGATGAAAGTTTCCAAGACTGTTTTAATATCATCTTCAAGTTTAAAGCAGTTAGTTTTTCATAAAAATCAACCCTTGAGACATAAAAGTGCCTGAAGTTGAAGAAACACCCATCAATTTGAGAGTTGATTCTTGGAAGCATGTCAACAAACAACAACATGGAGGAAAGCTTGCGGTTGTTTTGCACTGATTTGTACAGAACAAGGGGGAAAAAATAAGTAAAATGCTTGGGGAGAGATGGGGAACAAACTTTTTGTAGACTGGTGCGCACAAGGGTTTAAAAAGATGAAGAAACTTATTTGGGTTGTTGTCAATAAATAGTTTTCATCTAACGAGAATTAGTCTTGCGTACTACAAACTTTGCTAATGTCAGTCTGTGAATCCTCATGGCATTAGTGAATACTAAAAATATAAAAAGTACAGCTTACATGTGCAGGCCCGTACCAACAATTATCACTTTCTTAGGATAAATATCTCAAAGTTAATCCATTTAAAGGGATAGTTCACCCAAAAAGTACAATTCTGTCATAACACCCTCATGTCATTTCAAACCTGTAAGACCTTCGTTCATCTTCGCAACACAAATTAAGATATTTTTGTTTAAATCCGAGAGCTTTCTGACCCTGCATAGACAGCAACGCATCTGACACGTTCAAAGCCCAGAAAGGTAGGAAGGACAATGATACAATAGTCCATGAACATAGTAGTTACATTGCTGTCTTTGCAAGGAGAAGCTCTTGAATTTCATCAGAAATATCCTAATTTGTGTTCCGAAGATGAACGAAGGACTTATGGGTTTGGAACGACATGAGGGTGAATAATTAATGACAGAATTTTCCT
This sequence comes from Labeo rohita, assembly GCF_022985175.1. Lineage (NCBI taxonomy): Eukaryota > Metazoa > Chordata > Actinopteri > Cypriniformes > Cyprinidae > Labeo > Labeo rohita. The sequence continues at coordinate 8,359,353 of NC_066874.1, read as the reverse complement.
TTTTGGTGCACGGTCCCATTAAATAATCCTTTCTACAGACTTTGCAGCTTTCAGTCTTTTCTGACGGCTGTGCTGAAGAATCAGAGATTTAGCTCTCCCCCGATTCTGATTCCAGTGTAAATACAATTACTGTACCCTGCATTACAATGTCTGCATAAATGCTCCTTTTCATAATTTATACTGTATGCCACTTAAAATGCAGCTTCCTTTGAAGTGTAAATATGAGTATAGATAGGCAAATGTAACCAGAATTTCACTGGCTCATAATCCCGTGAGCAGGCTGCGGGGGCGTCCCGTATCCCAAAGACTGTTTTCATGTGATTGACAAATGAAATGTGAATCTTTTTGTGCAATGTGCTTATGTTAATTGAAGATCCAGGATTTGGAGATGGAGAACTCAAAACTGAAGAAGAAGCTTAAGGAGCTGGAGGATCAGCTGATGGATTCTCGCTGCTCGCCAGTACGTTTTGTAGGAAATTAGATTTGCTTATCATTCCAGTCGAATGCTGCTGTTTCCTGCCAATCTCAATGATTCTGCTCTCTTTCAGTTCATCAAAATGTGTTTGTTTTTCTCTTCTATCTACCCCGCCATTTGTTTTTCCCTTTTTCTCCATTCCAATCTCTTTTTGTCTCTCTCTGTCTCTATTCCCAACCCCCAGTGCCCTTTTTCAGCACCTGCATGTTAATGTCTCTAATGAGCCGTACATTTTGCAGAAGCCGTCTGCCTTGTCCTGGTGTGGTGATGATGTCACATCACTGTCCAGCCTAGAGATCTCCTCTGTCACTCTAACGCCTGTCAGCTCACCCGATTCCAGCCAATCAGCAAGCTTGCTCACCCCGCCTCCTGCTAAGCCCACCCACTCACAGCCCACAAGTGGTTACATCGTGCCACGACCTCGTGTAAATGTCTCGTACACAAAAAATAACACAGTGCACTTTGCATGTGATTCAATTACAAATTTTCATGCTTCAAACAAGGGATAGTGCAGCCCAAAATGAAAATTTTGTTGTCATTTATTCTAATGTGTTTCCAAACCTGCAGGGCCTTTTTCTTCCATGAAACAAAAAAGGAGTTGTTTTGCAGAATGTCCAGAACGCACTTTCCATACTATGACAGTAAATGAGAACAAAGAAATAGACAAAAAGCACCATAAAGATACCATACAACTGGTCCGTATGAATCATGCAATATATTATTTAGTCTTCTGAAACTAGACTACCGGTCAGTTTCAGTTTTTGATTTTTAGATTTTTTGTTTTTTTTTAAAGAAGTCTCTTCTGCCCACCAAGCCTGCAATTTATTTGATCCAAAATACAGCAAAAGCAGTAATATTGTGAGATATTTTTACTATTTAAAAAAAAACTTAAAAATGTATTTTGTTCCTGTGATCAAAGTTAAATTTTCAGCATCATTACTTCAGACTTTAGTGTCCCATAATCCTTCAGAAATCATTGTAATATGCTGATTTGCAGTTTAAGAAACATTTATTATTATTATTATCAATATTTAAAACAGTTGAGTAAATTTTTTCAGGATTCTTTGATGAATAAAAAAAAGATCCAAAGATCAGCATTTATCTGAAATAAAAAGCTTCTGTAACATTATACACTATACCATTCAAAGACATTTTAGAAATTACTACTTTTATTTAGCAAGGATGCTTTAAATTGATCAAAAGTGATGATAAAGACATTTAAACATCAAAGGAACCTGCAAAAATTCTACTCAGCTGTTTTCAACATGTTTTTGGAGCAGCAAATCAGAATATTAGAATGATTTCTGAAGGATCATATGATGCTAAAAACAGCTTTGAAATCACAGGAATAAATTACATTTTAAAATATATTCAAATAGAAAACAGTTATCTTAAATAGTAAAAATATTTCAAAATTTTACTGTTCTTGCTGCACTTTGGATCAAATAAATGCAGGCTTGGTGAGAAGAAGAGACTTCTTTAAAAACATTTAAAAAAAAAAACTTTTGGCTGGTAGTGTATATAGTAGACCAAACCATGGGTGAACTATTGTCTACTCAGTGGTTCTGAATTTTTTGGTGACACCTATTTTTGAAAGTCAAAAACTTTCCGTATTAGATATTCTAAAAATTACAATTATTAATTTAACTAATACTTAAAATTAAATAAGCAGTAAGCCAACAACTACAGAAACTTCTTATAATACTAGATGGTTTTATGTTTCAAATGAATAGTTTTGAATGACAAAAATTGTTTGTATGTAACTTTTTATAAGTAGGCCTACATTATTCTGTTGTGTTCGGTTAACTTCTGTGTTGCAAAGAACAAAAAAACATTACATATAAAGTAAATGAATAAGTAGTACTGCTTTGCAGATGCAATATAAAAGGAACAGGTCTAAAATAATAATTTTTAAAGGTTGTTGACACTGACTCACCTTCATATTTCTCCAAACCTGAAGTGTTTTCATTCGTGAAACACAAGATGGTGATTTTTAACTGTAAAGCTCTGAAAAGCACATCAAATTACAGTAAAAGTAGTCCGTATTTGTATGTATTTGCGTTATTCAGTCTTCGTTTCAAGTAATAATTGAAGGCAAATTGTTTCCTCACCCATTTGTTCCTGGCACATCTGCGATAATGTTGTTTGTACGCCATACTTAAAGAAATAGTTCACCCCAGAATGAAAGTTCTATCATAATTTAAGAAGAAACTAAAACAAACCTCATTTGTGACCCTGGACCACAAAACCAGTCTTAAGTTGCATGGGTAAATTTGTAGCAATAGCCAAAAATACATTGTATGGGTCAAAATGATCAATTTTTCTTTTATGCCAAAAATCATTAGGATATTAAGTTCCATTAAGATATTTTGTATATTTTCTACCTTAAATATATCACAACTTGATTTTTGGTTAGTATATAATCAATAGTTGTATTTCGGCCAAACATTGTCCTATCCTAACAAAGCATACATCAATGAAAAGCTTACTTATTCAGCTTTCAATGATGTATAATTCTCAATTTCGAAAAATTGACACTTATGACTGGTTTTGTGGTCCAGGGTCACATTTGTTTTCGCGTCTGTCATTAATGCGGTACATTTAAATGGTGAAAATCAACAAGATTTCATAGCTAGGGAAGTCTCCACAGTTTTTGAGAACCACTGCTTAAACCTTGTTCTTACTTAAAAGGAAAAAAAAACATTGTGATAAAATGTGTACATCGGATTTACAGTTAAATGTTTATCACACGGATGGAGTCTGATCTTGCATTTGGACTGGTTTTGACGCCTTTAACACGTTTTACTCTTATATCCACATTATTAGGCTGGAAGCATACAAGCTAGAGCACCCTCTACTGACATATTCGATATGGTTCCATTCACCCCCGAATCTCCAATAACAAGACGATTGAACTGCAACGGCATCTCATCTCCGCACCTGCCTCCAAAAAAAGACAGAGGTGGGGGCTCTTTATTTCTGCTGTCTCACTTAGATGAATGTGTTACATTTTCAAGCGCCTGAGGGCAAAATCTATAATTGCTAATGTAATATGCTTCTCCATAAAAGGGTCCATTTGACTTGAAAACAAATGAAGCCAGAGTATAGATGTGGGATGGAGACATTTGTTAGTATGCCGCTGTGAATTTCGCTAATAATTTGTTTTTGTGTATATACAGTAATTATATAATATGAATTTTTATTTGTGTATGTAAATATAATTGTAAAGTTTTAAACTGTGCAAGGGGTGATCCATGAACTATTGCACATTCAGTGGGTGTTTGCTAAATGACAAATGATTTACTAGTTTGTCTGATTGTGCTGTAGATATCGATCTGTTTGGAGCAGAACCATTTGATCCGTTCATTTGTGGACCTGCTGTCTTCACCCCAGACATCCAGTCCAAACTGGAAGAGATGCAGGTGAGCACATTTAGTTAAAGCTGTTTTATTTTTGTGGAACCATGCAAGTACTAAACATCATAGGATTGAACCACAGTACTACGGTACTTGTGTATGTATCATGAAGTTTTAATTTGGGCTTTGACGCAGTGTGCAAATTTAAAGGCTGAAAATGAGTGTAAATAATTTTGAACCTGTTGCTCACATGCTTTGAAGTAGGATTATGACAGAATTCTTGATACAGGAAAGAGAAACGCTCTCAGTAATATGTCATAAACATGTAAACAGCAGAAGCAGCCAACATGATTGGCAGACAATATTAATAGATCAAAGGATGCAGTATTTGGCTGGCAGCAGTCACCCCACTCTATTATAGACCGGTTTTAATTCCGATCTTAATAATCCAGAGGATTATGAAAGTTTCCGTTTCTGAGGACATTGTACTTGTGATGAGATTATTAGATTCTTTAAGTGCACTTATGTGTCTGTAAACCGTTATCCTGAATAATTCAATTATCTTCATCTCTCCTTTCACCCTAAATGCCACCCCCAACCTCTCAGCGGCAGAGATGGTTTGTACTTGTTGTGTGTCCTCTATTGTTCTGATATGGTTTTACAAGATATACATTTCGATTTACAAGCATGATTTTTGTCGTCTATTTTTGGTTTTATTGAATGTCTTAAAGAAATATGAAAATTCTGTCATTAATTACTCACCCTCTTGTTGTTTCAAACCTGTAAGACTGTTCATTTTCAGAACATAAATTAAGGTATTTTTTAAAATGAAACCCTCCATAAACAGCAAGGTTTTAGCACAGAAACGTAGTAAGGACAAATATTTTTTGTAAGTGTTGTCATGATACCAAAATTTTGACTTACGATACGATACCCGACTAAAATATCACGATACTACTACTGAACCGATACTACGAAAAAAAACATAGAACAACAGGAAAATAATTGAATAATAGATCATCCAAATGGAGACCATAGTTATTTTATCAATTAAAACTAAGCATTTCATTCCCCCTTTAATAAAAAAAATAAAGTAATATTAATCACATGCCAGTGCAGCTACACAGGATTATGGTGAACAACTACTGAGCCTACAGGTATGTAGAGATCTTTGCTATATTGGTAAGTTAGCTTAAAGGATAAAGCCAAATCTTATTTTATGGTATAGTAATTTTATTTCACAACAACAATTTATATCATGACATAGTTATTTTTTTGTTATTTTATCTTTGTTATTAATAATAAGATCCTAGATGCAAGTGACAAACTAAAGGACAACTACAAAACAAATAAGAAACAAATAAAATAAAGAGGGCCCTATGAAATCTGTTTTATTTTTCCCAAATTCCATTTAAATTTTCCTAGACTCTATTTTAATGGTTACATAAAAAAGTATTTATCAAAAAGCAAGTCTAATCAATTGAAATCATGAAACTTGCAGAATTTAACAGCAATTTATTATTGTTATTATTATTTTTTTTTTTATTAATTACATGTTTTTAAGGCCCTATGAAATACGCTTTATTATTTTTCTCAAATTCATTTTTGTTTGTGAATCTCTGTTTTCCATTAATTTTCTGGATTCTATTTTAATCGTTTCATTACGTTTTAATAATCAAAAGCATGTCTAATGAATTTATAAAGGATAATTAGATTTGATAAAGAATTAATTTATTATAGGATATTTATTTCTCTTTTTTTTTCCGAGAAATACTGTGTTGTGTATTTACAATTTTCTGGTAAATAAATTCTGGTAAATATTTGTTTTCAGGTAAATATTCCTTCAACATTGTTTTCATAATATTTTTATTATTAATAATAGTACTATCTTTACATTACGTAATATATAAATATATTTCTGACTGTCAAGTTAAACCGAAATTTTATTTTGACAGGTTGCTGTGATGACCTTTAGGGTCTTCATTATATGACGATAGTTTTCCGCAAAAGAAACAGTAAAATGCTAATGAAGTGACTCTCAGAGCAGTTCTAGAGATTATGTTCATGTGTTAATGTACTCATTTATTGAGGCGGCAGAGGCTGAAAACACCGTGAGCGTCACGCGTATGTGTATAGTAAACAAAACAGCATCTGCGCCATTCACTAACACAGACACGCAGAAATACGGCTCTTATTAAAATGCGTTCTTAAAGTACCGGTACTACTAAAATGCGTAATCGTTCCGTTTTTAAAAGCAGGGTATCGCGATACTTTTTAAGTACCGGTATATCGTGCAACACTATTTTTGTGTGCAAACTGTTTGAAACTTCATAAAATTACAGTTAAACCACTGATGCCACATGGACTAGCCTATTTTAACAAAGTCCTTACTACGTTTTTGCGTATTGGTCTTGCTGGAGGGTCAAAGAGCTCTTAGATTTCATCAAAAATATCTTAATGTTCCAAAAATGAAGGTCTGAAGGTCTTACAGGTTTGGAACGACATGAGGGTGAGTAATTAATAACAGAATTTTCATTTTTGGGTAAACTATTCCTTTAATATATTAAACCAACATTATTTTTTAAAGTATCTTTCTCTATGAGAAAGTATAAAAGGTTCTGCAGATTCTGTGTGGTGCTGGTTATTGCATGCATGCTGTCTGTATTTTCTGAACTGAAACTTAAACTTGTTTTACACACACATATAAGCAGTACTGTGCAGCTGCAAGTAGTTTCAGCTCTAAGATTATTTTTCAATGTGCATACAGAAAAAAAAAATGCACTATCCAGTGAGAATGTGCGCTCACAGAGACCCATTCCTAAATGCTGCTTGTATTCCGGCTGCATTCATGAAAGTCAACATTTCACAACCACAGTTAAAAATTCTGCCACTTGCGTGTGCAATGTGGTTCTGAATGTTCTTAAATGTTCTTAATGTTTCTTAAAAATTGACATATAATGTACTCACCCCTTGTCATCCAAGATGTTCATGCCTTTCTTTCTTCAGTCGTAAAGAAATTGTCTTTTTTTGAAGAAAACATTTCAGGATTTTTTTTTCCATATAGTGGACTGCTGTGGTGCCCCAAATTTGAACTTCCAAAATGTAGTTTAAATGCAGCTTCAAACAATCCCAAATATGGTTGTAAATGATCCCAGCTGAGGAAGAAGGGTCTTGTCTAGCGAAACGATCGGTTATTGTCATAAAAATAATACAATTTATATACTTTAATGTCAAACGCTCGTCTTGTCTTGCTCTGCCTGAACTGTTTTTGTTCCAGGTTCATGACAGTTAGGGTATGTCCAGAAACTCCCATCTCATGTTCTCCCTTAACTTCAGAATCGTGCTATATCGCTGTTTTACCTTTTTTGTTAAGGGTGTTTGATCTTCTTTGCATGTTCACTTTGCAAAAACTGGGTCGGTACTTCTGCAGCGACTTAGGATGATTTTGAAATGATTTTTGAAGTTAAGGGAGAAAATACGATTGGAGTTTTTCGACATACCCTAACTGTATTGAACCAGAATACATGGAGTTCAGGGAGACAAGATGGGTGTTTGAGATTAAGAAGTATTTAAATTATCGTTTTGCTAGATAAGACCCTTCTTCCTTGGCTGGGATCGTTTACAACCACATTTGGGATCGTTTGAAGCCACAGTTAAACTGCATTTTGGAAGTTTAAACTCGGGGCACCATAGCAGTCCATTATATGGAAAAAAATCCTGAAATGTTTTTCTCAAAAAACATAATTTCTTTATGACTGAAGAAAAAAAAAGGGATGAACACTGACATTGACCTTATTGCGTGTTTATATTGAGCTCACAGTTTCGTTCGTATTTGTTGTTTTGGCAGGAGGGGTTCCAAATGGGACTGACTCTAGAGGGGACGGTGTTTTCACTGGACCAGGTGGACAGCCGATGCTGATTTTGGAAAGACATTTTTGTATATGCTGTGATTATTGACCACAAAACCCTCAAAAATCACATATTTAAATATTTGATTTTGAATCGAGTTTGAAAGAAGTTTAGCAGGAGCCTCAAAAAAAGGTCTGTAAAGGTCATTTCTATTTTTATATGATCAAATCAGCATTTCAGATTGTACATACATATGATTTGTGTATTTTAACTTCTTAATCTTGTAACAGAAACTGTGAGAGAAACACAAAATGTGCTCTAGCACTTTCTAGAAATTTTCTAGAGTTTTGACCAAATTTAGACTGTTTAAATTCATTGATGGCCAGAAGTTGTGTTTAAAATCTTTTATACCAAATTATAAAATATATATATATATATAGGCCATTCTACAGAATTGGTGCAAACTGCTGTCCCACAACCAAAACATCAGGAAATATTTCTCTGTCCCTCTCTCTCATAGCTACAAGGTGTGAGTAGATAGGTCTTATCATTTACTACCAAACACCTTTTTTTCTATAATTTAGCTGACTTTTTTTTGGAGTTTTTCCATAATGTTTAGTTTTTATTTGTGTACAACTGTTCAGAACTGTGCTAGCTAACCATGTGCTGATTAGCATCTTTGAGCTAGGTTCAAAAGTATATAAAATTCCCCAAAAAACAAAGAAGTCACTACCGAAACTCAAACTCCAACACCAAATGTTTCGGTAGTGACATCTTTGTTTTTTTGCGTATTATCCCATAAAATTGTCACTAATGAAACAGACACTACCAAAACATGTTATCATTCTTTCGGTAGTGACAAAAGGGAACACATAATCCTCATATTTGGGGGAAATAAACCAAATTTTAGGACAGTTATGCAATCTTTTTGAATTTTGGTATGTTTTAGTAGTGTTTTAGTATGTGGGTTAAAATTCTTCACTACTGCAAATGTGCTGTCATGACCGAAACATGGGATGCTTTGTCAAAAATGAAGTATATTGAATTATCAGCTAAGATGTTATGATAGTTTTTGGTTCAATGTAGATTCAAACTAATGAATCCTTAACTTTGAAATCAGTATGATCAACTTTTTGACTTTTACAAAGACAAATTGGATTCAAAATACAACAAATCTCATAAATAACACTTAAAGTATTATAAATGTAATTGTTATGGATTTACCTCTGAAAATATTTTAATAAAAATAGCAAATATATATAACAATATATTATATATTTACAATCTAGATGTAAGCTAAATCTTAATAGGTTAATATAACCCTTATAATTAAATTATTACTGGTTTGGTAAATTTGAGGTACAAATTTGAGGAGAGGACAAATATTTTAAAACTTTCTGAAAATACAGTATGAGAATTAACTGCACACTGTTACTAGAAATGTGTACTTTTTTTGGAAAAAGACTTTTTTTTTCAGGACATTTCCAACTCTCACTTTGGACCAATTCTGTAGAATGGCCCATATAATGTGGTTCCAGAGGCAGTTGCTCATCTGCAACCATAAACTCTAATATCTAAACTATTTTTTCAGGGTTATAGATTTATCAGCCTTGAAATAAAATCAAAAACTAGTGGGTCTTTAATATGTTCTCCAAGATCATTGCTGAGGTTTGTATTTCCAGATCCTTTTTACTTTCATTGATGGCTGTTTTAATATTTGTTAAATGCGTCTCACTTGCTCTTTGGTGGTGAATAAATGAAAACTGACAGCACACTATAATAACTGTGAATTTTTTTTTTTTTTTTTTTTTTTAACAGCTGCAAACAGTAACTCTAGTAACAGAAAACCATTCTTGTTTTCGGACATTTATTCATGGCAAAAATCAATAGAGGTCTGTTGAAAAGGATTTCAAATGTTTAATTTGGCATTCATTACAAAGAATTGACCCCCCCCCCCCCCACAAGTGCCTGTGCTGTAAAAAGCTGGATAAAGACTTTCTTTGTCGTGTATTATGGGGCTAATGAGCCTTTTAATGAGACCAGCATTGGTTTCTTTGAGAGTTCTCGTTAATAATTAAGTATAAATGAATCATCTGTCCAACAGTTTGCTATCAACAAAAAACAGTAGTTTTCGGGCTTGGGAAGAGCACTGCTGGGGAATTGAATGCAGATATGCTGTCCTGAATAATATCCTACTTTAATACAGCACAAACAAACCCATCTCTCTCGTCTCTCCACTTGACCATCAAAATCCACTTGAAACGACTGAAATTTAAGCGTGAACAACATCTATAAAACAACATACAGATTAGACAGAAAAGGCACAGTCAGATTTGTAAAACACAGGTTTTTGAATTAATTTCAATGAATGTTTTCACCAATTTTTAAATAGCACCTGGTGTATAAAGTATAAATTAAAGGGTCCATATAGTCTCTCATGCACTCGTACACCACAGGCTAGTGGAAACCATCATGAATAATCATGAAATAAAGGTCAGAAATTCCCCAAGGCCCTTACAGACGGTGTTCGACAATAAATACTGTACTGGCTGAGTGCTCAAGTCCAAATGATGATGCTTTTATCCATGGTTTCACGAGAAGCACACATGGCCGATATCGATGCCAAACTCCTGATCTTTGCCACCTACATCCACCGGAGCCAAGTCCACAATGGGCACCCGTGAAAGTGTTTGTGTGCGGTACTCAAAGACGGCCTTGCCCCATTCACCGTTGGGTTTCTGGAGGAAAGAACAAAGAGGAAGCATTGTGAGGTTGTTTTTATTAATAGCATTTTTGCAAAAACAAAACACTTAGAGAATGTTATTCTTGACATTGCCATTAGCGTTGGGGACTAACTAACTCAAGAACTGTTCACAGTGATTCAAAAGATTTGAAGTTTGAAGAAGGAAAATGACAACGGGTCATTCAGTGTGTCAAATAATGTGCCCTTGCTGGATAAAAGTATACAGGTCAAAAGTTTACACCCCCCTTTCAGAATCTGCAAAATGTTAATTATTTGACCAAAATACCAGTGATCATAGTGAGATCAAAATGCATGTTATTGTTTATTTAGTACGACGTAAATGAGATATTTTACAGAAAAGATGTTTACATATACTCCACAAGAGAAAATAATTGTTGAATTAATAAAAATGACCAAAAGTTTACATCCCCTTGATTCTAAATACTGTGTTGTTACCTGAATGATCCACAGTTGTTGTTTTTTTTTGTTTAGTGATAGTTGTTCATGAGTCCTTTGTTTGTCCTAAACAGTTAAACTGCCCGCTGTTCTTCAAAAAAAATCCTTCATGTCCCACAAATTTTTTGGTTTTCCAGCATTTTTGTGTATTTGAACCCTTTCCAGCAATAACTGTATGATTTTGAGATTGATCTTTTCACACTGAGGACAACTGAGGGACTCATTTGCAGCTATTACAGAAGGTTCAAACACTCACTGATGCTCCAAAAGGAGAAACCATGCATTAAGAGCCGGGGGTGAAAACTTTTGAACAGAATGGAGATGTGTACATTTTTCTTATTTTGCCAAAATATCATATTTTTTCCATTTAGTATTTCCCGCCAGAGGCTACAGAAGATACTTACATATTTCCCAGAAGACAAAATAAGTCAAATTTACCCTGATCTTCAAATTCAAAAAGGTTTCACCCCCGGCTAATACATTGTGTTTCCTTCTGGAGCATCAATGAGCGTTTGAAGCTTCTGTAATAGTTGCACATGAGTCCCTCAGTTGCCCTCCGTGTGAAAAGATGGATCTCAAAATCATACAGTCAGTGTTGGAAAGGGTTCAAATACACAAAAATGCTGAAATACCAAAAAATTTGTGGGTTTTCTGAAAAACAGCGGGCAGTTTAACTGTGCAGGACAAACAAGGAAGTAGTGAACAACTATCACTAAACAAGACAAACAAACAAAAACAGCTGTGAATCATTCAGGCAACAACACAGTACTAAGAATAAAGGGGATGTAAACTTTTGAACAGGATCATTCTGATCAATTCATGTTATTTTGTTTTGTGGACTATATGTAAACATCTTTTATGTGAAATATCTTATTCAGGTCAGTACTAAATAATAATTTTTATTTATATGATCCCTAGATTCTGAAAGAGGGATGTAAACTTTTTACTTCAATTTATCTTTCTCTTAAAAAAAAAAAAACTTTTAAATGAAATCAGCATATTAGAATGGTTTCTGAATGATGACACTGAATGGTTCTAGAATAGCAAATTCAAATAAAATGGCAAACAACTGAAATATAGCCTACAATATATAGCTTACTTTTTAAAGGTTTAACTACTTGAGTATTTTTGCAAAGCGGTTTCCCCAACGCTGATTTCCATATTATGTAAATAATAAATGTTGTAAAACAATATAAAGTCAAAAATCTAAACATACAGAGCAGCCGTCCTCTATGACTGTGTACTTCAGACGGTTGTTGCTATATGCCTTGATGTCCTGTCCATCAGAAGCCTTTAGGACTAAAGCCTTCTTCAGATTGCTGTTCTTCTCATCTTTATAGGCCACGCTGTTTTTGCAGTGATAGGTGACGGTCTGTGATGCTTCCTTTGACAGCAGACGGAGAAATCTCAACTGGATGGCTACAGCATTAGCTGGTGCCTCTTTGTTTCCGTAGGTGAACTGAAGAGGAGTAATAAAAGGACAGTAAACTTAACTGCATACTGTAGTTGTACAATGAGACATGTTTTTAGTGTCATATACAAGGCAAAAACTGTACTTTCATTTCTTTGTAATTTCCTTTGTGATGTAATTTGAAATGGTCACCATTGTAATCATATTAACCTTAGTTCCCCGGTTCATGGTTGCTCCATACCAGACTGGTTTTGGTATGCTGGAGCGTGACGTCCACCAGTTCTTTCGTGGGATACTGGCAGGATTGGCAGGTATACAGGTCTCTCCCATTTCCATGTTACAGTACACTTGGATGGCATCTCTAGGGCTGCCCTCATTTGGATCTATCCAGTATTCACCTGTGATACATTGGGAAACTAATTAACACTTGATCCTCACAAATACATTGAAATAAAAAAGGATTTCTTTATGATTATTTAACATATATATCACACACTCGTGCTGTGTTTGTTTTTCATTAAGGGGCAATATTTGCTCCCTGGAATTGATTTCCAGGGGCATTTTTTACATTTGTAAGACCATTTTTTTGATCACCTTATTATTATTAAAACCATACTATGTTGATTTTAATGTAAAATACTTAAATTTACCCAATTACTTTAATCAGTATTTTAAACTGTTTCAATAACGACAGACTTTTTAAAATTGTATCTAAATTATACATGTAAAAACCAGGAGCTCATAGGGCTGCAATATTATGACAAAAATTCTTTTTTTGTAGATTATTGTTCTTTATATTGTAATAATGATTATTAATATCATTATAGAAAACAATATAAAACGTTTTTGTTTTGTTTTGGGCACATCACATTCTGGTTTCACAGACAAACACGTCAGCCTATGAGGTTCTACGTCTAGCACACGTTATGCAAAAACTCCCGTTATAATCACCGAAGATATTAAATTATTTTTTTTAGTTACGTCGTATCTGCACTGTGTTGTTTACAATGAGGGACTTCGCGAGCGTGCGTAATCAACAACAGGCTCAAGCGTTTTCAGCGCTGACTAATCTAAGCGCTTCTGATTGGCCAATGCATTCCTAAGTTCGACAGAAACGCGTTTGATTGGTTATAAGGCTCAACGCTGATGCAGTGTGAGTATGTAAATGTAGACGTAGTGTAAATGTAATTCCGCGAATTGATACTTTTCATTCGACAGCCATAATACGTTGTTTAATTGTGCAGGGGCATTTTTGTTCGTTTTGTTCATTTCTACCACAAACCTTCCTTTAATTTCTGACCCTGGTCAATATGTAAAGCCTCCTGAAAGGTTGGGAATCGTGCAGGTAATTCCTGTCAGATACAACACGACCTTTTTATACTGGGTAGCTGTGGTTTCTGTCTTTCTACTGTCCAATTATGACAATCTTTTTTTATTTCTGTCAACTTTGCTCAATGCAATGACTGACTCTAATTATCACTACAAATTTTGTTTATGGACGGGTAGGAGATTGCTTTTTCACACAATGCCTGTTGGTGTTTCATAACTGTGTTAATTACATAAATGAGATTTTAAAAAAGGTGCTTCAACCCATCTGCAATTAGATTGTGGTTAAAGGCTTGTAACATTCAGTTCCAATGTCTTATTTTTTTTATTTTATAAAGCACACAACCTTAAACGTTTCAAAAAGGTTTTTAAATGGTGTTCCAGGGATCCCCAGGGGGCCACAAAGTGGTTTGCAGAAAATCTGAGAAAAAATACTTTACAAAATATATTTTGTAGGGCCATCACAGCAAAAATGTTAAAGATATTATTTAAATGTTTAACACTATTTTTAACAAAGAAAAAATTAGATTCTATAAATAATGAGTTCTGTTTTGAGCCCTAGTTTTAAACAAAAATAACTACAATTGGCGTCATGAGTTTATATACAGAATCTGCAAAATGTTAGGGATCATACAAAATGCTTGTTATTTTTTTAGTACTGACCTGAATAAGATAATTTACATTTACAAAGAAGTTTACATATAGTCCACAAAAGAAAATAATTGAGAAATTACTGTTTTGTTACCTAAATAATACACAGCTGTGTTTTTTGTTTTTTTTGTTTGTTTAGTGATAGTTGTTCATGAGTCCCCTGTTTGTCCTGAACAGTTAAACTGTCTGCTGTTCCTTCAGGTCCCACAAATTCTTTGATTTTTCAGCATTTTTTTTTCAGAAGAACAACAGTTAGTTTAACTGTTTAGGACAAACAAGGGACTGAACAACATCAGTACACCAAAAAAAAAAAAAAAAAAAAAAAAAAACAGCTGTGGATCATTCAGGTAACAACACAGTATTAAAGAAGAAGTCCACTTCCAAAACAACAAGTAACAAATAATTTACTCACGCCCTTGTCATCCAAGATATTCATGTCTTTCTGTCTTCAGCCATGAAGAAATTATGGTTTTTGAGGAAAACATTTCAGGATTTTTCTCCATATAATGGACTTCATTGGTGCCCCGATTTTGAATTTCCAAAATGTAGTTTAAGTGCAGCTTCAAAGGGCTCTAAATGATCCCAGCCGAGGAAGAAGGGTCTTATCTAGTGAAATGATTGGTAATTTTTTTTGGAAAATAAAAAACTGTATACTTCTTAAGCACAAAAGCTCATGTAGCACTAGCTCTGGGATGCAAGTCCACGACACTACGTACTATTGAATCACGTCGAAAGGTCACGCGGAACGTAGGCGGAACTACAGACCCAGTGTTTACAAAGCGAATGCACAAAAACTAAGGAAGTGCAAGTAAGTCAAACGCTGTTTACAAACAAAAAGGTACAACGATGTCTGATGATGCTGAAGTTGTAGGAGAAAATAAGATGGAGTTTTTCGCCATACTTTACCTTTTTGAGCCGGAGTACACAGACGATGAACTTAGACGATCCCAGAGCCTGTGCTACACAAGCTTTTGTGCTTAAGAAGTATTAAATTTTTTATTTTTCAAAAAAAATGATAGATCGTTTCGCTAGATAAGACCCTCCTCGGCTGGGATCGATTAGAGCCCTGTGAAGCTGCATTTAAACTACATTTTGGAAATTCAAATTTGGGGCACCAATGAAATCCACTATATGAAGAATAATCCTGAAATGCTTTCCTCAAAAACCATAATTTCTTCACAACTGAAGACAGAAAGACATGAACATCTTTGATGACAAGGGGGTGAGTAAATTATTTGTAAATTGTTGCTCTGGAAGTGGACTTCGCCTATAAGAATCAAGCATATGATAAGTTTTGAACAGGGTCATTTTCATAAATTAAACATTAAACATTCATAAAAAATAACATGCATTTTGTATGATCCCTTATTTTGGTAAAATAATTAACATTTTGCAGATTCTGCAAGGTGTATGTAAACTTTTGACCTCAACTGTAAATGTGATTTTTATTACCATAAGGTTTTCTCATGTTATTCCAAACCCATCTTTTTTCTTCTTAGTTATTGACTGTTTTTCCACCATAAAAGTTTATATAACTTTTCCAGTCAAATATCTAAACATCCTTAGAACAAAACTATTTACCTGAGGTGTAAAATTCCATGTCATATTAAAACTTGTTTTCAGGGAATATATTTTGAATGAAATTACCTTAAGGAAATTTGGGTTATTGCAAACCATGATGAAGAACTTAATTTTGCCTTATGTGTCATATTACAAGCATTCCAAAGCCATGCAAAAGCTCAGAACAGACTGAAATTTAAATCATTAATCTCCATAGCTCATTGAAACACAGCATGCCAAGACACATCATGTCAGGTTTGACGTCAATCACTTCAGAAGACTCTGAATATGGAGCACAAGTCATAAGAGTGGATGACTTAAATGCCTTCTGTGTTTTTTCCTACAAAAGTATGTAATTTGGGTTTAGAATGGCAAACGGGTGAGTAAATGATTATAGAACATTCTTTTTTTTTAATTACTATTCCTACAGAGATGTATCATAAATGAAAACCAAGATATACCGGTTTATACTGTACCTGATCAGGGTCAGAAAAACAAAAGCATTCTGAGCTACTTCTAAACTGTTTGTTGGTTCATCTCACTCACCGCTCTTCTTCAGAGGATAGCACTGCTTCAGGTCCTGACATGTGCGGGCAGGATACTGCCGAGTACCGTCAGGGCTGCGCATGCTGTCCAACTGACTTCCCAAGGTCTTTATAGACAAGTGAACCTCACTGTCGACCCGAACCGCCTCAGATCCATTATTGGGCCTTGCCTCGTCCTCGTTGAACTCTGGCGGGGGAGGTGGAGGTTCCTCTGGCTCAGATTCAACATCAATGTCAAAGTTTGTTCCAAAAAGGTCATCCACAGCAGCTGTAGGTGGGCCAGGAGGACCAGGGGGTCCAGGTGGGCCAGGTTCTCCAGGTGGTCCCTACAGACAGATGGGTGAATATGGTTTTTACTGAACAATAGTATTTAAACATCTAATCACATTAGCAGCATCTGGTAATTAATCATGATTATGAGTCATGAAGTACAAAGCATATCTGAGTCATTACGGGTGGAAAATTAGGATTTGGCAAAAAGAGACAGAAAAAAGCACTTTTTTAAATTGTAGATTTTCTGTTTCATCTGAGATGATGATTGAATGCACAGCCCAGCTAAAAAACAACTTAAACCAATTGCGTGCAATTTTAGCCAAGCAGCAGTGAATTGTGTCAAATGTGAAAAATGCTCAAACCCTAGTTCAGCTAAGAACAGCAAATTTATAATATACATAAAATACATGGTACACATAATCTCATGCCTCACCTCAGGTCCAAAATCTCCAGGGGCACCTCGAGTTCCAGGAGCTCCTATTGCTCCAGGTGGACCCATATCTCCTTCTTTTCCTGCTGGTCCAACTGGGCCAGGCGGTCCCTAACAATGACATGCTCAGTATTAAATTCTGTTCAGCATGCATGTGTATTGCTGGTGCTTTGACAATTCAAAGTTGAGTGATGTTTCAATGTGTAGCTCACTCTTTGCCCACTTGGTCCAATGATTCCTATGGGACCATCATCCCCTGGAGCACCCTAGAGAGAAATGATTGACACATGATTATCTGAAGATGGATATTGTACTGCTTAACAAGTAACATATTGTCTCTTATACATACAGCTGTTCCAGGTAGCCCATCGAGTCCGGTGAAGCCACGATGGCCCTTCTGACCTCTTTCACCCACATCTCCTTTGTCACCTTTGTCTCCCATTGGCCCTTGTGGTCCCTGAGGTTGATTAGAAGACATTTTGGTTGATAAGTTATTTCCACAAATTGACTTGTCATGACTACAGAGTTCATTTAATTTAAGTGCATGTCTCATTTGCTATCGTTAAATTGTATTTTACATATGAATGTAAAGTTAGCTGTATCAGTATGTAATATGCAGACATACTTTTTTTCCTCTGGTTCCTGCCTGACCATCAGGACCAGGTGGACCTCTTGCACCCTGTCAGCAAAATCACCCAATAAAAATTGAACAAAATAAAAAAAACACAATAGCTATTTTAAATCCTCATGTACGTTTATTAAACACCAATCTGCTGTGAGGTTTCAGCAATGAATATTGAAACAAACCTGATCTCCTCTCTGTCCTGGACCTCCAGGAGTCCCGACAGGTCCTTGCGTTCCTGGTGCTCCCTGACCACCTGCAAGACCTTCTGGTCCTGGGTCTCCTCTATCACCCTGAGAGCAAGTTAACACATCATTTGAACTTTGCCCTATTTGATTGAACGATTTTTTAATAAGACTGTGTCAAATGATGAATGGGTTCGTACTCTGGGTCCAATGATGCCATCAGCTCCTTGAATTCCATCAGCTCCAGCCAAACCCTAATTTAAGAAGGAATTCATCATGAAAATGTTTCTTATATATATAATCAATCATCTTTACTGTGTATTTTTCATGTTGACATCTCATACCTCTGGGCCAGCATCTCCTCTAGGTCCAGCTGCTCCTGGCAAACCAACCGGTCCAGCACCACCTTTGGTTCCGTGAGGACCCGGGGTGCCAGCTTTTCCTGGTTGACCCTTGAAAAACCAAACAGATAGTAGATGAATCAAAAAAGCTGACTTTTGGTATCATCATCTTTGACAAATTTAACAAACAACCAACTAGAGGCTGAGAAATATAATTCTAAAGACAAATTTAAAAATATTTGCTTGCATTGCAAGCAAAGTGGTGACCTACCCCAGGTCCAGGAAGGCCAGCCATACCACGCTCTCCTCTCATTCCAGGAAGACCTACAAGTCCCCTCTGTCCTGAAGTTCCACCAGGTCCTGGTGGCCCATCTGGGCCCTATTTTAAGTTAAAGAAAATATGCATTTTAGATACAGTATTAAAATGAATTCATTTTAATTCTGTAGTATATAACAAATAGAGTTTGTTTTTTCATTTATAATTTATAGGCGCTTTCACACCACGTAGTTGTAAGAACTCAATTCTGGGAACTAGCCAGCAGGGTGGTTCCTAGAGAACCAGTTTCCTCCTCAGGCTATTTTCCTGGTTGCATTTACAATTGCAGCAGGAACGCTGAAGCAGCCGGAAACAAAGTGAATGGAGTCAACGTCAACAACCGTGATCAGAGCTCTTTGTGTTGTGTTTCATGGGTTTTTTGATAATGGAGATGGAATGTAAATGCACAACTTACGTGATTAAAAAAGCACGAAAATTTGACTGAGTCTCATATGCCATCTTGTAGAGATACATATTATCGAGATTTTAGAAAAGAACACAATGCTGCAGACAACAGGTGGCTAAATGCCATTATTATCCCTTTTTTTCCACGTTTGTGGAGTAAATATTTTTCTTGGCTTCTTAAAAATACTGGGTAGCATGTGTTGCCTATGCGTTTGGCCAGTCAGCGTACACTTAAGTCACTGGTAGTTCCTACAGAACTGTTTTAGACAAAACTGAAATATGTACATTGCATAAGTATTCATACCCTTAGCTCAGTACTTGGCTGAAGCACCTTTACAGCCTTAAGTCTTGTTGGGTATGATGCGACAAGCTTTGCACATCTGCATTTGGCAATTATGTGCCATTCTTCACCTCACCTCTTCACCTTTCAAGCTCTGTCAGCTTGGATGGGGGCAGACACACATTTTCAGGTTTCACCAGAAATGTTTGATTGGGTTAAAGCCCAGGCTCTGGCTGTGTGCTTAGGGTCATTGTCCTGTTGGAAGGTAAACCTTCTGCCCAGTCAGAGGGTCTTAATACTCTGGACAGGGTTTTCACTAAGGCTATCTCAAAATTTTGGTGCACTGAGTTTTTCTTTTACTCTGATGAGGCCCTCAGTCCCTGCCACTGAAAGACAACCCCAAAGCCTGAGGCTGCTACCAGCACACTTTACTTCTGGGATGGTACTGTGCAGGTGATGAGCAGTGCCTGGTTTCCTTCAAACATGATGCTTGGAACTGAGGTTCATCAGACCAGAGAATCTTGTTTCTCACAGTCTGAGGGTCCTTTAGGTGCTTTTTTGCAAATTCCAAGTATGTTTTCATGTGTCTTCACTGAGGAGAACATTGAGTTTGGGCACACCGCCATAAAGACCAGATTGATAGAATGTTACAGTGTTTGTCCTTCTGTAGATTTCTCCTATCTGATCATATAACCATGGAGCTCAACTAGAATGACCATCAGGATCTTCGTCGCCAGTATAACCAAAGCCATTCTCCATCAATTGCTCAGTTTGGCCAGGAGGCCAGCTCTAGGAAGAGTCCTGGTTGAAGACTACATGCTTCTGTGAACCTTCAACGCAGCAGACTTTTTTCTGAACTTATTCCCAGATGTGTGGCTTGACGCAATCCTGTCTCTGAGCCCCTACCTTTGGTCTTGGTTTTTGCTCTGATATGCATTTTCAGCCGTTTTATTAAGACGTGTGTGTCTTTTCAAATCATACTCATACAACTGAATTTGCCACAGGTTAACTTCACTCGAAGTGTAGTAAGATCTACAAGTGATATGAATGCTCCTGAGCTAAATTTCAAGTGTCCCATATAAGGGTATGAATACTTATGCAATGTAAGTTTTTTATTTTTAAAAGATTTGCAAAGATGTTAAAAACCTGATTTGTTTGCTTTGCCATTGTGGTGTATGGAGTGTGAGGAAAAAAGTAATTTAAACCAGTTTAACATAAGGCAGCAACATAACAAAACGTAAAAAATGAAGGTGTATGAATACTTTCGCAAGGCACTGTACACTCTTAGTTCCTGCAGTGTGAACATGCCAAAAAGTGTACATTTCCACCAATAGGACCTATGAAAAGGTTCCTCCGGTGTGAAAGCCCCTAATGACCAGCCAAAAACCATCCTGCAAAGATTAAAATAAGAGTAATAAGGTATCACATACTGGCAGTCCGTCCTCTCCTGGTTCACCTTTGTCTCCAGGGCTACCAACAGGTCCAGGGTTTCCACGCTCCCCCTGGCGACCAGGACCTCCAGGTTCTCCTAGAAGCCCAGGAGGGCCCTCTTTACCTGGGGCTCCAATAGGACCAGGCTCTCCAACTGGACCCTGGAAAAAATATCAGTGTAAGAGTCCATATACTTTTTATTGGTCGAATCCAACAAATACGATTTGAAGAACTAGCTGTGTTAAGCACTGCTTTGTGGGTTAAATCCGTATTATGGAATCACTCACAGCAGAGCCTGGTGGGCCGACACCTCCTGGGGATCCTGGAAAACCACTGGGACCCTTTTAGAAAAAAGGAGAAAGCCAAAGAGGATTCCACAAAAAGTGAGAAGAAAAAGACGTAAGAGGAATCGGTAAGTAACTGAGCATTTCTGAGTATGTTTAAGTTGAGAAACAATGATACAATTTTGATACTTACAGCTGCTCCTTGAGTTCCTCTGCCACCTTTGAGGCCTGTAATTCCAACCACTCCCTAAAAAAAGCACTATGTTTATACATGTTTTTTTTTTCTTAAGGGACCAATATAGTCTATACATATACACGTTACCATTCAAAAGTTGGGTTATATATAATCTGTAATTACTGTAACTGTACTATTCTTTACTCTCACGTTTGATAAAACATTCATATTTCAATCGTTTTGCTCACCTGTGGTCCAGGTTTTCCAGCCATTCCCTGAGGCCCTGGAGACCCTCCCTCTCCCTTTGCACCTTCCTCTCCAGTTTCACCTTTAACTCCAGGCTGACCATCAGGACCCTAGCACAAAAACATGACCATATTTACAACTTATAACACATTATATCAGAGAAACATGTCTTCATGGGTGGATGAATGGATGGATGGACTTACAGGGGGTCCAGCAAACCCAACAGGACCAGTAGGGCCTGGTTCACCAGGTGAGCCCTAAAACGCAATAAATCAATGGAATTGTGAAAAACATGAGAAAAGAACTTCAGCAAACATAGTCAGGTTTTCTCATGGTAACTTGCTCTACTCACAGCCATTGCTCTGGAGCCTGGAGATCCAGAAGGGCCTCTTGGGCCTTGTTCTCCCTGTAATTGAACAATCAGTTCTGAGTACATCTAAGCAGCAACAGCTGTAAAATGTACTTTTTAATCAGTTCTTTTAAGAAATGGAAGAAACATCAAAGTCTTAGTATTGTGGAAATAAACACCACAAGAAGAACAGATGGGATTAATTAACCACTTAGCCAAATCGATTTGAAAAAAGTAATAGAAAAAAATCAAACCTTCTCCCCAGGTGGGCCAGCTGGTCCAACAGGTCCAACAGGACCAGGTAATCCCTACAGACATTAATGACATAATTTAGTGACAGTATTTAGTGTTTTTGTAACCCCTGCTGCATTAAGAAATGTATAATGAATTTGAATATGGATATTTCTGAATTCAGAATTATTGACTAGCAGGTTAAATTTTTCCAGTAAATTATGGCTCTGTGTCACTCACTCTAGCCCCATCGTTCCCAGCCGCCCCTTCTGCTCCTCTGTCACCCACTGCACCCTGAGAAAACAGATAAAGAGTATTAAAACAGGTTTTGTGCAAATCGATAAGAAAAACTGAGAGTTCTGCTTGATGCATCCTTCTCTACCTCACAACACCACACAGAAAATGTTTCACAGATAATATAGAGAATATTAACTTTCTGCCTGAGGATATTAGCGAGTGATCCAGTATGTCAACCGTCTTGCCAAACAGAGTTTTACCCACCAAGATGTTTAATATATGCAACACTGTTGCACTGATTGCAAAGAATGAAAGTAAAATATACTGTATTTGTTATGCATGTGCAAATGTTAAAAATGATTAAGCAGACCCATTTTCTCTTATCTCTCAAAACCACACTCACACTTTCTCCTTTAGGCCCGGCTGGTCCAGTTATGCCTCTCTCTCCTGGCATGCCTTGTAGACCTGTTGGTCCTGGTTCTCCAACAATTCCAGCTGGGCCTGGTTTACCCTGCACAGCCATTAACGTGTATCAAAATTATAATATTGTTGTACACAAAACATTAGGTTAATGTATTCTTTATATATGCTATAGTTATAGTAAGTATAGTAAGTGGTGTTATTTCACTCTTAGGAATTAAATGCATGATGCATGAGTGAGTAAAAATCTGGCTCTAACCTTGGGACCATCAGGTCCAGGGGTTCCTGGGCTTCCTTTGGATCCTGGTAAGCCATTAGGTCCAGGTTCACCTCTCTCTCCTGGGGTTCCACGTTCACCCTACAAATAGAACGGATAAAAACACTGGGAGATTGAGAGTGTGCACTTCTAAATGCTGTGCACTGATACACTGAAGTATAAGTACAATAGGCTCACCCTTGGACCAGTCTGCCCTGCGCCACCAGCCTCTCCATGGATACCCTGAGGGGAAAAAAATAAAAGTCATAAGATTCTTTGATAATTCCCATTCTCAGTCAATTTGTGTTTTTCCTCACCAGCAGAAACGACACTCAGTAAAGACTAGAATACAGCATATAGGTAAAAGAGCACAAAGAAATGAAGAACGCACCTCATCACCAGGTTTTCCTGACTCTCCTGGTGGGCCTGGGGGTCCAGGCAAACCCTAAAATTTTAGCATAATAAAAGATGTTACTCTTCCAGGAATAAATCCTATCAAATTTGCTTACAGAGTTGAGGTTAAAAGTTTACATACACCTTCCAGAATATGCTTTTAATATTAATTATTTTGCCAAAATAAGAGGGATCATACAAAACGCATGTTATTTTTTTATTTAGTACTGACCTGAATAAGATATTTCACATATGCAACTATTACAGAAGGTTCAAACGCTCACTGATGTTTCAGAAGGAAACACAGTTCATTAAGAACAGGGGGGTTAACACTTTTTGAATTTGAAGATCAGGGTAAATGTAACTTATTTTGGCTTCAGGGAAACATGTAAGTATCTGTAGCTTCTGAAGGGCAGTACTAAATGAAAAAAATATGATATTTAGGCAAAATAAGAAAAATGTACACATCTTCATTCTGTTCAAAAGTTTACACTCCTGGCTCTTAATGTGTCATTTTCCTTCTGGAGCATCAGTGAGTGTTTGAACCTTCTGTTATAGTTGCATATGAGTCCCTCAGTTGTCCTCAGTGTGAAAAGATGGATCTCAAAATCATACAGTCATTGTCAGAATAGGTTAAAATACACAAAAATGCTGAAAAACCAAAGAACTTGTGGGACCTGAAGAATTTTTCTGAAGAGCAGCGGGCAGTTTAACTGTTCAGGACAAACAAGGGACTCATGAACAACTATCACTAAACAAAAAAAAAAACACTCAGGTAACAACACAGTATCAACACAGAATCAAGTGCATGTAAACTTTTGAACAGGGTTATTTTTATAAATTCAACAATTATTTTCTTATGTGAATTATATGTAAACGTCTTTTATGTGAAATAGCTTATTCAGGTCAGTACTCAATAAAAAATAACATGCATTTTGTATGATCTCTCTTATTTTGGTAAAATAATTTACATTTTGCAGATTCTGCAAGGTGTATGCAAACTTTTGACCTCAATTGTATGTAAAATATTTAAGGATCACATATATATTTTATTTTTGTCCCTGAGGTCTACGTGTATTCATACCAAAAATCATTTAGATAACAACCAGATGCTGAAACAACATTTGACAGATTTTCCCACATTTTATAATCTTGACTGCCTAGACAAAATTATTTAACACCCATTGTTAATGTGGGCAAAAATCCTAAGATTTCAGAATGAACTGATTTTGCTTGATTTTGTCTTTTTGGACTAGGGAGGACGTTTTGAGGCCTAAAACCTGCAGTTTGTTGTCTTTGTACATCAATCTCATTTAAATTAAAAATTCAAGGACAATTTTTCAAGATACGGGCCCTTTAAAGCATTTGAAAATTGGTTGTGTTGACAGTGAGGGCAATGTTTGAAGTAATCTCTGACTGAAACCGAAAAAAAAGAACATACTTGGAAGCCAGTTAGTCCAGGAGGTCCCTGTTCTCCTCTCTTTCCTGCTACTCCCTGAAAAGAAATACAAAAACCCCAAGCGTATGTTGTAAGAGCCTCCTCTTAATACTGCACCACTCAGCTGTATTACCTAAGATACCTAAGAAATTAACCAACCAAAATATACAGAAAATGTAAATAACCATAAAAGTGCCTTAAATGATTAATTGGAAGACTCACAGGAGGTCCTGGAGTTCCTGCTGGACCTTCTTCTCCCTCTTTTCCATTAGGACCCTGCAGGAATCATACCATCACATCAAATCACAATGACTGACTTGACTTTTAAATCACTACACTATACAATACCAGCACTGACAGGCCATTGAAATACTACAACAGAAGCATTTACGCAAAAAAAAAGAATGGCATTTATAATAGCTTGTTGTGAAATGTTACAGTATGGTTTAAGGTCGTCAAGACAATGTTGCACCATAATTGCAAGCCAGGACTCACTCTTTGTCCTGAAGCTCCTGGTGATCCTATCTCTCCTGCTTTCCCTGGATCACCCTGAATATTCAGAAAGATAATTTCATAATAGGAAAGCATAAGTTAAAGGGGAAAATCATCACATGAAACTTTATAACTGCCCATAAAAACATGATAAAAGTCAGTGTCTTAAACTCTCTCTCTGTCTTACGGATTCTTTTTAGTATGGGGAGAGTGGGGTAAGTTGAGCCAGGGATAAGTTGACACTTTTACTGTCATGTGACCATGTATTTTGCAATCACACATAATTTCTGCCAGACTGCGAAAAGGAGAAACACATGGGAGGAGTGGAAGGCACCCATTCATTTTAAGAACTGTTTTTGGCTTGTCAAAGTAAAATTTTAGCATAACAGATGTAATGGTTGTTACATCAAAGCAAATTTATCCAGGTCTAAAATTATTTATGAGGCATATAGGTGATTTAGCAACATATAAAACCATGCAAATCATTTAGCTAAATATTAGCCTGAACTGGTAAGCTAGCTAATTTCTTCTAAAATGTCAGCTATGGGGCAAAATGAGCCAGATGCTGTGGGGTAAATTGAGCCAAGACTTTAATTTACCCCACCATATGGTATTGAAGTTAAGTTAAATCTCTTAAGTGTAAACTGGTATTGTGGTATTACGCAACTGGTTTAGTTTATCATATATTCAGTGACACTCATTCCTTGATTCAGATTTAGTTTTTATTTAATTTTACTCAACAAACTCTCTGTTTAGTCTGTTTTTGGGAAGGTTAAAACTTTGGTGTTCAACATATTGCTTCAGAAATGCAAACAATTAAAGATTGAAAAAGTAACTTCATTTGTTTTTGTTTTTTCCATGTAGGTTAGCTTTAAGAAAAGAAATATGACTGTTTGTAAAATGAAATTTGATTATTAAGTTAGTTTTTAAAAGAGGTAAATTATCTTTAAAATTTTGCATGGGTTTGAATCAGATGTAGTCAGATGGTCAGTTTTCACCCAGATGGTTCATCTTACCCACTGACTCGGGTCAACTTACCCCTAAACTGGGGCGAATCGAGCCACAGGAACACTTTTTTATAACAAGCCGTAATTGTAGAATTCTTCAGGAAACATCCTGAAATTACTTACATACTTTCATTGCACTTCTGCCTCATTTTCCCTTATCTTGAGGACCGCATAAGTAAAAAATTGCTCATCTTACAATCTCGCCTACATTTTAATATAATAACTACAATATTAATGGGTAATTCACCCATTAGAGGCACTTTTGTCTACTGAAAAGACTTCAAATAATGCTTTATATATATATATTAAAACATTTATAACATTCTGAAATAAAGATCTTTCCCACATTTTATAATCGTATAATACAAACCAATTCAGTTTTCTAGCAACCAACCAATTAACTTTAATGCACAAAATCTGAAAACTGATTGCTAAAAATAGCTATAAACTGTACACATACATACTAAATTAATTAACTGAAAATATATTTTTTATAGTTAATATGAGTTCTTAAAAAAGATTTTCCCTGATTTTTAACACTTATAGGGGAAGTTGAAATGTCAGAGCAGCAGACAAGCCCAAAATAGTGTATTTCTGGTAAATGTAACATGTAAACAGTCTTAAAAATGAGAAAGACTATTAATGTGGTAATAAAAATGAAATTTGTTATAATATATTTTTTGAAATTAGACTGCAAAGTCCCCCTTATATCTCCTTGATACTCATTGCTCCAAAAGTGTTAAGATATACAGTATGACACATGTCAATAGTATTTAGAATATCATCTTATGGCTTTTTTTAATAAATAAAAACATATAGTAGGGAATTACACTGAAGCCTTTAGGTCCGGGCAGGCCCATGGTTCC
This sequence comes from Labeo rohita, assembly GCF_022985175.1. Lineage (NCBI taxonomy): Eukaryota > Metazoa > Chordata > Actinopteri > Cypriniformes > Cyprinidae > Labeo > Labeo rohita. The sequence goes on along the minus strand of NC_066874.1, from coordinate 8,332,304 downwards.
AGCTGCACCTCTGGTTCCCGTAGACCCAGCTGTACCTGGATTCCCATCATCTCCTGGTGCTCCCTAAGAAAAAAAAACACTATCCTCATTAGAAACTGAGGTGGCAGAACTCACGCAAGTGTTATTTTTAATGCATAATGATTCTGATCTGTTCAGCCTAAACAGTAGGCAAATCTAAAATGCTAATTCCAGAAGGATGTAAGTTTACATGTGTGTAGTTCATCTAATTTTCCCAAGGAAATTCCCAGAGGATTCACTGCTTTAGATAGGACTACCAACTGAGGAGTTCAAAGGTCTTTTTTAAGAGGATTTAAAATAGGAAGTAATAACAAGATTACATTAGATGAAGCATGCATATATTACCTGTGGGCCTATCTTCCCCTCTGCACCTTGCATTCCCAGAATGCCAGTCAAGCCCTAAAGATACATGACATATAATACGTGAACACCTTTAATAATGTGGACTCAGTACCATCTGAGTAAATTAAAAGTACCAGCAATATCATGCACTACTGTCAAAACAAGTCACAAAGTCTGTGTAAGCACAGAACAGACTTTATAACAGCATGGCACTATATATAGGGTGTGCTGCAAAACATGATACGAAATACAGATATACAGAACATCAATTTTACTAACCCTCGCCCCTGTAATTCCTGCTTCCCCAGGTCGGCCAGGGTCTCCATTCGTACCTTTAGCCCCTGATGAACCTGGGACACCACGTTCACCCTGTGCACCCTGGAAACAATACAGAGAGAATATAGTTTGGGCAAGGAATGATATTGGGAATACAAATTAATAATTTTGATCTCATTTGTTATCGTAAGTTAATACATTAACAAACTTACAATGAGTAATTCATTTTCATAGCATTTTGTTAAAGTTATTAAAATGTGCATGTTAGTTCAGAGTGCATTAAATAATGTTAACATTATACAACTTAACAGATACAACTCAGTTTTAAAATGTAGTAAATGTTAAGATTAACTAAGATTAATAAATGTTTTAGAAGTGTTCTTTGACAATAGATATGCTGGGGTGTTCTTGCCAATGTTAGGGGCCTTTAAAACCTTACTGATCACTATTTAGTATGTTTCTAACCTTTTGACCTGGCAAACCATCAGCTCCTGGGAACCCACGGTTGCCTGGAGCTCCCTTGAAAAATATAAAACATTAAATATTATTGTACAGAACAAACATGTAAAGAAGTAGCAATAGTTGGTTGTTCACAATAATGTAATGGCACTCACTCTTTCTCCAGCTGGGCCTGGGGCTCCAATAGCCCCCGTGTCTCCTCTTGGGCCTCGCTTTCCTTCTTCTCCCATCGGCCCCATTTCTCCTTGAACTCCAGGTGTGCCCTACAACAAAAGATATTCAATTTCACCATTGGATGAATGTGCTGATGGCAGTATTTCTCTCTAACAATTATGAGAAAATTATTTTTAGACACCTAAATGTTGTAAATACTTACAGGTTCTCCTTTAGCACCAGGTTCTCCTTTAAACCCAGGAGAACCTAAGTCGCCCTAAGAGATACATGAAATGCATGAATTTGCATAGTATGTTTGATCAATGTATCATCATGTCAAATATACACACAGAAAAAAAGTGATTTCCACTATGGTTATACTATTCAAATTTGCACTGTCATTACCAGTTGGCCCTTGGCTCCTGGAAGTCCAGTTGATCCTTGAGGTCCAGGTGGGCCAGGCTGTCCAATCAGTCCAACAGGGCCCTGCACACCTGGGATTCCCTACAATGAATAAATTAAGAAGGAAGTTGGGGTTTCTACAAATCCATAACCCGAAGAATGAGCAACAATGGCAATTCTGCCTTTTTCTGAATTTGAATAAGTAAATCGGAGTAATAAGCAGTATGTTAAGTTGCATCCTTTTGATGAGTGTTTTAGATACTTACTGCTGGCCCTTTAACTCCAGGAGTGCCATCTGTTCCTGCTGGTCCCTAAAAATAGCATTAACATTATAGAGGTCATTCAAAACACAAATCATTAAAACATAGCATTTTAAAGGGCAGGGCAGGTGAGACAGCACCTGGTTGCCCTGTGGTCCTGGTGAGCCTTGCCGGCCTGGTTCACCCCTTGGGCCTTGGGGTCCACTGGTACCTCGTGGGCCTGTGGCTCCTGCTTCACCCTGCACAATGTTTACAAAAGAATATGTTTCATTCCTCAATCTTTGTACTTGCCATAAATTCTGAATAAAAAACTATAATAATAAAAACTAAATAAAAAATAAAAACTAAATAATAAATAAAAACTATAATAATGTATCAAAAAGTTTGGATAACACGTAATCATGAATCAGACATACCTTCATGCCTGGGCCACCAGGAAATCCTGGGGTTCCAATAATTCCCATGGGACCCTTTAAATTACATAAGTGTCAGGTTAGATAACATATCAGTCCTTATTAATAAAACACAGAACATAATCCCCATATTTGAAGATAATTGCAGATATACAGTACCCTTCAAAACTAACACTTCATTCAGCCAGGATGCATTAAATTGACCAGAAGTCACAATTAAAGACTTATAATGTTACAAAGATTTCTATTTTTAGTAAACACTGTTCTTTTGAACTTCCTATTCATCAAAGAATCCTGAAAAACATGCATTAGGGTTTCAACAGAAATATTAAGCAGCACAAAAGCAATATTATTTCACAAGATTGCGATTTTTAGGCATTTAATAAATGCATAATTGGCGAACATAAGAGACGTTTTTTAAAAGCATTACAAAAATCAAAATAACACCAAACCTTTAAATGGTAGTTTGACTTTTAAGGTATTTGGTTAGAAGTAAATGTGTAGATGGTGTGATCTAAGTAGATAAATGAGAACTAATAGAGGGGTTACTGTCATTCACATACCAATGGACCTGGTTTTCCCACATTTCCTGAAAGACCACGTCTTCCCTGCAAACAGAAAGCATTTTGATTTATTGATTAAAGCAAATTAAAGCAAACAGTTTTAATATAACACCAGCAAATCAAATTTGCTGAACATTAATCACTTACCACAGGCCCTGTCGTACCAATGCGTCCTCTCTCACCAGGCATACCAATGGGGCCCTTTAAAGTACAATATTAGTGTAATTTAGTAAAATCTAATAAAGATCAGTTTAAATGAAACATCACATTCAGAATTGGAATCACAAAGTGTACCATACCGGTGCACCCACAAGTCCCATGCCTCCAGGAGATCCTGATTCTCCCTTTGATAATGAGAAGAAAGTGGCATTTACTAAGACAATCAAACCACGGGAACCCAAGTTTAAGAAAACTTTTATGTGAATTTGCTGTGACTTCTGACCTTTGACCCCACAGCACCTGGTTCTCCTTTCCCTCCCAGTAGACCTGAGTGACCCTAAAATGGGGATGGGATTCATCAGTTTTACACTGTGTGTGAAACTGTCTTCAAAGCAAAATTAATACATTACATGAAAACACACTTGGTTTGTACATATTATAATAACATATCCTAATAAAAGTAAATAGTGATCAGTGCAAAGAGTGAAATCATACAGTCCTAATCTAACCCACCTTTTCACCTTTCATCCCAGGTTGACCTGGTAGTCCCGGAAACCCTCTGGAGCCCTATGAAACAAATCATCACCAGTAAGGATGCACTAAGCATTTAACGTGGGAATTTTGGAGGTTGTGCGTAAATTATAGCATTTGATACATCTAATGTTTTCATTTGTGTAAGGATAGAGATACACAGGAGTTCAATCTGTGAGCTACTAGTTGGCCCCATGTAGTCTTGCAATTTGTGTTAAAGGAGAAGTCCACTTCCAGAACAACAATTCACAAATAATTTACTCACCCCCTTGTCATCCAAGATGTTCATGTCTTTCTGTCTTCAGTCGTAAAGAAATTATGATTTTTAAGGAAAGCATTTCAGGATTTTTCTCCATATAATAGACTTCATTCAACTTCCAAAATGTAGTTTAAATGCAGCTTCAAAGGGCTCTAAACAATCCCAGCCGAGGAAGAAGGGTCTTATCTAGCGAAACGATCGGTCACTTTTTTCAGAAAATAAAATTTTTTATACTTTTCAAGCAGAATAGCTTGTGTAGCACAGGCTCTGGGATGCACATTCACTACTGAATTGTGTCGAAAGGTCACACGGAACAACAGACCCAGTGTTTAAAAAGCGAATGCGTAAGAAAGTGCAAGTAAGTTTGTAAATGCTGTCTCACCTCACATCTTACCTGACAAGTTTTCGGGTTTGAATTGTTCGTTCATCACGTGACAGCCCCATAAGATGAACAAACGACTCAAAAAACCCGAAGACTCGAAACAGGTGAACTAATTTCAGTACAGAACCTAATAGGATGTTACGCATGTGCGACTGAACGAATCACTCCCTGAGATGACTCGTTTTTCCCAAGTCACATTGAAGATTCATTCAAAATGAAAGAATCGTTCAAGAACGACCCATTACTAATACGACCCATTACCTCCCAGAGCCTGTGCTACACACAATTACTGATCGTTTCCCTAGATAAGACCCTTCTTCCTTGGCTGGGATCATTTAAAGTCCTTTGAAGCTGCATTTAAACTACATTTTGGAAGTTCAATATCCAAGTCCATTATATGGAGAAAAATCCTGAAATGCTTTCCGTAAAAAACTATAATTTCTTCACGACTGAAGACAGAAAGACATGAACATCTTGGATGACAAGGGGGTGAGTAAATTATCTGTAAATTGTTCTGGAAGTGGAGTTTTCCTTTAAGTTCTTTTCCCGCCCTCAAATTAATTAGTCGTTGTTTATATCTGTGTTTAATTAGCCATCATCTGTTTAAACTGCACTTTTTCAGTTTCACTTTTTTTCTCTCTTCTCACTTGTTCTTTCTTGTGTACTGCATCTTGTAATTATTATAAATCAGTTACACTGTAATTAAAGCCTTTGATTTGTATTTGAGCCTGTCTGACACTGTGGTCTGGAACTCCTCAAGATTGCTTCACAGCCTGTACATCAGTTTCTTATCAGAAAGAGCATGTTTTAGTATTTTTGTATTTAGTTCAGCGGTCATATTTCTTGTTTCCAGACATCCCAGAAGATTGTGGAACAAATTATTGTCAGATATTACACTGTTTATAACTCAAACCAAAATGTCAGGGTTTGGCTGGTTAACATGGCTCATTTCGCCTATCCTGTTTAATGCCAGATCTATAATATTCTCAGGGCAGACGCATCTTTTTAGGCCATACAAAAACAAAGCAGCACACTATTTATTATGATCCCACCTATTAAGGTTAGAACAAGTGAAGCAGATCTTAAAAAGGCACATATTTAGAAGTCTAAGAGTTAAATCAAAGAGGCTTTGCTCTTACATTCAAAAACAACTAGATGCAGTGCAAAAGAACAAAGCATTGCTTTTAAAACTTGAATCACTGACAAAACAGTGATATGTATCACAATGAAACTTTTTCATAGAATATAATCCAAAACAGCAGCATTGTCTTACTGGAGAGCCAGGGAATCCTTTTTCTCCTGTATTTCCAGGGGGCCCAGGCTCACCCTATAAAGAGGAACAGGCTTGTGTTATCAAAAGCAGAAAGAAAATCAACTTACTTATATTAGATGTGTTCAAAATAGCATTTTTGAGAAGATTTGACAACACATTGTACATACTACTTCACACAATGATGTTTAAATAATAAAATCACTGGGCAAATTGTTGGTCTACTCACATCTGCTCCAGGTTTTCCTGGAGGACCATCTGGTCCCCTTGGACCAAAAGAGCCCTACAGAGAAAAAAAAAATATACTAAGTGACATCTTTGTTTTTTTAACTGCATGGCATGGAGAGTTTCTCTGATGAATATTAGATTAGAATATTTTTCAGATTATTTATCATGCTTTACACATTAGATAATTCTCTACATTTTTGGTCTTACCATAGGTCCAGGATCACCCGCATCTCCTGGCGCACCTTGTGCTCCTGTTGGCCCCTGAGTGACAGAGAAAAAAATGGAAATTTGGAAAAACACCCAAGGTGAAAAAAAAAAATCGAAAGACATTCATTGCATATACACAACGCCAATCTTGCAAAACTTACTGGTGGGCCTGCTGGGCCTGGATGACCTCTTGGTCCTGATTCACCCTGATCCGAATAAATACATTTTATCTCTGTTTAGTGGTTCTGTATGGCAATCCAGCTAATATATATTCATAGAAAAGTCATTTCTGAATGCGTAAAGATCTTTACCGGTGCTCCAGAGACGATCGCCGACATTCCAAGCTTCCCATTATGAAATCCAGAGGCCATTTGAGAAGCAAACTGACTCTGTAAAATATAAATTAAATTTAAATTTGAATTAAAAAGTGTAACCATGACACCCTTTGTTGTTACTACACATTTTTAGACAGATAAATGTATAGTACTGTATGTAAAAAAAAAAAAAAAAAAAACATACAGGCAAGTTTTTGAAAAACCCTACAGGATCAAGGCTGGATTTTGTGGGTTTGCTTATGTTTGGTATTGTCACTGAAAATGGTAATTAAAAACTATTTTTGTTTTGTTTTTGTTATTTGTTGAAAGAAAAGAGCGATTATGTTTTGCCTAAAACCTTTTTAACACCTATAGATTTAAAAAAAAATCTTTTTACCACTTTATCCTGATTAGTGATAACATTCATCATATATTCAGATTAGACAAGCACATTTACAGATACAGGACACAAATACAGGACAACAAAACTTGGACAGATAATATTACTCACCCCAGGCAGTGCATTGCCTGCAGGACCAGGCTCACCTGGCGTGCCTGGGACACCTGGTTCTCCATCAAAACCAGGTGGACCTGGGACACCCTTCATAAAAAATATTGAAAGTCACAATTTAACAATTCAGCTGTTATTTACTACATTTTGACTCTGCGTTAATTCAAAGTACATTGATGAGCCACAATTTACAGTACATTCCATGCATCAGAAAGAAAGCCACTATTTGTACATAATTTTAATGTGTTCCTAGGGTGAAACAGTCACAGAACAGAATATAAATTACTATATAGGCTATTGGATTATGTCACATACTCGTCTTCCTTTGCTTCCTGGATATCCTGGTCGGCCATCTACTCCTGGGGGACCCTGTTTGGTGTGACACACAAGATAATGGACTTCACTTTGATTGACATTTCAAAGAATGGGGTTTCTGGGGAAAAATGAAAGATTAGAGGTATATGTATGTGTGTGTGTGTGTGTGTGTGTGCATGCATTATTTTTTCACCATTGGTCCTGGGCGTCCAGGTATTCCCACAATCTAAAATAAAAAAAGAATCAAATATATTCAAGATAATAAAATAGCATGAATCTGTATATATGCAAATATGTGACCACAAAACCAGTCATAAAGGTAGATTTTTTTTATTTATACATCATCTGAAAGCTGAATAAATAAGCTTTCCATTGATGTCTGGTTTGTTAGGACAATATTTGGCTGAGACACAAATATTTGAAAATCTGAGGGTGCGAAAAAAAATCTAAATATTGAGAAAATCACCTTTAAAGTTGTCCAAATATAATTATAATTATAGTAGGAAATTTCTGAAATATCTTCACAGAGCATGATCTTTACTTAATATTCTAATGATTTTTGGTATAAAAGAAAAATTGATCATTTTGACTCATACAATGTTTTTTTTGGCTATTGCTACAAATATACTCGTGCTACTTAAGGGTTACATATGATGGACAGAAGCATCTTATTATAGACTCACATAAGGAATGTCACCAGGTTCACCTTTCTGGCCCTGAAATCAAAACAAAACATGCAGGACTAATCAGTACTTTATTAATATTAATTTGTGATTAAATATATTACAAAAAATATATATATATATATATATATACATATATTCACTACCGTTTAAAAGTTTGGGGTCAGTACATTTTTATTGTTTTTTTTTTTTTTTTTTTTTTTTAAGAAATTAATACTTTTATTCACCAAGGATGTATTAAGTTAATAATTAAAAGTTTATTAAAAGTTAATCATAAATAATTTACATTGTTATAAAATATTTATATTTTGAATAAACACTGTACTTTTTAAACTTGTTATTCATGAAAGAATCCTGAAAAAAAAAAAAAAAAAAAAAAAAAAAATCACAGGTTCCAAAAAATATTTGGCAGCACAACTGTTGATATTATCCAACATTGATCATTCTAATAATAAATCCGCATATTAGAATGATTTCTGAAGGATCATGTGACACTTAAGACTGGAGTAACAGCTGATAAAAATTCAGCTTTTCATCACAGGAATAAATTCTATTTTAAAGTATGTTAAAATAAAAAACATTATTTTATATTGTAAAAACATTTTGCAATATTACTATTTTTTTTTCTATATTTTTAATCAAATAAATGCAGCCTTGATGAGCATAAGAGACTTCTTTAAAGACTATTACAAGTCTTACTGACCCCAAACTTTTGAACGGTAGTGTATATATATATATATATATATATAATGTCTGATTTTAAAAGCATTCACATACCTTAATCGCAATTGTTTCTGCAAAAGAAACACAAAATAGTATGTAAACGAATTCAGGATAAATTATAGTAAGTATCTAAAATAATAAATACTCTAAAACTCATCTACATTAATTCCCTTTTGGAATGTAATTCACGTCTGCCCTCTAGCGGCCGTAGAGTGTATGTCAGTCTCACCGATTCTTCCACGCGCGCTGGCGAAGGTTTGACAGACGGGGCAGCATTCTCCCTCTGGGATCACGAGCTCTTGGCATCCATTCAGGTCCTCACAGCGGATCTCCTCACAGATCACCTGGCCTTTATCACATACACAAAGTTTGCACCGCTCTGGCTTCCAAATCTCATTTTCTGCATAAATCTGATCACCATCTTTACAGCTTGTCGTTTCCTCTGTTCAAAGATGACAAGGAAAACAAACATAAGTATATACAGTATCAGTCGTTTATAGCCTATGACACAAATATTACATTCACATTAGCCACATTATCACATAAAAACATTAAAAATTAAGACAAAAGGTGTGGAGCTTTATCAGTTATTTGCTGTTTCACAGAGGGCTATAGTTTTGTTTTTGCTTTTTTATGAGGTGAGAATGGGTTGTCGGATATATTTTTGCTGAGTTAATTAGTGGCAAAAAGCACTACTGTAAAGTCTACTGTACAAATTCAATCCGCCAGCAGAGGTCAGTGTAGAGTCACGAATTATTTTGTTCCAGTAAATGAGCTAATTCTCATGTTTATCCACCTTTTTGGCGAGGCCATTTGTAAATGTTATGGCTTTGACTTCCGGTTCACCCTCATCCTTGACTTCATCCTAGTCCAGCTATTTTTAGCTGTACAAAACTGCTCGTTTTGCTGCTTTGTATTGCAAATTGGTGTGTCTTACCATATTATTTTGATGTATTATCAATTAACCCTGCTGAAAAAAAACAATAGAACCATTACAGAAAATTCTAATGGTTTCCACTAGAAATACCATTATAAACCATCAACTTTTAACCATTAAAACCATTAAAAATAGTTTTCTGTAGTGTGTTTTGGGACATATTCCATTAGGATTTATTGATTTTAACAAGCCACCAATAGAAGGTGAACAATTACCAGTAGAGACCAACAGTGTCCATTACGGTTTCCATTAAAACCAATACAAGTCCCATGATAACCAGTAAAACCATTACACATTTTGTGATGGTGTCTGTTGTTTTTTTTTTTCAGACTGGTTTGTTCTGCAAACAGTTTTACCGTTTACTGCACCTTGTTATTCTTCCCGTTATTTCCTTATAATGGCTAATAAAGCATAAGTTCCACCCATATACTTACTTCCACGTTGAAGAAAAAGGTGGATTACCACTCTACTCTTCAGACATACTGCCAAGATATTGCTTCATATACCTTAAGGTGTCCTGACAGCTAACAGTCCTTACAAAAACTTTTAAAAATTAACCATTGCAATGTGTTACCACCACTGTCATTGAGAGAAAAAATCACCAAGGTTGAATATTTCTTTCATCACTGAGGGAGATGCCAAAATGGAGCTGCTGTAAGCGATTTCTGCACTGCTAGTAATAAAAAAGAATTACTATGAAACTATTTTATGGTAATCTATTGTTTTAATCAAATCTAAATTTTCAAAGGAGCTCCCTTCTCAGTTGCTATATACAATATCCAAATATGGGAAATTAAAGTTGCAGCATTACAAGAATGGGCACCATATTTGGGCCTGCGTAAAACATTGCAAAAGAGACAACAATTTACTATGAATTTACTACATCAAATATCAAAAATATACCAAAGTTGTTCAGGAGACACTTTTAGTGCTGAGGGAAGGCCGGGAATGGATAACATTTTTAATTTCTTCATTTAATTTCACATTGTGGCATGGTCAGTAGCAGTTTAACCTGTGTTTGTCAGTCTATATCAGCTTTACATATAAAGTAACATGTATCTATACACCACAAACCCCTCAGACGATGGCCTGTAATAGAGCACTAGTCACACTGGCCTGGTCCACAATCTGCCCTTCACAAGGACATGTACTGTAAGTAACTATAATTATAATCAAAGTATAAAAACGAGAACTAGAGCAAGGGCACCATTCATCCTGCTTGCCCTCGTAGCTGGTGATCACATCATATACCACACCCTGTAATTGAGGTCTGCAGCTGGAGGCCTTCAGCCATTTTCCACTCAGTCCATTGAGGATTCACCTCTCGTGTACCACATTAAGACTTCTTGAACCTTCTTTTTTTGAGTCAAATTATAAAGCGGGTCTGTCTACATTAGAGGTGCCCCAAGTTTGGACTATGAAGGGCCAAACATTTAACTTGACAAAGGTAAATGTTGCATTATATCCAAAATCAAATTTAGTTATATTCTCTTCACTTCTCCACATACTAAAAATCACCAAAAAAATAACAGGTGCATCTCAAAAAAATAGAATTTTGTGAAAAAGTTCATTTTTTTCTGTAACTTATTTCAAAAACTGAAACTTTCATATATTCTAGATTCATTACAACTAAAACTAAAACATTTCAAAAGTTTCAATTTTGAGAATTGGAGCTTACAGCTCATGAAAGTCAAAAATCTAGTATCTCAAAATATTACAATATTTATGTTTGAGTTTCATTTAATGGCCATCCCAACAGTATGCATTCCGGGTATCTCTTGTTCTTTGAAACCACAATAATATGGAAGACTGCTGACTTGGTCCAGAAGACAATCTTTGACACCCTCCACAAAGAGGGTAAGTCACAGAAGGTCATTACTAAATGGGGTGGCTGTTTACAGAGTGCTGTATCAAAGCATATTAAATTGAGTTGACTGGAATGAAGAAAATGCGTAGAAAAAGGTGCACAAGCAACATGAATGACTGCAAGCTTGAGAAAACTGTCAAGCAAAGCCAATTCAAACACTTGGGAGAGCTTCTTCAGGAAAAGGGCTATCAAGCCACTTCTGAAACAGAAACAACATCAGAAGCATCTTAGGAGAAAAAGAACTGGATTGTTGCTCAGTGGTCCAAAGTCCTCTTTTCAGTTAAAAGTAAATTTTGCAATTCATGTTGAAATCATGGTTCCAGAGTCTGGAGGAAGACACAAGCTGAATGCAAGAATACAAGAATCCAAGCTGCTTGAAGTCCAGTGTGAAGTTTCTGAGGTCAGTGATGATTTGGGGTGCCCTGACGTCTGCTGGTGTTGGTCCATTGTGTTTTGTCCATGCAGCCGTCTACTTTGGAGCACTATATGCTTCCATCTGCTGACAAGCTTTCCAGCTTTTCCAGCAGGACTTTAGCACCTCCTCAAAGTGCCAAAACCACTTCCAAGTGGTTTGCTGACCATGATCTTACTGTGCTTGATTGGCCAGCCAACACGCCTGACCGTAACCCCATAGAGAATCTATGAGATATTTTCAAGAGAAAGATGAGAAACAGTCGATCCAACAACATACAGACGAGCTGAAGGCTCAACAGTGCCTCAGCAGTGCCACAGGCTGATCTCTTCTATGCCACACCTCAATGATACTGGATTTTTTGACGTTCATGAGCTGTAAACTCTAATTTAAACAAATAAACTTTTGAAATGTTTTGCTTTACATGTAATGAATCTAGAATACGGTATATGAAAGTTTCAGTTTTTGAAATAAGTTACAGAAAAAAATGAACTTTTTCACGATATTCAAATTTTTTGAGATGCACCTGTATACATGCTTCAATGGCATGTTTTCCCCCCTCACTATTGTGATATGGCAAGGCAGACAAAATCAAAGATCATCAGGGGCCAATTTTGGCCCACAGGCCCTGGTTTGGGTATATCTGGCCTGTACAATACAGTACATCTTTCATTTTCTTTACTTTAAGGTTTTCTCTGTGCTCAAATGGTTTAAAACATTCTTTAATCTTTCTTTTTTTTCATATCTTATCCTGTCCTAACGTTTCCGGTTTGACACAAAATTGTCTATTTTGTAAAAATAAATTAAACTGCATCATCTTTTCGCCCATTTTCCATATAACATATTCAAACTACAGGAGATTACTGACAGTATCACAGTGTGCATGTAGTGATGCATACTTAAGACCTTCCGTTTAATACTTTAACATAATTATAGAGTAATATATAATTTATGACATTATATCATCAGTCAGAATACCGATCATCATTTTCTGTGACTGTGAGTGACAGCTCCAGGCTGTGATAACTCTTGATTAGATGCTGTAGCATGACATAGGTGGCAGACAGAGTAAATATCAGTTCTGATGCTCAAAGTCTGTCACATCAGAGACTATTCTGAGGGCTGGCAACTATTGCTTCCACTGCTCTAATTAAGCAATAATGTGTATGACTGTATCTACAAGCCTTTAATGCAGTTCTCTAGTGCAGGAACACAGTGGAAGTGCAGACAGCTTTATGCAAGGTAAGAATTATTTTAGGAGACATTTGTTGCCTCAGAGGCGTTTGGGACAGCTGTAATTGTTTCAGTAAAGGCCCAAATTATGTCATAAAGACATTCCAAGCAATTAAGAAGATTGAGTGAAATTTCTCTTCACTTTTTCTTCCCAAAATTATAGACTTTGTGAAACAAATTAACAGAATATTTCATAAATACTTACAATATAAATGTATAACTTAAAAATAAATAAATATTTTTTTAAATGATGATATAATTACATGAAAATTCAATCACTAATACAGCAACTGCTGAAAACCTAAACTGATCATTTAAGTTAAATCCCAAATGTAATTTGTAAATGAATATTTAAAATATAATGGCTAAATATTATGTTTGCCCACTTAGTCTGCTTAATGCCTGTCTAAACTTCACTAAGCCTAAAATAATATGAAATGTAAATCATTTTCAGTATTGTCAATAGCACTGAAGCAGTAAAACTACTAGCAGCAGGACACCTGCTGCTACTCAGCTGTATAAAACTAGCCTATTTAAGAAAGAAAGAAAGAAAGAAAGAAAGAAAGAAAGCAAGTACCAATTTAGTGGAAAAGCACATACGTTATTTTGGGGTAACCACAGCAGCCTCTATTATAGGTTACGCTTAACTTTAGTCTGTGGGTAACTTTTATTTCTGTCGAAGTGAAAAGGCACGCCCTCTGTCTGAAGTTTTTAACAAAAATATCCTCTTTGGAATGTACATTTCTTTACTATATTTTCATGTATAGAATGTATTTGTCATATTGGTAGAAGCAAATTTCTCTGTAAGTGATCCTGTGATTGACTTAACACCCTCCCCCTCATAAAACATTACAAGCTGGCTCTCATAAGGGTCATGACGTGTCTCCATGTGGGATAATGACTGTGAGAAGCTCACACACGTTGTTTTATGTATCTGTATATTAGACCAGACTGATGTACAATAAAGGAAAAGTTCACCTAAAAATTCAAATTCTGTCACTCAGTTACTCACAGGTTGCTACAAATCTGTATACGCTTCTTTTTTTTCTTTAAAAAGATCTTTTATTTACAACAGAAGAAAGAAACTCATAGACGTTTGAAACAACTTGAGAGTGAGTACTGTAATTGTGGACAGAATTTAAAAAATAAAGGTGCTTCTGTTTCACAAAAGGTTCTTTGTGGCAAGAAAGGTTCTTCAGATTATAAAAAGGTAAGAAAGAGTTGTTTTTTAAAGAACATTTGACTAAATGTTTTTTTGTGGAACCAAAAATGGCTCTTCTATGGCATCACTGTGAAGGACATTTTGAAGAGTGTTGGGTAAACAATCCCTTGAAACTAAGGTTTAAGTGTGATTGCATGAATTCACCATGCCAAAGTTTTAAATTCAATGTCATTTTAGACTCCCAATCTATTCCTGCTGAGCTACCGGACAGTGCTGATCAATAACTTCACCTGAATTGTAGTGTTAGACTAAAGTGAATGTGAAAACATCATGGTTGGATTTCAGGCAAACGCATTTGCCACATGATTGGGTGTGTCTAGCATCTCTTTTGGGAAGAACAGCGACCACAATTGGTGGCCTGCTTTGGTCCGTGAAAACCTCACATCATTATACACAAGGCCATGAAATTATGCCTCCAACTCCAGAGAGCGCTGACAAAGCAGAAGATCAGGAAATTTAGCTTGCTAGTTTACTATTAACTAAGAAATTCAAATTGTGCAAGGAAGGATTCTATTCGAGTAATGAAGGTCCTTCTTCATGTCAGCGTTAACTTGATTCAGAAATATGGCTATTTCATCACCTCATATCCTTTTTTAATGCTGGTCATAACATAAATGGGACATAAATGGGACTTAATAGGATGAATTTGGAGTTTAACCAAAAATGAAAATTCTGTCATCTTACTCACACTAATGTTGTTCCATACCTGTATGACTTTTTTCTTCTGTGGAACATTAAATGAGGGTTTTTAAAAAATGAAAGTGCACAGAGACTGAGTCATACAGGCTTAAAACAACACAAGGTGAGTAAGCGATGACAGAGTTTTAATTTTGGGGTTTATTTTAAGCATTAATTTCATCCTGAATTACACAGGGAAAAAAAGTAGTTTAGGTTTTACACTGAAACAATTTTCACTCAGATATTGCTAGTAAATTTCACATTTACAAAGAAATGGCAAGTAGAATGAATTAAACATGACATTTTGAAGTAGAAAAAACATTATAGTATTTTCTTCTAAAACAATTTAACAACTTTGAAAAATCTTTTTTTTTATCTAACCATCTGGATCATACTTTAAAAAGCAAATCGGGACAAATTATCATAAGTGTCTCAAAATACCCGTACTTCATGCATAATTTACATAATTAAACTGGAGTTATGCAAAAAAAAAAAAAAAACATACAGCAGTGGTAAACATATTAAACTTTAAACACTTTAAACATTCCAGACAAATTAGTCTAAATGTAAATCAAACATTTTGCATATTCTATTATCTTCATAATAATCTATAGCCTAAATAATTTCCACCGACACCCAAAAAACACCATGATGTGATCTTGTTTTCTCAGATATTAAAGTAAAAGAAGTCAGAAAGGCCATTGTATTTTACAGAATGATTATTCAGGTGTAAACAAGGTAATTGTAACTTATTCCACCTCTTTCAAGCACTTTTTACATATTTCTATCAAATACTACAGTTGCGCATACTGGCACACAGAGTATCAGTCTTCACCTGCCGTATTAGGTTGGTGAAGTATGAGACAGGTTACTCACCGATCTTGATATCCTGGCACGTGATCAATAACACCTGGGCCAAACAGATCCCCAGCCATACAGGTATCCTGAGGCGATGAGCTGCAGTCATTTTCACAACAGGGAGGTGCAGGCCTTGCCCGTGCCTGCCACAGGAGGTAGACTATGAAAAAATCACAACTTCACCATACGCTCCACAAGATGCCCACTCTACCCGAGAGCACAGCTGCCAGCCTCTGTGCAGACGCTCCTGTATGAAACTCCAGGCAGCCTGTGCGCCCCCGCCCTGTGGTTCTCCAGCCTCTCATCTAGCGGGAGCAAAAATAACTCTAGTCTCTAGTCTTTCCTAAGATGATGCACGCTTAGGAAGAACATGAAGCAGAAAGCATCATGTATCACTGTCATTACACTCAAATGCTCACCAGCATCATTCACCAGACACCAATTGGCTTTAATTGTAGGATAACCACATTATAAAAAATAATTTTTCAAAGATGTAAATAAAACAAAGATTATTATAGTAGGATTTACAAGAAAATACTCAGTATAATCTCAGTGTTTCTACTTCACTTTCATTTACTTGCAATTTCTTCATAACTGTGGAATTTATAGTCTATTTCTGAGTGAAGAAGTAAATCCTTCACCAAATTTTCAGTGTATATGTAGTGGGTTTATGTATGTATGTATTATGGCAAGGGTGGCAGTGCTTCCTCAAAATACTGAATGAGAAAATACAAAAATAAAACAACGATAATATTACAAAATATAACTTTAAAAAGTGTATAAATCACTCGTTATTCTAAAGGAAAGCAGGTAAAGTTACAGCGGGAGTCCGCGTCTCTCTCACCTCCCCTGAGTACATTGAGTTTTAACAGACAGTCTAAAATGTGCACTGTGCGGTGGGTTTGGTGGGGGGTAATTGAGAATGAATAGGGAAAAGTCACGTGAGAGAAGGCAATACCTCCATCGCGATATAATTGGATATGACTGGATATGATCGGCTGTGATTGGTTCATGTGCTAAATCCCACCTCTTATGTTCATGCTTGTTCGCGAATCAGTCGGAAAGAACAATATAATGGCCATAATGGGAGGATTAATTTACAACTCACACACTTAAATATAACCACTTTGTTACAAAATAAGACTTGGCATGAAAACGTGATCTGTGGGAATTTTTAGTGAGGTTGGTGAAATTTAAAGTAACGTTAGGCTAAATTTCCGTGCCCTGCTGGGCCCTAAGCTGGTTAGCTGGTTTTAGCTGGTCAGTAGGCTGGTTTTAGAGGGGTTTTGGCCACTTCCAGGCATAGCTGGTCAGGCTGGGAGACCAGTTGGAACAACCAGCTAAAACCAGCCTGACCAGCCTAGCTAAGCTGGGAGACCAGCTAAAACCAGCTACTTCCAGCTTAAACCAGTTAAGACCAGCCAACCAGCCTAGGCTGGTTTTAGCTGTTTTTTCAGCAGGGAGGGACCAATACTTACCGAGCTTTGATGACTGATGATCAAAATTCCAAAATAGTTGAAAGTGAAATATTACGAAGAATAGTTGCACATAAGTTGACAAATAAAAAATATTTTTAAATTGTTACTGCCTTGAGTTATTATTTTGGAATAAATGTCAAATAACTTGATGAGATTCATTCTTGACTTTGATAAATAAAATACTGATTACATTGCTAATGTAAAAATATACATAGATTTTTTTATATTTATTTAACCAAGAGAATGTGACTGGGACATTAATTTAAATTTGATTCAAATTGAATTTAAGAATTTTGCCTCCTCATTTCAAAACACTACCGCACGTAATACGTATGTAATGTGTAGAACTGGTGAACGTATTTGTTAATTGACGAGTTTGACACACATAAAAAACAAACCTTTTTTTTACTGATGTTGCCCAGACAAAAATACTTTTTTTTTTTGTAGTAATTCAAATACTAAAACAGTTACAAAACACAAAACAATTCATTTTGGTTTAAAATATGCCTTTAGGTCTGTAGTTGCCTTAATGTAAGACACTTATATTGCACCCGAAGGCATAAAGTGCTAAACATGACCATTTGCTAAGCTAGTAAACATGAATTAGTCAATACTCTCATTAATATTCATGAGTTAAAACTCATTAACATGAGATATTCCTGTCAGTCTTTCATGCTGTAATGCAAGGAGCTGATGAAGGTCATGATTACCATTAATATTTATATGTAAATGTAATTTAAATGTTATACCCATATGCAATAATGATTTAATGTAACTGTTTACATATATATAACATTTAATTGATCAAAAGTGGCAATAAAGATATTTGTAATGTTTTAAAAGATTTTTATTTCAAATAAATGCTGTTTTTAAACACTTTATTCAAGAAATTCAAAAGAAGATTCAAATATTAAGCATCAGAACTGTTTTCAGCTTATAATACAAATAAATGTTTCTTGAGCACCAAATCAGCATATTAGAATCATTTCTGAAGGATCATGTGACACTGAAGACTTAAATAAAATAGAGTAAATAGAGTAAAATGCATTTTAAAAAGTGTTAAAATAAATGCAGCCAAACGCACACAAACATTTTGTCATACAAATTTGGAACAACATGAGTAGATGATGACAGAATTTACATTTCTGTGTGATTTCTTTAGTAACAGAGTTATAGGCTTTGTACCTCTAAAGAAACTTTGGTGGGTCAGGGTTCATTTTGAAACCACTACAGGATTGGTCATTCATACTCGGCCAGCCTAATTGCACAAATCTTTCTGCATCTAAGAAGGCAAATTACTTCAAGACAAATTTGGGTTTTTAAACTGTTTCCCTCCTATTCATGTCATTACAGTTGTTTGTACAGTTCTAAATGAAGAAGGTTATTCCCGTTGCAAACATTCTCCCACCTTATCGTCATAATTGCCAGACTAACACAGTGACCTCAGGACATTCTTGGCTGCCATCACAATGAATTACTGTACGGAGCGTGTTCTAGAAACTATAAACAACTCTTTACAAAAGCTCTTTTTCTCCATTAATGTTTTACCAGTGTGCCTTCAACAGTAACGGACCTCAGTTGTCTCCACCCATCAGTGGACATAAAGAGGAGCCACATGAGGTCACAAATGAGTGAGTCATTACGTAAATACATTTTAGCCAAAAGAACCTTGTGTGCTGGAGAATAAACATATTCTAACAAACTGCTTTATGCAGACTCACAGGTTCCCTTCTACCACAGTAGAAAGAAGCCACATTGTTAGTGTAAGCAAATAGATCCTGTTCGGTTATAAGGTGAGAAACATCTTTTGGTCTTAAACCACAGTTTATCACTGCATCACCAGACTTCACAGATTGTAGATTTTCTGATCCATCTTAAATATAGCATGCCATAAAATAATTTAAACTCAAAGCAAAAGCTGTTATTCTTCAGATGTTATTCTGGTAAAACATGACATGATTTATCTCTTACATGTGTGGTTTCTTTTCTACTTTGAAACATTTATTATTTCTCTGGCTAAAGTTGACTTTGTCAGTATAACAAGAAATACCTGGAAACTAAAACAAAACAAAACGAACTAAGAAACTAAAACAAAACTAAACTGAAAAAATGTAAACAAAAAAGAAAGAAAAGAAACTAAAACAAAACTAAACTAAAAGCTAAAAAAACTAAACAACAAATTAAATTAAATTAATCTTCAATGTTTGTTTATAAAAATACAACAGTTTTTTGTTAGTTGTTATTTTTTAGATGTGGTACATATGTGTGTACATATGTGGTTTATTTTATACTTTGAAACATTTATTATTTCTCCGGCTGAAGCTGACTTGGTCAGTATGTAACAAGAAATACCTGAAAACTAAAAAACTAAAAAATAAAAAAAAATAAAAACAAAAAAAGAAACTAAAACTAAACTAAGCTAAAAACAAAACAAACAAAATAAACAAACAAAATTACAAATTAACAAAATTCAATTCAATTCAATTCAGTTGTAACACTTTATAAAAAAAAAGTCCCATTACTAAATGTTACTGCATTAAGATATTTATGAATCTTTAACGTTTGTTATAAAAAATACATGTTTTTTAGTTCATGTTAGCTAATGCCCATTAAATAATATTAACAAATACAACTTTTAATTTTAATAATGTATTAGTAAATATTTAAATTACCTTAAGCTAAAGTTAAAAATTAATTATTTTTAGTTCATATTGTTAGTTCATATTAAATACTATAGTTAACTAAAGTTAACAAACGGAACCTTACTGCATAGTGTTACCAATAAAATAAAATATTTGTCATACAAATTACCACAAATATTATTAATGTAAACTAGCTTAATCCTATTATGCTATACAAAAAAAGGTCATCAGATCTGCAATGCTGTATACATTAAAAACCTCATTACAAGTAATGTAAACTAGGTAATTACAGAACAATCAAGCTAATTGCTTTCTGTTTAAAAAATAATATGAAATAATACTGAACAAGCATTAACAAGATAATTATACTCACTATAAACTCAACTACAATCTGTTCTGGATTAGAGTGAGTTACTTATAACAGATGTGATGGTGTCAGGCCTATTTATTTGAACCCTATAAGACACTACACATATGGCAGAGAACACCCAGATCAGCTTACGGCCACTTTATTATTTATGATCTGGTTGGACAAACCTAAGCAGCACCTCTGCTTCTCATTTAGCCTCGAACAGGTAGCGATGTTGCCACAACTAGAACCAACTCAAATTCATACTATTTTGAATGAACAGACACAGTAACGATATGTTCAAGCTTCGGTGAACTGCAGTCATGTTTGCGGCAGCAACTAAGAACTTTGTGAAGCAGGTTGGGGACACTGGACGTCTTGTTCCTGTGCCCAGTCTAAGTGAAGCGGACCGATATCAACCCCTCAGCCTGGTGACGAGGAAGAGGAGACGACATTTCTGGAAGAAGACCAAATATGCCACAACCCCCTTCTCACTGAAAGACATACTCGTGGGAGAGAAAGAGATCACAGCAGGTGAGACAGAAATATTTAAGAATTTGATATAAATTAGCTACAGATGAACAAACACTTGATTCTTATGCCTTCAGTCAAACATTCATGTAGAATTTTTTATTTGCATGTTTGTATAGAAACTTGTTATATACTGATTTTTTTCATATATGCATACAGTAGTTTTTGTTATGAATGAAGGTGTCTTTTGCGCTTTTTTTGATAGGGGTCTCTTCATATCAGCTCCTAAACTATGAAGACAAGTCTGATGTTGCTTTAAATGGGCGTTTGGGCAACCATCTGATCCACGAGGTGGGAGTAAATGTGAGTGGTTCAGACTCTGTGGCGGTAAAGGCCTCATTTGGGATTGTGACCAAGCATGAGGTGGAGGTTCCTACACTATTAAGGGAACTCAATGCAAGGTAAAAAAAACACTGTGTACATGTTTTTATATATAAAAGTTAGTTCCAGACAGTCATAAAATTTGGCTGGTATTTGGAGCAGCAGCATTAGGAATGCTCACTGTTTATATCACTTCACTGTTTGCACAGACGTTGTTAGGCCAGTAGGTAGCGACAAGTGGCTGCAGTGTTTCCCACAGACTTACGCTCTGTGTGTGGCAGGACTTCCCCCTGAGGATATATATACTGGTTCACATTTACAACTCTGTGTGTTTGCTGTGTAAAACTGAGTTGATTTTCACGTTGGTCTGGATGAAAATGCAAATTCATTCTTTGCCACTAGGTGGTGCTTTTGGAGCGGCAGAAATTGCAGTTTCCTCGGTAATGGCTGCACACAAAACAGCACTGCCCTCACGAACGCTGCTTTAACAGGCATTACAAGCTAGATGAAATTTTCTGAAGACAGTTGGTTTCCTTCAGATATTCACAAATATAAAAATACCCATGCTACGTTTTGATTTGAAACGTGCAGTGGTCATGTTTATTCAACGAAGTCAGTGCCTTTTGAAAAGTCTATAAGTGGCAGTCAGTTTTGATATTGTGGTGGGCCGCCACAAATAAATCAATGTATGGGAAACACTGGGCTGTATTTATGAGAGAGCTAGACCCATTCACTCAGTATTTGGTTAGGAAACATTGCGTTTGCGCCTTTGAACTAAAAAATGTTGGATTTCTTCACAAAACTTTTGTGTTTTCTCTCCAAATTGTTGCATTCCACCCACAAAAATTTTGGGTTCGCTCACAACATTTTGCATTCCCTTGACTCCCAAAAACTCTGTATTTGCTCACAAAAATTTGTGGTTCACTTACGAAACTTTCATGTTTCCTTGATTCCCAAGTAAATGTTTTTTTTGCCTTTTCTTTACATCATATTATTTCCATATAACAGGTAAAATTGTGTCTCAAATTTAAAGGGGACATTTCATGAAAATCTGACTTTTTCCATGTTTAAGTGCTATAATTGTGTCCCTGGTGCATCTCACAACCCAGTAACTTTGTTTTGGTAAGCATTTTTCTGCAAGCATGTGAAATGATGATCCTCTCAGATTTCTCTCCCCTCGTCGTGACTTAGGAAGAAGACGCCCCTAATCTGCACAATTTCCACCAAAGGCGTCACCATTTTTTTCGCAAGCGAAGACATGAACCAGTTTTAACGCCATGACCTTAACAGACATAACTGTTTCTATAAATTGTGTGTTTTTAACATAAACTTGTATTTGACAGTTTAAGTGTAATAAGACATGAAAGAGAAAGAGATAGTTTAGCACTCACATGCCGTATGACAGCTGCTTTCTGGGCGTTCGCTTTGAATGTGTGCACTCAGAAAACCATACTATATATTAACAGATTAAACTGATTTGGCTTTAAAACACATGATTTTAGCGGAATAGACATGATAATCAAAACCAAACATATGTTTTTTGGCAAAATGTCTGGAGTTGCAAACACAGTCCTATTCTGGAAAAGGGGGCGGGGAGCAGCAGCTCATCTGCATTTAAAGAGACATGCATGAAAACAGTGTTTCTGCTTCCACTCAAAATGGGCATTTTCAAAACTATATAATAAACAATCTGTAGGGTGTTTTAAGCTGAAACTTCACAGACACATTCTAGAGACACCTGAGACTTATATTACATCTTGTAAAAAGGGGCATAATAGGTGCCTTTTAAGTTACGGATAACTCCATCTTCAAAATAATGGCTGTGATTACCTGTGGCCTTGCAAATATTCAGTACAGTGGCACCCTTGCTTGTGTACTTGATTAAATGAATCACTACATTCTCATTACTTTTCACGTCTTTTTCAATCAGGAAAGTTGACCTGGATCACTGTTTGATCCGTCAGTCCAAAGAGAGTGGTCGGACCGTCCTGTGTGTTGTCATGGAGAGTATCCGCACCACACGACAGTGTTCCCTCACCGTCCACGCTGGAGTGCGAGGAACTACCATGAGGGTAAACAAATGCAAGTGTGCCTCCCAAACACTATAGGCCTATTTGGTTGTGAAATCTGCTTCTCTGATAATCTCTGTCATCTCACACAGTTCCAGATAGACGATGGTCGAAACCCTAAAGGTCGAGATAAAGCCATTGTTATTCCAGCTCACACGACCATAGCATTCAGTGTGCTGGAGCTTTATGTGCGTCTTGATGGACGTCTCGGTAAGCACTAAATGACTGCATAATTTCAGTAGTGTAGTATTCTGACTTGGGGGAAATAAGATTGTTTTAAAGAAATGTATATTTTATAGCAACTATAGAAGCCTGTTTCTGCCACTGAATAAAAAATTTAAAAAGGTTATTGCTACTTTTTATCTTAATTCTGACTTTTTTCCTCAGAATTGTGTGACAAACACGCAATTCCGAGTCATAAAGTCAGAATTGTGAGAATTGCATGATATAAACTCAAAATTGCGAGACATAAAGTCAGAATTGTTTTGTTCACAATTTTTTTTTCTTGGAAATGCAAGTTCGTACCTTGCAATTCTGACTTTTTTCTCGCAATTCCGAGTTTATATCTCGCAATTATGACTTTTTTCTCAGAATTGTGATATAAACTCACAATTTCTCGCAATTGCATGTTATAAAGTCAGAATTTATATCTCACAATTTTGACTTCATAACTCGCAATTGTGATTTTTATGAGAAAAAAGTCAGAATTTGAGTCTGTTTCACACTGTTCTAAGAAAAAAAGCCAGAGGTGTGAGATAAAAAGTCACAATTACCTTTAAAAAAAAAAAAAAAAAGTAGTTCAGTGGCGGAAACGGGCTTCCATTCAAAACAGATCAAAAGTGGCAGCAAAAACATTTATAATATTACAAAAAATTACTATTTCAAATAAATTATGTTCTTTTGAACTGCCTATTCATCAAAAAAAAAAAAGTTTCACCATTTCCACAAATCAGCACAACATTTTTCAACATTGCTAATGTTTCTTGAGCTTCAAATAAGCATATTAGTGTCATTTCTGAAAGATCGTATGACACTGAAGACTGGAGCAATGAAAATGCTTAAATTCGAAAATGTCTGCTATATCTAATGACCTTTTGTTGAACTTTGGTCAGACATATGTGTGGCACCAGAGTCAGTAGGAGGATTTGAGAGGGAACAAATCCGTGAGCAGCTTGGAGGATTCATTGGCCGCTTTTCTGTTGGAAGACTTCGAAGATTCCTGTCAGGAATCATCTATGGAAATCCTTTCAGAGCAGGTGATATAATTTCTGTTGTCATATGCAATATTCAAAATGATTTTGAAGAAATGTTTTAAATGTCACATGTGCTTGCTGTAGATGACAGGACGTTTGAAGAGCTCACTCACTCTGATATGTACATGGATGATGTTGTGACGGACTACTATGAGAAGGCTGCCAGCATGACTGACTTGTCCACGGCCTACCTGCGAGATGAAAAGCACACACGTGTAAATCTGCTCAACCATAACATACCTAAAGGACCGTGTGCCTTGTGTGGAATGGGCCACCAGAGGCGTGAGACTGTCTACGGCTGTCTGGAATGCTCTTCGGGGGGAAACAAATATGTCCGTCTCCACGCTGTACCATGTTTTGACCTCTGGCATAAAACTATGAGGTGAGGAATGGACTGGAGGAACTCCCAGGGTGATTTTCATGCAAATGTTGTGCAAGATGACCACAAGATGTAACAACCCTCGCCTGTAATTTTAGCAAAAACACATAGCAAAAAAGCAAGAATGTTTTTGCGATTGTTAGTGGCACTAACATGGTAAAACATTTGACTTCAGTCTGATAATTAATTAGTTTAATGATTGATATATTTTTCCTTGTTTTGTCACACTAAAAATTACCCCTAGTATCTTAGTTGTTAAATGACAATCATCTGGTATCTACATTACTGGCCAAAAGTTTGGAATAATTACAATTTTTTAATGTTTTTAAAAGTCTCTTCTGATCACCAAGGCTGCATTTATTTGATCAAAAACACAGTAAAAAAAGTAATATTGTAAAATATTATTACTGTACAATTTAAAATAACTGCTTCTAGTTGAATACATTTTAAAATGTTGTTTATTCCTGTGATCAAATCTACATTTTCAGCATCATTACTCCAGTCTTCAGTATTACATGATTCTTCAGAAATCATTCTAATATGCTGATTTTATCTAAGAAAAATTTCTGATTATTATCAATGTAGAAAACAGTTTATAGTATTAATATGCTTAATATTTTTGTGGAAGGTGTAATACAATTCAAAAGTTTGAGTAATGTATGATTTAACGTTTACTTTTATTCAGCAAGGATATAATTGATCAAAAGTGTCATTAAATACATGTAAAATGTTACAAAAGATTTCTACTTCAGAAAAATGCTGTTCTTTAAATTTTCTATTCTAATCCTGAAAACAAAAAAAATGGAACACCATTTACACAAATATATTATGGAGTAAAAGCTGTTTTTAGCATTTATTATTTTAAGAACCATTATTGATAACTGAGCAGCAAATCAGCAAATTAGAATGATTTCTGAAGGATCATGTGACAGTGAAAACTAGAGTAATGATGCTGAAAATTCAGCTTTGCATCAGTAATAAATTACAACTTATATATATAATTCCAACAAATATATATATATATATATATATATATATATATATATATATATATATAAATAGCTCATTTAAATAGTAATTCTATTTCACAATAATACTGTTTTTATTGTATTTTTTATCAAATAAATGCAGCCTTGGTGAGCATTAGTGGTAAAAACATTATTTTAAAAATCTTAATTATTCCCAACTTTTGACTGACATACAACATTGTGACTCTCATAAATGGAAAACTGTAAAATATGTGTAATACAGTATTATAATAATAATAATAATTATTATTATAATACAAACTGAAAAGACTGATCTCAGACACAATGCTTGGTGCTAACTGTGTATTGTATTGTTTACATATTGTCCATAATGTTAATTTATATCAGTTTTGAGATGGCATTTCGTTCTTATCCACATACAAATGGACAAGATAACAGATAAATTAGGGCAAAAAGCTAGGGCAGGTATTTATTTCATCACGTGAAGACCAGCTGCTGTGTTTTCCAACACACTGTGCCGTCTGAATAATTCAGGCCTATTAATAAATTAACCTGTAGATCACGTGATGGCAGAGCAGGAAGTGCTTCATTGACAGATGTCTCCTGTGAACATTATACCATGGAACTGTTTCCAGAAAGTGTGTGAACTAAAGGCCAGGATAGTGCAAGGTTACATTTGTGTGCTTATTTGACACCTGTTGGCCCTAATATGTTCAGAATAGTGTAATGGATGGGGAAAAAAAATAGTGAACCGTTGATGGTGTAGCATGGAATGTCAAGAGCTTGAATGTCAAACACTTGAATGTCAAGAACATAAATTAAAAGATTGCCTCCACAATGTCATGTGCTGACTGAAATTTTGTAGTGTTTGTTAACAGTGTTCACAGTTTGGATAATAATTTAAAGGTTTGAATATTACAGTAAATATTAAAATGAAAAGTTTGGGGTCAGTATGATTTTTAAAAATGTTTAAAGGTATCATCAGATGCCCATTTTCCACAAGCTGATATGACTCTTCAGGGTCTTAATGAGAAGTCTATAACATACTTTGGTTAAAATTTCTCAGTGTTAGTGTAAAAAACACCCCTTACTTTGTCAAAATCAGCCCTGTTTAGAGCGAGCCATTCTATTGCATGTTCCTTTAAATGCTAATGAGCTCTGCTCACCCCGCCCCTCTCATCTGTGAGGTGACGAGCCGGTCTGTTTACTTTAGCTGCAAGACTTGCTACCTAGCACAAGAAAGGCGATTTGCGTATAAACCCTTATAATCATTTCTGCTGTAGGTAAAACTGCAACACGAATTATTCACGCAAACATAGACACATTTATGCAGATCACCGGGTGCATTTCCTTTTAAAACGAAAGTAATGTTAATCCTCTGCATCTTTAGCAGCTCAGATGTCAGGAGTAAATGATGACTGCTATGATCATTATTACATCCAACAACAGAACACCTCAATCGCTCAGTCAGAGACATTGTTGTCTTCCCTTGCGGTCAGAGTAGACCGTTATAGCTCAGTCAGGGCGGGTCTAAGGTAAGACCGTCATGTCAATCAACTATCATGGGAGCGGCCTCTGTCGGTGTGACGTCATACCAATAAGAATCTGAGAATGGCTTGATTTGAAATAGGGGATATTTCTTAGAAAGATTACAAAAATACCACAGGGTGGGTTGTTATCATAATAGGGTGGTTATGTACACACACTGCCAACACACATTTATGTTCAAACAACATGGAAAAGTGAATTTTGCATCCGATGACCCGATGTCAAAAATACAGTAAAAACTAAAAAATATTGTGAAATATTATTACAATTGTGTATATGATGTATAATTCTACAGAACTGGTCCAAAGTCAGAGTTGGAAGTTTTTTTCCAAAAAACTTGTATGTATGCAAATTGTATAATATCCAAGGTACACATTTATAGTAATTGTGCAGTTAATTCTCATATTGTATTTTCAGAAAGTTTTGGAACATTTGTCCTCTCCATAAATTTGTCACTACTGAAACACAGTAATAAAAAATTAATTAGAAGGGTTATATTGACGTTTTAAGATTTCGCTTCTAGATTGTAAAAATATATTTTTTGCTATTTTAACATTTCAGAGGTAAATCAGTAAACACATTTTTAACAATATTTCAAGTATAATTTATGAGATTTGTTGTATTTTGAATCCAATTTCTCTTTGTAAAAGGGAAAACGTTGATTATACTGATTTCAGAGTTAAGGATTCATTAGTTGGAATATACATTGAACCAAAAACTCTCATAACATCTTATGATAATTCAGTGTATAATTCAGTATAGTTTATTTTGACAAAACATCCCATGTTTCTGTTGTGACAGCACATTTTCGGTAGTGACAGTAATACTGTGGTAGTGACCACATCACATTACAGAATTTTAACTTGCATACTAAAACACTACTAAAACATACAAAAAATTTGCATAACTGTAGTAAAATTTTGTTTATTTGCCTCAAATAAAGGATTATGTGTTCCCTTTTGTCACTACCAAAACAATGATAACATTTCGGTCGTGACAATTTTATGGGATAACACCTACCAAAACACCACCAAATGTTTCGGTAGTGACAATTTTAGATACTTTTAAACCTCAAAGATGCTAATCAGCACATGGTTAGCTAGCACAGTTCTGAACAGTTGTACACATATAAAAACCAAATTTTTTGGAATAACTCCAATAAAAAAAAGTGTGCTTAATTGCAGAAAAAAAGTGTTCGGTAGTGACATTCCTTAAAGTTACACACATATTTTTATACTTTTGAACACATGTACCTCAAAATGATCTCACACCTTATAGCTATGAGAGAAAGGGAAACATTTCCTGATAATAGATATAGTAGTTAAAATCAGTCTCGCCCAATAGACTAAAACAAAATGTTTCGGCAAGAAAAATGCGGGACACATTTTTTTTTTTTTTTACATAAAGTTTCATAATTTACAAAGAAAATGTAAAATAAACTTTAATATATATTAAACTTACTGATATATTAAATATCTTTGTGGGTTTCAATAGATAATAGAAGGATCTTGGTAAACATCTAAGATTTGAATACTTAAATGTGTTTTAAAAAAAAAAAAAGTGTTTTTTTGTTTGTGGGGCAGCAGTTTGCACTAATTCTGTAGAATGGCCCATATACACACACAACCAAACTGCCCATCAATTAATTAACATTTAATATATTTTTTACTTGTTGCACATGTGGTACTTCAATTACCAGTTAAACAGACGTTTCACATCTTGTGACAAGAATTTGACCTTAGTTGCTGTGTTAGTGGCACAATTTCTCACTGGAAGACAGAAGACATGTTTCTTATTCACATCTTTATTACTTACAAAAATAATGACCAACATTCTGCATTAATGACAAAAACGGTTCATATGCAGTGGGCCTTTTCATTTTCTATATTAAAGCTCACATCAGAACTCACCCACTGCCAATCCAAACACTCTCCATTCTCACAAACAATTCCACTCCAGGATACTCACTCAAGCTCCAACTCAATCAGAAGAGCCATGTAGGAACAAATAAATATAGACCTTTTTTCTTCTTTTTTTACTTCAAGTCAGAATTAAAGCACTTTTTGATCCTGCATTTCTGAATGACAGAGGAATATTGCAGAAATTAACCACTGAAATGTCCGTTTGGCACAACTTCACTGTTCCACATTTCCAGTTCAATATGAATGTCTAATACAGCCATTGGGATTATGAATATAGCATTTAGAAACTAAAAATAAGAACAATGCATTCCTCTCCCCGATCATCCAACTCTAGTTTTACTTGTGTTAAGCTCTGTTGCTTTCCTACAAACAGACAACTATAAAACAAGCATGTAGGATGCTCCAGAAACTGATATGAAGCCATCATATTTTAATGGCTTTAAAATACGAGATGCTCTCAGATCAAGGCACTTGAAGGCCAGACACAAAAGAAACAAGAGATCCACCGAATACTGTTGCTTTCAGTGCAAGTACCATCACCATGCACATTAAACCTTGCTATTAGGATGCTCTGAGACTAACTGGTAACATTGTAGTTTCTTAAACACACAAGTCTTGACATACTAAGCTGACATCACTGCATGTCATTCAAACAAAATAAATATGTTTATTCCTTATTAATGTAAATATGTTGTAAAAAGAGAATGTAACTGCTAAAACATCCCCAAGCTAAGAAACTCTTATTACTGAAAATAAGGTCCATTTTGTAACTTTAGTCCCCCAATGCAACTAAACGCGGGATCAACAGCTACTTCTGTGAGTCGGGAACGGCTCACAGTATAACCAGTAGGGGGCAATAAGACTACATTCTTGGAATGAGAACAATTCCAGCCTCACAAAAAATGCTAATGAGGCTTCCACCTGCTCACTATTCACACCCCAGTCCAGTGTTCTGCTCATATTTGCGCTTCTAGTGTTTGGATTCGTACAGTAGGAATTGATTATTTGTGCAAACAAACCCAGCCTGAAACCAGCAATCCACTGTCTGTTAGAAGAATTGGGTGGAATTTTGCAACAGGAGAATATAAAGCCAAAAGTCTCTAGAAAAGAGCAGACGGGACAGACATATGGTGGTCCTGTGCTTTGGTCAATCTGATTCAGTCAGTACAACATTGCCAATGCTCCTACTGCAGCAGCTTTTGGTTGAGGATCTCCCAGATCATAGCTTTCCTGAAATACGGCATATGATTCTAGAGAAAGAGAGAAAGACGCATGCATTATTAAGATTGCATGTATTATTATGCATGTATTAGTTTGTGTGTGTGTATATACACAAAGTACCTGTCTGAATGTGAGGTTGCGTCCTCGGGAGATATAATCAGCATATTTGCATACGAACACACCACAATCACTACCATTCTTCTGCTGAGGGATCTCCTACAAACAATAATTAGAATTGAGCTCAGCTCTTACAGTTTGAAGACAGAAACACAGAATGAAACTCTTCTGCAGTAGTCAAATGTAACATTTTGAACATGGAATACTGGTCTATTTTCAATTTAAAAATGCAAACAAAAGGGTTTGGCACATAGGTCATTGTAATTAATTAAAACTAAAACCACACACAAAAACATGTTTCATTACCTGAAATAAAATAATCATAAATGGAGATACATTAAAAAAAAAAAAAAAAAAAAAAAAAAATGATGCCAAAAAACATTTCTCTAGACAAAAAAAGACAACATTTACTAAAACTAACTAAAGTAGAAACAGAAAACATAAATAAAAGCAAATTCAAAATATAAAATACACATTAAAAACTAATGCAGAATCATACTTGTTATTTGCAAACTGGTTTCATATATATTTATTTGCTTGCGCCCTCTTGTGGCCTTATGAGAATGTGGATTTAAAATAAAAAAATCTGGTGACCACAGAGGTCTTACAGCTTTTACTCTGAAACATTTAATTAATTTAGAATTTTGGTGATACTGGAAAAAAAAAAAAAAATATATATATATATATATATATATATATATACACTACCGTTCAAAAGTTTGGGGTCAGTACATTTTTATTGTTTCTTTCTTTTTTTTTTTGTTAAAGAAATTAATACTTTTATTCACCAAGGATGTATTAAGTTAATAATTAAAAGTTTATTAAAAGTTAATAATAAATAATTTACATTGTTATAAAATATTTATATTTTGAATAAACACTGTACTTTTTAAACTTGTTATTCATGAAAGAATCCTGGAAAAAAAAAAAAAAAAAAAAAAAAAAATCACAGGTTCCAAAAAACAATTTGGCAGCACAACTGTTGATATTATCCAACATTGATCATTCTAATAATAAATCCGCATATTAGAATGATTTCTGAAGGATCATGTGACACTTAAGACTGGAGTAACAGCTGATAAAAATTCAGCTTTTCATCACAGGAATAAATTCTATTTTAAAGTATGTTAAAATAAAAAAAACATTATTTTATATTGTAAAAACATTTTGCAATATTACTGTTTTTTTTCTATATTTTTAATCAAATAAATGCAGCCTTGATGAGCATAAGAGACTTCATTAAAGACTATTACAAGTCTTACTGACCCCAAACTTTTGAACGGTAGTGTATATATAAAGTAATACTGTTTCAACTGAAAGAAACTTGCACTAACTGATAACTTAAAATATATCAATACCTTTGTTTGTCTCAAGATGGACACCAGTAGTGTTTTTTTTTTCCAAGACACGTTTATAAAAATTATTTAAATGTCCTAATTGAACTAAGACCCAATCCTGGCTTGTGAAACCAGGCCATAGAGTTACACGTGTGCTTACTGAAGGCCGTAGACTGCTCAAGGTCCACTTTGATGTGTCCAAATCTTTGCCCTTCTTGATTCTGAACTCTTCTTTTAGATACAGCCTATTGGACAGATGCAGTCATTAGATTAATAATATAAACAAGTGAGTCTCCCTTTGAAAAAATAAATCAAAAACAAACTTTTAACATGCATACACTTAACCTCATCAGCATAAAAAGCAAAATTACACAACCGTTCATTCGAGCTACACAGTATATTCAATATGATCACATTATTATACATATAAATGTATGAAAGTTACACATTATCACTTACAAAATCATGTCGCAGATGTCATCATGCCGTTGACCCATGGAGTCGTATGATCGCACAGACTTTGATTTGAAGTCAACAACCTACCGTGGTAGAAGGAAGAAACATTACACAAACTTCAAACCTCGTAACACATACAAAGTAATAATAAACATCAGCAACAAAAGTCAATCAACGATTCAATAACTATTCATCAACGCTTTTGCATTTAATGTTTGAATTCATAATACATAGAGTTAATTACTCACACCAAGGGACCAGTGAACGCCCAAGTGAAGGGGGACCAGAATGATGTCATACAGGAAGAGGTCTACAGCCTTAGTCCAGCGCCGTACTGCAGCATGTCCACCGTTATGCAACTTGGGAAAGAGGAAGGTACTGAAAGAGTAGACCTTCCTGCCTCCTACTTCCTGCTCGCTGCGGGACATCACGAGATTCATGTAGAAGTTGATCACCTGAAAGCAACAGGGTTACATAATCAAATGTAATGTGAATATTCCTGCATATCATTTATTTATCTGAAAAAACAAACAAACAAACAAACAAACAAAAAAATACATGCATTCTGCTTTAAGACAAAATTAAGGAAACAATTATTGCTAAGGTCAATTACCAATAAATGGTTGATTAAAAATTGCACTATTTTGTCTAAATAAATAAACTAAATGCTAAAAATACGATACATATATTTAATAATGGAAAAAAATAATGATTGCGCTCTACAAATACATTTAGACACTTATAATTTAGACTATGAATGATACATGTAATTCACTGAACATTACATTTGCCATTGTCATCAAATTATTACGGTTGTTAAACGTGAACAAACTGAGCATTAGATGACGGCAATTTTTTTAATTTATGTTTTCTTATTACATGATATTGTAGAAATAGCAGAAGAGTGAATACGCAACTAACTATTCAATATCAGCCAATAATGAATAGTAAAAAAAAAAAGTTGTCCGATATGGTACCAATATATTGTGCACTCCTAAGCAGGCTTTTAAAATGATGCTACCTCATCGTTGAGCCAGCTGCCCTCTTGCAGGGTTGCCAGATCCCTCTGTGTAATACGCAGTTTGAAAGCACTGCACAGAACCAGGTTTGGATCCGTTTGAGCAAGAGCAGCACTCACTTCCTGCTGCATCTCCTGTTACATAATACAAAGACAACACTGTAACTCAAACCAGAAGGAAAGGAACCAATGTGACAATGAAGCATAAGTGGAAACAAATTAGCATGTTTACACACACATCATTGTTCATATTCTGATCAAGTCTTTATTCCTAAACAGAGGTTTATACACCGCACAGATATTGGAATATCCCTGTTAACATGGCACTCACTAATATCTAAGCAAACATGACATGCATTTCATCCTTATATTAGGAAATAGAATTTGTAGCAAATTAATTTGACATTTAAAATCAGAATATGTATGGAAAGCTGTTTTCACCACTGAATAAAAAAAAAAAAAAAAAAAAATAAAAAGGTAATTGTGACTTCTTCATCTCACAATTCTGACTTTTCTTCATGCAATTACAAATTTACATCTCACAATTCTGACTTTTTTCGCCTTAGAATTACATATATGGTCGCAACTGCGAGTTCTAAAGTCAGAATTGCGAGACAAGTTATGATGGTATGATGAGTTTCTCGCAAACTGCATTTGCGAGAAACTGCATTTTCTCAATTTTTCTTCTCAAAATTGAACTCTCGCAATTCCAAAAACATTCCTCTCACAATTCTGACTGCTTAACTCACAATAGCTAAAAAAAGAGAAACAAACGCAAAATATAAACTCGCAATTCCGAGAAAAAAAAAAAAAAAAAGAATTTATAGTTAGTTTCTAGCTCTCAATTCTGACTTTATTTCCCAATTGTAAGTTTATATCATGCAATTCTGAGAAAAAGTCAGAACTGCGAGATATAAACTTGCAATTGCGAGAATAAAAGATGAAAAAGTCGCAATTTCAGCAATTTTTTTTATGCAATGGCGGAAACTGGCTTTCATAGAATATGACCAAATTTCAAATTAATACGGGAGTGTTCCTTTGCATTTATCTTAAATACCGCAACAAGCAACAACCAGACAGAGATTGGTATAACAACATGTATCAAGTACAGGATTTTTTTTTTGAGACACTAACCTTGGTCAGTCTGGGAAACTCCTCCTCACCACGCCTCACTGTATCTGTAATCAGTTCAGATCTGGATGGCAGTGAGGGTCCTGCAGCTGTTTCTTTCTCTTTAAGATTCAATCTGGCTTCAACCTCAGCTGACAGGTCGACATCTAAAGGCTGGACAGAGGGTAAAGAAGAGAGGAAAAGAAAACAGAACTTACAAAACAGACTATAATATTAATAATAAATAAAGCAAAAAGCTGTTTTCTAAAAACATTTAAATCTTGGATTTAAAAAAACAAAGTAACATAACAGATCTCCAGATTTATCTGTAGACATCAACTCTTGCATGACATGAAAAATACAATAAGCACTTACGATTTTTCTTGCAGTTTGATTAACCAAGGCTCCTTCTTTGACATCGCTTGCTGGAGTGCTCCAATTAACATCTATTGTTCTAAAGATTTAAAAATACATAAACATGTAAAATCATTAAACACATATGCATTTATCAATAGGGATGTGACGAGTGATCTCATGGCACGAGATCTTGTGAGATCCGATACGTCTCGCAAGATCTGACTGGTCTCGCAAGAACAAGACAATAACAGAAGTATTGGGCTAAAAGTTTGTAGTTTGGGTATAAACACTTATTGTCTACAGCAGCGATCAAAACGAGAGTATCTTAACACTTGTTTTGTATGTTTTGTAAGGCTTATCCACTTCTGCCAGGAGGTAGCGACAACTGCACGTTTAAAAAAGTATTTATCATTGAATCATTCATTCAGGAGATTCCAATAGTGAAACAAGTCTTTATTAATTGAGACACTCCTTCATTTTTTACAAAAAACAAAAAAAAGGTTTGTTTTAAAAAGTTTAAAAATCTCATCTCGTTCTCGTGAACCCAGTCTCGTCACACCCCTATTTATTAATAATGCTGGTTGCCATAATGAAGTGTTACCTGTCTTTAGTCTGCGTCAGTGGATCCCGCCACACAGACATATTAGGTAGGGCTGAGAAAAAGCAGAAAATTTGATTTGACTTAAAATATATCAAGAAAGCCATTCTATCATCAAGAGTTAAAAATAATTTCATATAGTTATAAGAAAATAAAAGCAGTGGCTGGATGTTATTAAGCTCACCTCTGACTGGAGCAGGTCTGCTCATGTCAGTAGTGCGACTGATGGAGGTGTGTCCATTTGCCTTGTGCCCATCAAGGGAGAATGTAGTGCTAAAATGTAATAAACAAAGCATTAACTTCCTGTTATACTGATTTCAAAAGTGTTCTAAGGACTCACGCACTTACATTTGATGCTTCATCCGTCCAAATGGCAATGGTTTGCTCTTTGAGTATTTCTCTGACGCCATCTCTACTAGCTTCCTGTAATGCTCTCTGTCACTCTCTTTCAGTGCCTATTCAAAAGAGAGATGCTTAAGAAATCACAGATATGAAGGCATTAAGCTTCCAGTACATCAAAATTCAGTTTCCCTACCTCCTCCACTGTCAGGCAAGGTTTGTGTGTGCGGCTCGGATGCTCCATCTCGGCCGGTCTTGCGTTTAGCCCGTGGGTGTTGCAAGGCGGCACTAGCTTCAGGGATCTGCGCATCTCCCTGCCTTTGTCCTGGCTTCCCTTGTACAGCATTGCTCCACTGCTAAAGGTAAAGATAAATACAGAGACCATTATACAGTGTCTAAAAAACAAATCATATTAGTATCAGCCACGATCCAGAATATGGTTTACAGTAAAAAAAAAAAAAAATAAATAAATAAAGTACTATGTCTCAAGTCTACTATGATGCTGTACAGTATATTCTGTTTGATGCATCATTTGATAAATAAGGGTCAGAAATATCAGAAATAAAGGCTACTATTGTGTAAAGATGTACTTATAAAATAAATTTCAGCTATTAGTGAAAAAAATAAAATAAAAAAAGCTTTAGAGG
Organism: Labeo rohita; assembly: GCF_022985175.1. Taxonomy (NCBI): domain Eukaryota; kingdom Metazoa; phylum Chordata; class Actinopteri; order Cypriniformes; family Cyprinidae; genus Labeo; species Labeo rohita. The sequence continues at coordinate 8,295,948 of NC_066874.1, read as the reverse complement.
CAGTTCACTCTTTATGCATTGGTAGCAGATCGGGAGGTGCAAGATTCGATCTGTGAACGTCTCACATTACCAGATAATCCGTGCCGAACATCGGAACTGATTGAGGTGCTTGACAAGATTTTTGTTACAATTCTCGGGAGGGGAAAATCGGGCTAAAAATCCTGTAGTGTGAGCCTGGCTTGAGAAACAACTCAAAACAGTGAAAAATGTGACTAAATGCTACTTACTCAGGTTTCCATAAAGCCTGGGGGTTGTGGTGGACATTGGCTGCTGTCCTTTCTTTATTTTTAAGTCCCATTTCTATCTTTTTATCTGAAGAGAAATAATTATAAATCATTACTAAACTGACAAACTATAGATGGGTATTAAATAAGATTTATGTACAGTGCATAAGGTTGGAACTTTGTAATGTTTTCAAAAAGAAGTCTCTTCTGCTCATTAAGACTGCTTTAATTTGATCAAAAATACAATAAAAACAGTAATATTGTGAACTATTATTATAATTCAAAATTACTTTTTATTTAAATAAACTTAAAAACGTAATGTATTATTTTTTGCAGCCATTACTCCAGAATAACATCACCCTTCAGAAATCATTTAAATATACTGATTTGGTGCATGAGAAACAATGTTGTAAACAGTTGTGTTTTAGTTTGTGATTTTTTTTTGGAAATGTACATTTTTTTAGGGTCCTTCAATGAATATAAAGTTCCAAAGAATAACAACAACAACAAAAAAATCTTACTGTATTGAGTGGCAAGCTGTGTTTGTCAAAATCTTTGGCAGATCACACTCACCCATTCCTTCACTCTCAATCCATGAACTCAGGCTGTTGCTGTGTATGTCATCAATACCCATAAAGGCGACCCTGCCGACCTGAGCCACCAGTGAGCGAAACAAGAATGTACACAATGAATGAAAACAAACAATGCATGTATTTGCATGTGCTTAGTGGTGATCATATGAATGTACCTCCGTAAAGCCTTTCCGCTTTTCATGTTCTGTCTTTCTGTGGTGTCTTGATCGGAACAGCCCTGCAATTCCTGCAAAAGTCTTCTTGACAACTCTGATAATCACATCTGTAAAACGACGGCAGATATATGAATAAAAATCTGGATGGTAGGTGACTGAGAAATGCCAATTAAGCACTGTTGTTTACATGGAAGAGCTCATCTGAATGTTTACCATGTCTTGCTCTTTTGACCTCTGGATATTCCGTCACACAATCAGCTGAGTACACACTGCGATCCAGGAGAAAGTGAAACACTTCAAGTCAGTGTATCAGATGCATCAAAGGACTAGTTCACTCAAAAAAGAAAATGTACTCACCCTCAGGCCATCCAAGATGTGGATGAGATTGTTCATCTAAACAAATTTAGAGACATTTAGCATTACATCACTTGATCACCCATGAATCCTCTGCAGTAAATGGGTGCCGTCAGAATGAGGATCAAAACAGCTCATAAATGCATCACAAGTAATCCACATTCCATCAATTAATTTCTTGTGAAGTGAAAAGCTGCGTGTTCCATCACTTAGTCATTTTTAATGTCAAACTATTGTTTCTAACTATTAACATACAAGTCCTCCAACCATAATACTGCTTTCTCCAGTGAAAAGCTCATTGCGTCTGAATCAGGAGGCAAATATGCACAGACCAAGCACCATTTACAAGTGAAAACAGTCCAAAACAGCTATAAACAAATGTGTCAGTGCATATTGATGTGAGAGGATAACAGGACTTTTTACTGGAGGAAGCTTTACTACCGACTCATATTCTGACAAGAAGCAACAGTTGCCTTAATGATGACTTTGTTTCTTAACACACAAGTTTTCATTTCACAAGACAAAAACTGATGGTCTAGAGTCCTATGGATTGCTTGTAATTACTGTGATGCTTTTATCAGCTGTTTGAACTCTTATTCTGACAGCACCCATTCACTGCAGAGGATCGATTGGTGAGCAAGTGATATAATGCTAAATTTCTCTACATCTCTTCCAATAGAGACACAAACTCATCTACATTTTGTATGGTCTAAATGGTGAGTACATTTTCAAAATGTTTCATTTTTAAATAAACTGTTCCTTTTTAAAACAAAACAAAAAAGTAAAAATTAAGCAATACAATGAAAATCGCTACGCCATCAGACTCACAGGTAAACAGAAAATACCACGTCTTTCTGAAAGAACATTCATATTTAAACGGTTGTCTTAACAGAAAAAGACGTTATCTATACTGTCCATTTAATGACATCAGATCTGTACTAACCACAACAAACACTTCATAAATCAGTTTTATATTCTACAGTATCCTATTTATTTAATGACAAAGATTGTGATTGTCTGCTGAAAGTCTATAGACGAACTGTTTACATTGGACTGATTCCTGCCCCTGAAGACAAATGCAATAAACTACTACACTGTCTATTGTTCACGTAAATGAACAAGAAACAGACACCAGACAAAATAGGGCACTGTCTTAGTTAAAACAGAAACCAAAAGTAATTAGGTTTATTCAGAAACGACGAATACACAAAAACTAATACCACACCTTTGATAGTTGCGTTTGGCGGGCCTGCTGTTCTCCAGCCGCTGCGTGTCTGTGCCCGCGGCTCGTGCTATACCGTTACCGTGCTCACTAGGCCAAGCTGCGGATTTCTCACCAGAAAAAGGCACGAAGAGCGACGATAATCCGTCAACTATCCATTCATACATCACAAACCACCACGATGAATAAGACTCTGTTTCGTTTGTTAGTGCCAGGTCTATAGTGAAGATTTTGAAACCGAAAAATCGACCCACTCGTGTTTCAACAGCCTTCCGTAGCTGTACGTTCAGTGCGTCACTGATTTGTCAACTGCGACACCGCACCACTGCTCGTCGGCTAGGCCCTCCCACTCTCCACTGCTTGACGTTCCTTTACACCGCCAGTTGAGGCGCTGCAGAGCAGCAAATAGTAAGTACTTGGAAATGTTCTGTTATTGGGTTCAGTGCAAATAATTTCATAAAATGGAACAAACGAAATAATGTTTTACTAAAAACGGCACACAGTTTAATTACTTACATTTATATCTGTATATTCCGTGTATGCGGGTTTACAATGTTTTGGTTTATGAGTAATTAGTTAAACAGCTAAATATTTGGCGGGACAAATCCTGCAACCAATCAGATGTGCAACTGAGCATCACGTGTCTCAAAGCTGAAGAAATATAGAGTGGGTGTGCTTGATTTACTTATTGAATGTTCTATGTTAAACCTTTTTCTAGCATAGAAGGAATGTGAAGTATTTTAAACACTTACTTGACATGACATACACTCTGTCTTAGCTTCAGCTAGCTTTATGTTGCGCAACACAGCATTACACAATATACTGCCTATTTAAATATAACCTTATGACTACACTACAAAGACATGAACTGTAAATTTTAAAAGGGTCTGCTGTATGGCAAAACAGCCAGGACAACTACATACCAATGACTTTTTTTTTAAAAAAAAACAAAAAAACATTTACATTAAACTGAGCACTCATTTTGAAATATCACTATAATATAATTTATTAATCTTTCAGTCAAAACATACAACCACATAAAATAAAAAAAATCCCTAAGAATAATAAAATGAAGTAACTGTATTGTCAGTTGTAAATTAAATGTAGGATAACTGGGGGAAAAAAACATTCATGTCAATGTGTCATCTGTCTTTGAAGATGAAGAGAGATCCATCTGCCCTTGGCAATTTGTCTGGAAGCAACGGGAAAAAGGTATTAGGAGCACTGCTTTCTAATATATTAGAAAAATAATTTAAATGTAATAATAAAATAAATACTTTACTTTATGTTTAACTCAGAGTCCAACTGGGGTCCTGGAGTTCACAGCATCAATTCCCATTCTTCAAGGCAAAACAAGTTAACATGAGAGTATTATGATTATATGTGACCCTGGACCACAAAACCAGTCATAAAAGTAAAATTTTTTTATAAATTGAGATTTATACATCATCTGAAAGCTGATAAATAAGCGTTCCATATATAAATATATATATATATGGATTAATATATTACAGTAGGAAATTTACAAAATATCTTCATGGAACATGATCTTTACTTAATATCCTAATGATTTTTGGCATAAAAGAAAGATTAATAATTTTGACCCATACAATGTATTGTTGGCTATTGCTACAAATATATCCATGTGACTTATGACTGGTTTTGTGGTCCAGGGTCACGTATGATTCACAATGACTGACCAGTGAATGGTTTGAACATTGAAACGTAGCACAAACTACACATAACTAATGAATTAAGAGAATTATACTGTGATTTTTTTGTTTATGACAAAAACATTAGTAGCTATTCTACAGTATGTGTAAGATCTCACTATAAGCTCTCATGTATGAACAACATATGTAATTTACACCAGGTTTTGTAAATGATAAAGTTAGTCCCGTTGTAAACTAGAGACAAAAAGTTTTTTTTTAATTTATTGGTATTATTTAATAATGACTCTTACGTGTTTAAGGGTGGCAGAGTTACAGGACCCATCATATTCTGCATTGTTGGCTGATGATTCCCGCCTTGTCCTGCTGGCATCAAAGAGGGCCAAAAAGAGTAGCCGATTGGAGGAAGAGGGGGTACATGGGAGCCGTAGTGATGGTGATGATGGACCGCTCCTCCTCTTACTGCTGAATGAAGGTCCTAAACAACATCAAATTAGCATTGTTTTATTGTGAAATGAGCAAACTTGGTTTAAGCTGAATAGAACATGTCTATAGATGGTTACCTGCCCTGAATGTGAGGCTAGAGGTGTGACTTGACTGGGGTTTCCTCCTGGGTACATTGCCATTGGTGGAAGAGCTTTCAGCATCATGTTGTGCATGATGATCTGGTGCATCTGAGCATTCTGCATGAGCATCAACTCAACCATGTCTGTCATCATAAGATAAAAAGTAGAGAGCTTTTTGCCTAGTTTTTTTATTTTTCAGTCAAGCAACTTGAATCACTAGGTACAGTACTGTTCAGATTTTTTATGTTTTTTTTTTTTTTTTAAAGAAAAGTATTATGTTTACCAAGGCTGCATTTATTTGATACAAAATGGAGTCAAACACACACACATTACTTTTTTGGCTTTGTATGTAATAACTTTTTTTTCTGTATTTGATGTATACCTTCTTTAATACTTCCTGATCTGTAGGGGGAAGTTTGTGGGGGTGGGATTTGTGCTATGAGAGGCTGTTGCTGTGGTAACTGCTGGATAATTGTGGCTGGCTGTTGAGGAACCTTGTGTAAGGAGAAATAAAATTATTAGAAAGGGCCAGCAACAAATTGTAACAGACACATACATACACAAACGGTTTATATGTACACCACCAGTCAAATGTTTCTGAACAGTAAGATTTTTAATGTTTTTTACAGAAGTCCCTTTTGCTCACAAAGCCTGCATTTATTTGATCCAAAGAACAGCAAAAACAGTAACATTTTGAAATATTTTACTATTTAAAATAAATGTGAATATATTTTAAAATGTAATTTATTTCTGTGATTTCAAAGCTGAATTTTTAGCATCATTACTCCAGTCACATGATCCTTCAGAAATCATTTTAATATTCTGATTTGCTGCTCAGAAAACATTTATTATTTTTAATTATGTTGAAAACAGCTGAGTAGAATTTTTCAGGTTTCTTTGATGAATAGAAAGAAGAACAGCATTTATCTGAAATAGAAATCTTTTTTAACATTATAGATGTCTTCATCATCACTTTTGATTAATTTAAAGCATCCTTGCTTTTAATCCTTGACTCCAAGCTTTTGAATGCTATAGTGTATAATGTCACAAAAGCTTTTTATTTCAGATAAATGTTGATCTTTGGATCTTTCAATTCACCAAAGAATCCTGAGAAATTTCTAATTACTGGAGTAAATTTAGTTTTATCACAGGAATAAATTACATTTTAAATTATATTCAAACAGAAAACCGTTATTTTAATTAGTAAAAATATTTCAACATTTAACTGTTTTTGCTGTACTTTGGATCAAATAAATGCAGGCTTTGTGAGCAGGAGACTTTTTTTTTTTTTTTTTAAAAAAGAAAAATCTTACTGTTCAGAAACTTTTGACTGGTAGTGTAATTGTTTTTAAACAGCTATATTTCAGAACAGCTATAAAGGTATTTTAATGAAATGGAATAGTAAATATTAGAATATATTCTTTGCTTGATCAAACCAGTATGACTAAAGGTGCTAAAAGAGAATATAACAACTGGAGGATGAGAAAACTTTTCATACAGTTTGTTGAATGATTCGAGGGGGCTGAGGGACAGGGGGAGGGAGATGAGCAGGTGGAGGTGCAGGTGGTAGACTTTGGTGAAAATGAATAGGAGGCACAGGTTGGAGTGGCCCAAAAAGAGGCTGATAATGATATTGCCTATGAGATCCACCCCATGTGTGTGGCCTTCCCAGATCCTCCATCATATGCTGTTCCTGGTGCGTACACATAAACATACTCAAATACACACTAATATTTCTATGTACTATTTACATGACACTTCAAGATTGTCTTTGGTTTAATTATTTTAATAAGTTAAACATACATTATATACAGTGCAAAGAACAGTTTTTATATAATTTCTGTGAAACATACCCTTAATCTCTGTAAGAGGTTTTTCTTCCGTCTCAGAGCACTGTGTAAAGCATCTGCCTGCCCATCATAAGTTCCTATGACATCAAAATATAAGAAATTAGTATATGTTGTATTCTGCATTTTCAGTATCCTCAGCTGCTTTCCTTGTTTTTCCATGCTAGGTTTTATTTAGGCTTGGAATAAACCATTGAGAGGATTCCGATTCAGAGCAGGTCAGAATTTCAGTTGAAGAGTCAAAACACAAATAATTTTAATCATGTAATATAGTACCTAAACTACTCTCAAAATTCTAAAAATACAGTGGAGTACAAAAAAAAATCACAACTGTCTGTGTACTTGCGGAAAACGCTGAACCTTCTCGTTCAATGTTGTCATTTCTCTCATTCTCCAGTCTCTAAAAAGCAGATAAAAACAGATGAGTCTGTAAACATAGATGATATAATAATGAAGCTACACAGTATTTGTTTGGTCTCATGATAGAATGCTGTCAACAAGAAAGAGAGAATAATGTGTCAGTTATGTATAACTGAGAAATATTTATCACATTAAAGCAACTTACCTTTTCCAACATTTTCAATCTCAGCCTTGTCATTTGATCAACCACTGGGTCTGCCATTTTTAAAAAAAAAAACTTTGTAGATACGTTTATTTAATTATTGTCCATGTTAGCTGTAGAAGAGTGTCTGTTGTCAAAACATATCTGTGTTGCAGAGTTCTTTGCCCGGCCCTCAAGTTGCTAAGTTACATTAGAAATCCAGACCGAGGCTCTTTTGTTTATGGTGAACCCACAATAGAGTACTCAAAAATAAAAAATAAATAAATAAATGGAAGAACATAATGCAGTTTCCAACAAAATATTCTGAATTTGTATTTTAGTAAAACCTCAAAATGTAATCATCGAAAGGTTACAGAAACTTTTTATTTATTTATTATTATTATTATTTTACATAAGCAATTATGTGTTTTGAGCTTTTCTAAATTTATAGCATTACATTTTATTTGTAGTCTTGAATAATGTTATAAATATAATTATAATTATTACGTTTTATGTGGAATTGACAATTGTAAATATTAGTAGATATTTATTATATCTTTATACTCCAGAGATAACCTGGCGTAACATTTACAGTTTATGAGACTAGGCTTTATATTATTAGTGAAGAAAACAACTTCAGTTTCGATTCTGAATTCAGTCGTTGTTACTGGTTAATCTTATTCACCCGGGCTTTTACCCGCGTCTCTCATTTGTCAATCACAACCACTGACTACCACAACAAATACACAGCCTACGTAGGATGTCATTTCTCTCTATCCTGCACCGCAATAGGCTCTAGAAGTTGTCAATCAAAGGGTCATTCTTGCACACGCTTTCTAATTGGTCATTCAGGCCCAATGCATTTGAAGGAGGGCGTTTTGAAAAGAGCAGGTGTATTTCTGCAACAAGAAATTTCATTGGCTGACAAGTTCACATCCTTTGTTCTAATAGGTTCTCGCGGACTGTCAATCCGATAAGGGCGGGGATAAACACACTTCGCGGCCATGTTGAAATTACACTGACAGTTACTCCTTAGGAAAATCTTTGAACTCACAAAACATTGCGGAAAATTCGTTTAAGGAGTTTTACAGAAACACAGTTCCAGTCTGACCGGCGTCCCCTTGAGTGTTTCCTTCATTCCCATGAAATTCCTTGATCCAGGAAATGGATCAGGATGAAAGGCAGAGAAAATTAGAGGCCGGACGAGCAAAGGTAAGCGCTAACATTAGCAGAGTAACTTTACATAGGCTAGTTGTGAATTTGAATATTCTTTTGTTTTTCTTTATGTTTGTAATTGTATCAACTCCCTCGTCTATTTAGGTGTTTTTCCTTGCTTCTATTTGAGATTCACTTGTATTTCGGACAGCCACAGATGTCACAGTCACTCCCATTGTTCTTGGTGCACAATGTCTTATTATAAAACTTGTTTGTACGAGGAACTACTCAGTCCGACTCAATTTATTACCGTATCTGTGCCTCATAATTTTCTCATAATTCAGTGTGCTGAGTTTTTTTAATATCATGCCATAGTCATAATGGACAAAATGAGGCTTGAACTCTAAATTTCTTAGTGTAAGTTGCGTCGTTCGTTTTCACTGCTGCTCAAAATCAAAACGGTCGTCTTCAGCTGGACGATTTGCGCTTTTTTTTTTTTAATTGTTATTATGTAGATTTGGGTATTTATTTGGTTTGTGTTTAATTTTGGAGTAAATGTATGTTGGCTTTGCAGCAAAAACTTTCTTTTAAGCTTATGAGGCTGTCTTACGTTGCGAATAAAGTTATATTTGCTGAGGGGAATCTGATACAACCCTGTCTCTAGGCAGGATCAGTGCAGCTCACAGGTATCTACAGTATATATTTAGCTCAAGGGAGCTTTTTACAGGAACTGCACTTTATCCGCAATGAGAGGAAAACAGAAATGAAATGGCATCTTTTTGTTTGTTGTTTGTTTGTTGTTGTTTTACGCTTCAAATGTTGTACACAACACGATATAGGATACATGTGTATTAACTAAATGCTTTGTCATGGTTGAGTGATGATATTTGGTCCACAGAAGAATACTGACTGGATGTTATTTATGAAGAGACCTGCAGGAGGCACCATATGATTAAAACACCAACATTGCAAGGATGAATTTCAGGACTCAATGTAAAAATTATTTACTTACATTTAGACATTTACTTACCTCAATGTTTTAATCCTATATTATATTTAGTTTATGTGGACCACACAAAAGTGTACGTTTATTGTATGAAAAAAGTACTCAGTCGTCTTTTGTGTTCCATGGAAGACAGTTGTTATTTGTAGCATAAGGCTGAGTAATGACAAAATCCACATCTCATTTTGAGGCAACACATTTTTTTTGGCACAACAGAGCTTGTATTTTTCATTTATAAGTTATTTAAAATGGAATGTATCGTTACAGTTTGTTAATAATATCTTACTTTTAATTTGAACCAAACTATGAAATCTCTCTTGCAATTGCAACAAATCCTGATATACAGTACAGCATTCACTTGCTCTGGGTCACTGGTTCATACTGTCAAACACTGAATTTCATCTTGTAACCCCAGCCGCATAAAATGCATTAATCTTCAAGCAGTTAACATTAGTTTATGGGATGTTTCTGAATGGCTGTGAGTTGGTAGATTGATTTAGCTCAAAGATTAACCTGCTCTTGAGTGGCTTGCTGGTTGCCATGGATTTTGTTACTGGTCAGCAATCAACTACCCTGCCCGTAACAGAACACTAACTTCAGTTGTTATTACATTTTAGGTTATATTTTTATTTAATTCACATATGCATGCCATTTTAGTTACCAGTGGATTTTGCATAGATTGGCCTGAATATTGTATGCAAGTCGCTTTTCTTGACACTGTTTGTGGCTTGTGGTCCCCCAGGCTTTCTTCATATCAACATCTTATGTGATTTGACAGTCAGTGGGCGAGATACAAACTGATTCCCTACATGTTTATGAAAGCAGGTCAGATGTAATTCAGTGGAATAGCCTGCTCTTGTGTGTGTGTTGTGTGGTGTTTTTTTTTTTTTTTTTTTTTTTTATTTATTTATTTTTTTTTTTTTTGTTTTCGCTGGTGTATTTATTCATACTCCGATCTGGGTTAGTCCGAAGGGCAGCTTTAAGTTAGGTCACAGTATGTGTATGTATGTTTACGTGTATTCGCTCCTCCTCTCTATTTTTCCTTTTTCATTTGATTTTCAGTGGCTTCTGCAGAGCAGAGCACATCTCTCCACTTGGTGGTCTTAATGTTTTCATAGTTGTAGACCTTCCCAGGAATCATATTGTGTTTTGTTTGGTTGATGGATTGTTGTCATGTGACTATTTTAACAGCCTTAGGGCTTTTGGTGATGTTTGTTCATAGAAGCACCATTGTCATATTTGGACCAGCAGGGCTCATTTGAGCTGCTTTTAATCTGGAATAAGCTTCTTAAGGCAGCTGTGAGAAACATCTCTTGCAGAATTGTGCGCTCCACGTTTCCGTTCTTGACGATCAGGGATTCTCCAAAAAAGGATGAGATGATGTTTTTTTTTTTTTTTAGAAGATAAAGAACCCATCATTTTTCCTGCTCTAATGTCATCCTATTTGGATATCAGCTTTTTAATCTGGTCTTCTTGTTGTTGTCTTTCACATTATGGACTAAATCAACACTTGAAATGTTAATCATGCAGGACTCAGGAGATGCATCAGTTTGACTTTTGACATGTCTCATGTTTGAAGTCTAGCACAATGCTGATTCTATGTTCTTGCTATCTCATCCTGATGTACGTTTCCCTCTACCTGACTCTCAACCTCTGGCGCAGCTTGCTAACTTTAGACAGCGCCGGGCAAAAAGCGAAAGCTCGAGCACGCAGAAAAAGACGCCGAAGAGGAAGGGCCAGACTGTCCAGACGAATGACCGGCCAGCGCAAGAGCGCCACCTAGAGGAAACCCAGACAGACGATTGTCATGGAAAGATCAACAAAGAACTTTCAGAGGTTTGCTTTTAATTTTAAAGGGGCTATGTTTAGGAATTTACATGTCTTAATCACTTTTTCATCACCATTATCTGAACATCTTTAACAAAACTTCAAACAAGATCTTCCCTAACTACTGAGTTTGTCTATGAAAGCCTGTAGTCCAGTAGACTAATTTTTATGTAAAGGACTTGGGATGTTTTTGCTGGGAAATTTAAAAGGATGGGCATTTACACACGTGTCTGATGGTCTTTCTTCCGATATGACAAGTTTTGAACAGTGTTTAGGTTATAGTGTTCGGGTTAATGTTGAAAAAGATATTCTGTACTGTAATGTCAGTGTGTCATGCAAAGGGTTAATGGATTAATTAAAACTGTAGTTTTGCATAGCCAGATCTATATAGTCTGATGTCTCAATTGTACTTTAAAATTTACAGGGGAATTTACAGGGGAATTTTGTTTTTACCTTTGTAATGGCATTTTTAGAAGTATGTCATCCTTTGTCAATTATTATTATTATTATTATTATTTTTTTTTTAATATTATATTTTATAAGCTTTTTAATTTCTAATTAAAACAACATAATAAGAACAGATCAGTTAAGAAAAATAAGTTACCAAATGAAATCAGTATTACAAAAGTGGCACAAAGAACACAAGTGGCTTGTAGGTGTGTTTTCATGTTTAATGAGACTCAGAGGTGGCACTGGTGCAATCAAATTCATAAATTGATGTTGAGATTAAGATTTTAAATAAGATTTTGAATATAGAAATATTAAATGATTTAAATACTGAAAAGCTACTTTAAAAATGAAACCAAAACTGCCAGTAGGTGGCAGCAAGTCACTGATTTAATTACTCATTCATTCATTTGATTTGTTTGAACAGCTGATTCATTCAGGAATAAAGCAAGTGACTGTCTTTATGAATGGGAAATTGAATCATTGACTAGCTAGTTTTGTTTAAAATCACACATTCATTCATAAACACAACACTGCTGTGTTTGAATGGAGATGCTCAGTTCAGTTGTGACGTTCAAACCATTTTCGATGATGAAATAGAGCAAAATCACGAAATAGTGGTATAGTCAGGCAATGTAAGTCGCTTAATATTAACTCCTCTAACTCCTAATGTTAAATCAGTATCTCATTTACAAACTCCATTAAAAAAACATTTAAAAGCATTAAAAGTCACTCGTCTTAGTTAATCGCAATCTCACAAAGTTCCATTATAAGCAACAAATCTCTCTACACTGCACAATTAAGCTCTTATTTACACTCTCGCTGCACTTTATGAAAGGATTCATGAGATATGTCTGTGATGCCCTACTCAACGTTGCAAAAACGTTTCCCTTAGCGCAAACACAAATATGCTGATCGAGTCACTCGCACCTAAATATGCTCCTAAATATCATTTCATAGTCGCACGCAGTAGTTTTTAGTTGCAAATGTGTCTGAAATGGTTGTACTGTGGTCATGCATTTAAACATTAAGCATACAATGTCACATGCAAATAGCATGTGTACACCAATACAGCAAATTTCACATCTATAGCATGCATGTCTGTGTTCCCTCCCCATCTTGAAAATAGGTCAGTTAGCATAACATGGCTAGGGGCAATGTAGTCATGGAAACATGGTAACTGTAGAAATTATTTGTCTGAACGTTTAGGCATCACCCAGACCTGATGGCACAGACAGCAGTGTTCCAGAGGTCCATCAATGCAGCAAAGAGGAAGATGAAAGTGATGCCCAGGAACAGAGGTCCTCTTCTGGGTCTTTGGCAGAGTCAGAGCTGCCAGATCAGGCAGAGGACGACCTTGCAGAAATGATTATTGTTGCACATACTGGCAAGGAACAACTGAAGGTAAAACTTTACCCTTTAAAGAACACATAAGGCAGATCTTATGCAGTTATGTTTTCCATCACTTTTATACACGTTTAGGTCATTTCTGCCCATCCATAAGATCAGAGGCTGATCAGGCACATTAGAAAATAAAACAATTTTATTTTAATAATTATGTGAAATAATTTTTTTTTTTTTTTTTTTTTTTTTTTTTTTTTGTCAAGCTACAGAGTGGAAACCATGTCTAACACCTTTCTTAGATAATGTTGTATTGATTGGTTCACTTGAAATTTGACGTACATGTCTGTGTGTGCAGCGATATGCTTTTTTTTTTTTTTTTTTTTTTTTTTTTCTTCTCCATGATACAGTCTTTATCCTGAAATAGAACAGAGAAAGATTTTCTCAAAACTGGGTTACATCTGTCCGTTTGAATGGATTAATTTGTGGTCATGGTTACGCACACATCTAGAAACCTGAGGCAGAGTTCTGCTTTCTGGAGCGTAGTGTTTACCATAATTGGTAGAATTCATTTTTAAAGCCTCTTTTGATGCAGAGGGAAAGGAAGAGCCAATTAGATTTCATGGATGAGGTTATACGTATCCTCATTCTGTGTGTTCATTCCAATCATGGATTTAAGGATTATGATTTCTTGCTCCAGGAAGCCTAGATTTCTAGGTGCCAAGAAGTGTTTGTGCTTATTTTGTATAATGTAACTCGCTGGCTGGAGGCCAGTTTAAAAATATTGTCGTTGTGAATGTTATTTACAGATGCTTAAAGAATACTGTTGAAATTACTTAATTCTTCACACAGCAATTACAGGCTGCGGTAGAGAAACGGAATGAGATCATATCACAGCTTAGTAAGAACCTACAGGTGGCACTGCAGAGCAGAGACCAGGTGCAGCTGGAGGCACAGCAGCTCACTGGTCAGATTCAGGCACTACAACAGCAACTACAGCAGGTAAAATTCATAGTTATTTAATAAAAAGTCTCTTGAGTGTATCCCTATCTTGCACCTAGTCATGAGCATTGAGCAATGATTTGTTGAAACAGATCTTAGTGTAATTTAATTGGATTGCTTTACTACTACTTTATATTTTTGATCTTAGAAATATATGGGGTTTGAAAGAACTAAATGGGGAAAATGCTAGTCTCAGTTAAGTATGAAAAATTGTTTCTAGAGTTGAGTTCTGTTAAAGAAGTCCACTTCCAGAAGAAAAATGTACAGATAATTTACTCACCCCCTTGTAATCCAAGATGTTCATGTCTTTCTTTTTTCAGTTGATAAGAAATTTCTTGAGTTTCTTGAGGAAAACATTCCTGAATTTTTCTCCATATAGTGGACTTCAATGGTGCCCCCAAATTTGAACTTCCAAAATGTAGTTTAAATGCAGCTTCAAAGGGTATTTGATCTTCTCTGCATGTTCACTTTGTAAACACTGGGTCAGTACATCTGCAGCGATGTAGGATGATTTTGAAGTTGGGAAAGAAAACGAGATGGGAGTTTTTTGACATACCCTAACTAATTGTAACCATGTTGAACCGGTAAAAAAAACATTCCGCACAGACTTCGACAAGACGAGCGTTTGAGGTTAAAAAGTATATACATTGTCAATTTGATTAGAAAATGATCTGATTATTAGAAGATGACTGATCATTTTGCTCGATAAGACCCTTTTTCCTCGGCTGGGATTGTTTAGAGCCACTTGAAGCTGCGTTTAAACTGCATTTTGGAAGTTTGAACTTGGGGGTGCCATTGAAGTCCACTATATGGAGAAAAATTCAGGAATGTTTTCCTCAAGAAACATAATTTCTGATCGACTGAAAAAAGAAAGACATGAACATCTTGGATGACAAGGGGGTGAGTAAATTATCTGTAAATTTTTGTTCTGGAAGTGGACTTTAAGAGTACTCCTGATCTGTTTAATATGTACAGTCTTTAAATGTTTTGATCTTCCTAATGACTAAATGATCAAAACCTTTTCTTAGTCGACAATGTGTAACAAATCAGCCATTTCTGTTCTTGTTCTTTATAATAGAACACAACATTGTAAGAGTCTAAATGAATGAAATGTAATGCTGCTTACAGGCTAAAGAATACCTACGTAGCAAAAGTCAAGGGTGTGTGGATATGACCCAGGCTGTTCAGAATCAGCTGCATGTACAATTGGAGGAGTCACAACAGGTTAGGACACATGTCTTTTTAACAGTTAAGCTTGTCATTGATACAAAATATGCACTTTTGTTTTATCAGCATTTACTGGAATATGTTTCATTTGTTTTATAGATGACTAAGGAGCAACAGTGCCTCTTGGCCCAAAAAGAAACTGAGATTACAGACCTGCAACAGAAGTTGTGTGTCATGGAAAAATCCCTCTCTCAGCTTCAACATGCCTTTACACAGAAAAGTGCTGATCAAAAAGATCTAAGTCTTGACCAACTTGGTTGTTTAGATTTATTCACTATGTTCCCAAATAACAGTCCTGACTCAGACTCTGAAGCTTTAATGCAAAGCCTTAGAGCTGAGCTAGAGGAAGAGCGTAAGAACAGACAACGAGCTCAAGAACAAATAGAAGCATTTCAGAAGAGGGTACATAGTCTGGAGAATGAGAAGACTCTGATGGAAGCTCATCTGGCTGCTGTTAATGAAACACAAATCAAGGAAGCCCAGAAGTATAAAGCGGAGAAAGATGGACTCAACCAAGAAATGGCTAGATTAGATGACCTTGTGAAGGAACTTCAAAATCGTCTTCATGAAGAGGAGGAGACAGGCCGCCACATGCGTTCCAAATATGAAGCTGATATTTCCAATTATGATCTCAGGCTTCAGACTCTGGCGGAGGAAAGGGAATTGAATGTAGCCCAGCTAACCGAAGCTCACGAGGCTGCTCTTAATCGTCTACAGAAGGAGCATGCTGATGAAATCCTTCGCATCCAGGAGCTGCTAAACCAGGCCCAAAGTCAACATACTGATTCTCTTCATGATGTTTCCAAAGACATACTCTGGAACAAAGTCTCCAAAGAGGACTACAATGAGGAGACAGCCACCGAGAGTGCTGTCAGAGACAACTATAGTTTTGACGTCTCTGCAGGTGGTTTCCAGGATGTTCTTATGGAGCGCTACTTGGCCTCCGAAGGGCCTCAAGAAAGCTCATTAATTGAAGAGAGTGTGGAGGAACATAGCCTGATTGAAAACTCTGAGACTTCCAGGTTTGAGTTAGACAGTGAGGTCATTTTTCATGCTTCAGATGTCCCAAACAATGTCACATCTGATGGTGATAAGTCAGGACTATCTGTAGTTCATGGCATTGAAGTGCATCAAGCTGATGAAATGTCCTTCACTGATGCCCAGTGGCAAAACTCAACCTCAGTCGTTGAAGAGCTGAATGAGAGCTCAGGCGCTATGGACTTGGCTAAAGAGCTTCTGATCCAGCAGTGCCAAGACCTGTCAGAGCAGTTAGAAGAGCGTGAACGACAGCTTGAGGTTCTTCAAGAGGAGGTTCGACACTCTGCAGAAGAGGTCGAGGAGGCACGGGAACGTTGGAGCAAAGCTTCAGAGGAGCTTGAGGTAGCTAAGTGGGAATTGGAGGTGGAACACGAGAAACGAATTCAGTGCGAGGAAGTTATCAGCCAGAAAATGCATGAAGAAGACAACCTCAAGAACATACTGAGTCACCTGCAGATCCAGAAACAGCTGCAGGACAATGAAAGCTTAATGCCTGACAACACTGATTTCAATAAAACCTCAATCTTTTTGTCTGTAGAGGAGTTATTAAAGGAGCTAAAGGAGGAAAATGCCCAGTTGGTGCAAAAGCTTAAATGTCAGGAGCAGCTAGCCAAAGATGTCCATGAGCAGAAGGCAGAACATGAATCTGTAAATGGTGAGCTTTCCTCTTTGCAAGCTCAGAGAGATGAATATCTACTTCAGCTGGAGCATCAAAGGGAAAAAAACCAAGCTACTTCAGTGCTGCTTGGTCAAAAGACCTTGCAGGTGGACGAAGCCAATAGAGAGCTTGAACAGCTCAAAGCTGAAGTAGAGGAGAAGGTTGAAAGGTTACAGAACTCTGAGAAAGAGAAGACAGAACTTGAATCTAAACTAACGTGCCTTAAGGAGAACCTCTCTAATATGGAACAGGAGAAAGCTACCCTTGAAAAACGTCTCCAAGTTTTGGAGGAACAAGCAAAGAGCATGGAGAAGGTTCTAGAATCAGAACTGAAGAACTTTGAGGTTTGAATCTTTTAAAGCTCTTTTGAAACATAGCATGTATTTAATGTGTAAACTAGGGCGTAAAGTATAGTATTATAGAATTAACAAATGCATACATTTGTGTATTGGTTTAGAATGTCAAAAACCTGGAGTATTTTAAATAACACACATGTGGTCCTCCAAGTAACCCCTGTCTTTCTCTTCAGCACCAACTTGAATCAAAGAATGCAGAGCTCAAGGAAGTTAAGGAAGCACAAGAGAAGGCAGAAGAGGAATACATGGAGAAGGAGAGTGCCTTAATGAAAGAACTCATCACAGTCAAACAGGATCTGGAAGAAAGACAGAAGCAACATGAGGAGGAGAAGAAAATTCTGGAAGACAAACATCAGAAAGAGGTAAAAAAAAAAACAACGGTTGCGACAGATTGAGTGAAGACAATTGGGGGGGGGGGGAAGTTGTGTAATTAGTTGCATGAAATTTTTGCATTCATAAGGGATGACGTCTCCGGTTTCTCTACCTCCAGGTTAAATACTTGAATGTACGTTTTGAGCGGGAACTTTCCGAGCAGTCTGCTCATCTGGAAGATGAGCAGAAAAGACAGATCAGCATGATTAAACAGGTTGAATAACCTATTATTTAACTTCATTTACCCTAGCAATGTGCCCACACTTTCATATGAATCAAAAATTTGTGTCAGTCTCTTAATTTGTATTCACCGGTCTTTGTCCTAGGTCTATGAACGAGAACATGAGAGGGAGCTGACACAACTGGCAGCCCAACATAGTGAGGAAATTGGCAGACTTAAAGATGAACTCTCCAGGGAGCTGCAAGATGGCCTGGAGGCTGCACATCAGGCTGAGCTGCTCCAAACACAAGTACTTGTTTGATCTCAGGAATTTTATTTGGTTCCCAGGGTATGTTTCGGAATGTAATACTGACATGCTGCTCAATACATAGCGTTCAAAAGATTTTGAAAAGAAGAAATTAATACTTTGATTAGTCAAGGATGCATTAACACAAGTTAACAGTTTTGTATTTTTAATCAAACAAATGCAGCCTTGGTGAGCATAAAAAAAAAAAAAAAAAAAACTTTTTAAAAATCTTACCTACCCAAAACTTCCCAACAGTAGTGTGTATTTTTAATGGTCTGAGTAATGGAATGCAGTATTGGAGTAGTATTTCAACAACTTGCATAAGTTTTCACATTGCTGTTTATAGTATTAGATAAATTATAATTTAATTTTAAAAAACAGTGATGACTGCATGGGTTTCCAATTGAAGTGCCAATTAATGGTATTACCTTCCATGTAAACACTGTGGAAATTTAAATGCCTTTTTCTTGGCCAGTTGACTGCTTCTCTAAGCAGCACAAGCGCATGAGTATGTGTGTCTGGCAAGAAATATGTGTACTGCATTCCTAATATGCCTTTCTAAACATACCCATATTTTAACTGCTTTCCTTCACTTCAGTTAAGCCCTTACCACCATTTCTCTTGGTCATGTTGATTGGTTTTATTGTTCCCAATCAGAGCCAGCACAACCTGGAGCTTGAAGCCTTGCGTTTGAGTTTGACCAACTTGCACACGGCTCAGCTGGAGCTTTCTCAAACCAACATGCAGAAAGATAAGGAAGTGGCCCTCAGTGAGCTCCAGACCATGTTACGAGAGAAATGGGCACAGGAAAGCGCCATGCTGCAGACGCGCCAACAGTTTGAGCTGGAGAGAATCCGGGAGCAGAGCCGAGAGCAGGAACAACGAAACCAGCAACTGCACCAAAAAAGGGATTGGTGAGGGTTTGAACCCTAGTTTAATATCAAAATTGTGTTCTTTTTAGTATTAGTTTAGTAGTGTGAGAATGCAGTGGGATGTGCGTTTGCTTGACGTATTCACGTGTGCGGGTTTTTAATTTTATTTATTTATTTATTTTTTAATATAAATTGGTATGTTTTCTTACCGTATAGATGATCTGAATCGGGAATGGGAGAGGAGAGTTTTGGAAGAGAAGAGCTCAGTGGAACAACTGCAGGCCTGTAAACTAGAGGTGAACTTTTTTTTACCTTTTTCTTTAAATGTGCAAACATCTAGACCCACTGAAATATTGTGGCTTGCCTAGAATCAAGTGTGAAACAGGCTTGCAAAATGCATTTTTCTTTTCTTTTCTCCATAGGATCTGAAGGCTGAGTGGCTCTTGGAGGTTGAGAAGGTCAAGACAGAACTCCAGAGTCAGTTAAATGATGCCAGTCATAAACTGAGTGAGACCAAGGCGGCCCTCACTGATGCTGAAGCAGCTCTGTCTGAGACACAGGGCAGGCTAGAAGAACTGCAGAGTTCCAGAGATGAAGAGATCAAGAACCTGGAGAAAGAGCTCAACCAGGCCCTGACTGACAGAGATGCTGCTGCACGTGAGTATCATTTTAAACAACTAAATTACACCATATTAACAGTGAGATGTGACCCTGGACCACAAAACCAGTCATAATGTTTGTTAGCATAGGTACAACTACTTAATTCTGGAATCTGAGGGTGCCAAAAAAAAAAAAAAAAAAAAGTACTGAGAAAATTGCCAGTAAAGTTGTCCAAATGAAGTTCTTAACAATGCATATTCCTAATCAGAAATTAAGTTTTGATATATTTATGGTAGGAAATTGATAATGTCTTATGCCAAATGATTTTTGGCATAGAAGAAGAATCGATAATTTGGATCCAAACAATGTATTTTTTTTGGTTATTGCTACAAATATACCCATACTACTTAAGACTGGTTTTGTGGTCTAGGGTCACGTATGGTTTTCTGGTCCAGTTTATGTGTGTTTTTCAGACCAAAGCAAACAATCAGCAGGTCTTAAAATGCCATAAATTCCCCTCCTTTTCCATTCAGGTGCAGTTGAGGAGTTGGTTACATGTCACAAGGTGGCACTGAAGGAGCAACAGGAACGTTCCCGAGCCCTGGAAAAGAGAGAAAAAGAGCTCAAACAAGAGGTACCATCTTGCATTTGTTGCAAAAAAATTGCAATGCAAATGTTTTGTTTTTGTTTGTACTGATGCAACATCTTTGTGAAAGGTTGACCGTCTGCAGTCGGAAAAGGAGGAACTGAAGACCAATTCAGAACAGGAGATAACAAACCTCTGGTCCCAGCTGGAGAGCATGAGAACCAACAGACAGGAGCTCGGAGGCAAGCTGGGCTATTTCCCTTTAAACCATTTTCTGCTTTTGAATGTCCGTTGGCTGAGACTACTGTATTGTTTTACTAATTTATTATTTATAATGAAACCAGTTTTATTTCCTTTTTGTTTTTTGTTTTCAGCAAAGTTCCTATTATTTATGTTGACGTGAACTACAAAGACCTTGTTATTCTTTCTCGATAGAGCTGAAAGAGCAGTTGCTAGCACGCTCGTCTCGTGTTGATGACATTGAGAGACTAAAACAAGAATTCGCTCAGCAGCGGCAGGAAATCAAAGAGCAGAATGAGATTGAGCTGGAAAACCTCCGCACCTATTTCGAGCAGAGACTCCGGGTCACCGAAGAGAGTCATCGAGAAGAAATCGCACTCCTGCAGCTGCGCCTAGTAGAGGGAGCCCTGGAGGACTCTGTGCTCAAGACAGGAGATGAAAGGTTTGCTCAGATTTGCAGATTCTGGGGTTATGAACTTTTATTTTAGACTATTTTAGTGTTGTTAGTGATTTTGTCATTTGAGATCTTGCTTTGTGTTTGTGCTTGCATTTTACATTATTATGCAATTGAGATTCAAATGCCTCATTTGCCAAATGCCAATTGTAGAGAATATAAGTAAACTAGAGTCAGGGTAACACAATGTTATTTTGTAGTTTTCTTTCAGAAGGAAAGAGTGATGATGACAGGAATGATGCTATGGAAGAGATCACAAGACAGCTAGAGAAACACAAGGTGAATTGTTTTAATTGGTGGTATATTTTGAGATGAACCCAGTTTTCCCATAATTTACTTGTCAGTGTTGCAGCAGTTCACATGAATCCAAAAGTCTTCCTAATCTTTTATCAATTTCAGGTGACTACCATTGACCAGTTTATTAGTATTATAAGAAGGGACAAGCTAATGCACGTTATGTGTTCTTTGCAAGTACTGTAACTGTGTTTATTTGTAGGAGGAGCTGGATTCCCTGCGGCTGCAGTTAGAAGAGAGGCACCAGCAGGAACTGGAGCAGCTGCGCTCCAGCATGGCTCTCACTTACAAAGAAGAACTACTCCAGGCTCGCACTGAGCTCACTGACCGATACTACAAAGACATTGACCAGCTCAACACCAAACATGCCCATGAACTAGAACAGCTCCGTGCCAAACTCTCAGACAACCATATCAAAGGTAGAGCTTTGTTCGATGTGCTCCAAGCTTTGCATTTATTTTTTTAACACCTTAGCAACCACATAGCACCATACTAAAAACCACAGAAAACCAACACATTTTAGTATTATAAACATACATTTTTTGTTAAAAAAATCTATTTCAAATAAATGCTGTTCTTTAATATAACAATATTAAATAAGTAAGTAAAGTAATTTTTTTTTTTCTCTCTCTTTCTCTTTAGAAATAAACAAGATACGGCTACAGTCTGCACAGGACGTAGCAAGGCAGGTGGAGGCTGAGGTGAAGGAAAGGACTCTTGAGTACCAGGCCAAGGTGACCCAGCTGGAGAACCATCTATCTCAGCTCTCCCTAATGCACTCAGAGGAACTGAAGAAAGTGGCGGCGCAACACAAAGAGCAGCTCAGTCAGATGGAGGAGACAGTAAGTGTGTGCATAACAGCAGCCCTTTATATGTGGTACAAAAGGGCTTTGGTGAAGATTGTTGCCAAAGGCTGGTACCACTGTCATAAGGTGTAGAAATAGTGGTCATGCTGTAGCTGGATGAAACACACCCTTTAGCAATACTGTAGTATCAGTGGTATCTTTATGAATACAGTTAATTTTGACCACTGTTCTTTTCCCATTAAAGCATCAGAAAGATGCTGCTGAAGAGTTAAGGGTGCGTCTTGAAGAGGCGGCGAAGGCAGAGAGGAAATGTGTGAGTGAGGAGTTCACTAAAGAGCATACCCAGCTGAGGGAGCAACTCCAAATTCAGGCAGATGAGCACTTGGCATCCCAGAGAGAGGAGCTTCAGAGATCTGCCCAGAAAGAGAAAGAGGAGTTGGAGCAGAAGCTTCTAGAGGTCCAAAAGCTCCTTGATGTGGAAAAGGAGAAGCTTCAAGCCCTGCAGAAGAGTGTGGAGTGTGAAGAGAGCCCTCAGGTAGTGGCGTTGAAGCAGAAACTCCAGGCTCAATACGACAAAGAAATGTCCACTGCAAAGAGCGCCATGGCAGCAGAGGTGAAAGAGCTGAATGCTCTACTTCAGGATCAAATGGAGAGCAAGCTACAAGAGGCCTTCTGCAGGTCAGAGACTGCATTACACTAAAACATGTTCATATCATTGGCAAATGTGATCCAGAGGCACTTAAGTTAAACCTTAAGACCTATTACTGTTATTTAGGGCTCTACAGCACGACCGTTTCAGTCGTATTCAGTATTTGCGATTGAAATCTACTGCGTGCGACTATTTAAAATATTTAGGAACAAATTGTAGAGAGAGTAAATAAGATTCATTGTGCACTGTAGGGAGCTTTGTTGATTATAATGGAACTTTGTGAGATCGATGAACTAAGATGAGTTACCGCTTTTTAAGGCAGTCTGTAAATGAGATTGATTTCATACAGGAGTCAAATAAATGAAGTTAATATTAAGTGACTTGCATTGTCAGACTGCTCTTTCGTCATCAAAAACAGTTTGAAACGAGCCACAACTGAGCTCCTACGCGCCTCCATCCAAACACAGCGTTGTTTCATTTATGAATGTGCTCTTTAAACTAATCTAGTGAGTCAATGAATCAATTACTCATTCATAAAGACAGTCACTTGCTTTATTCCTGAATGAATCAGCTATTTGAGCGAATCGAATGAATGATTCCGTAATTAAATCAGCAACTTGCTGCCACCTACTGGCAGTTTGTTTCTTTTTAAGTATCTTTTCAGTTATTTAAATTTAATATTTTGCATTTAAAATGTTATATTTAAAACATTAATCTCAACATGAATTTATAAATTTGATTGCACTCATGCCACCTCTGAGCCTCATTAAACGTATGAAAGTACACCTAAAAGCCACTTTTGTGTTGTTCTGTCCACTTCTGTAGTACAAATTAATTTTAATGCTGATTTCTTTTGATTGGTAACATTCTCGTTCCACTTGTTGTTATTGTTTTAATATAGGAATTTTAATATTTTAGAAATGTACTGTTTTAATTAGAAATTTTAAAAAGCTTATGAAATATAATTTTGTTAAAGATGACATACTTTTAATAAAATGGCACTATAAAGGTAAAAACGAAATGTACCTGTAAATCACTTCGTCAAATATCGCCTCATAATGGGAAGGCTCATTTTTTGATCAAATGTGATTTTTAATTAGAAGGTGCTCTTGAAATTTTGACACTGCTCCTAAATTGAAAAGTGAGTGTAGAGCCCTGTTATCTGTACTACTTAGTATTGCTTGTGTGTGTTTTTTTTTTTTTTTTTTTTTTTTTTTTTTTTTTTTTTTTAAACACCAGTGTAATTGGTGGCCACTTTTTCTTGTGCAATAAAACATTTATAAAACAATGTACAACAACAAATGGAGAATGGCTGGAGTAAATGTGCTAATTATCATCTGTATGTCATGCATGTAGGCACCAAGAAGAGCAGAAACAACTGGAAGAGAAGTTGACCCTTCAAAGAGATGCTGCCTTGGGTCAACAGAGAGAAGAGCATGGTGTGGAGCTGCAGGCCCAGAAAACACTCCTAGATGAGAAAGCTGCACAATTAGAGCATCTTGAAAAGGAGTGTCAGAAACTCAAAATACACCACCTGGAAGAACTGGAATCCCTGAGGACCAATCACAAAACGGCCTTAGAGACCTTGGAGATGGAACTTACAAATAAACACAAGGTAGAGCTTGACAAATTGGAGGCGGTCCTTGAGGAGACCAACCTGGCGCAGCTTGAAGCTCAAGAGGCGGAGCTTGAGGCACGACACAAACAGGAGAGGGAGGAGCTTGAGGAGAGGCTGTTGGCAAATATGGATACACTGGAGAGCACTTACTTGAAAGAAATCCAGGCAGTGCGGGATGAGAAGGATAGAGAACTGCATGACCTTGTAGAGCACTACACTGGAGAGATTGAAAGGGTGAAAAAGGAGGAGCAAGCCATCAGAGAGGACCTCAGAAGTGAGTTTGCAAAGGTGCATATGGATAAATTCAGTGCAATGGCAGCAGAATTGAATCAAGCCCATCAGGTAAGCACAGGTGCATGTGTTTAATACGTTGGCGATGAAAAGTTTATTGCAGGAGAAACATCTAGTGTTACCTTGCTCATGCAGGCGGAGCTCTCTGAAGCAGTATCCTCTCAGAGGGCTGCTCTTGAGGATGAGCATCGATCTGCTTTGGAGGCTCTTCAGCAGCAAGTAGTTGCTTTAGAGAAGCAGCATAGCGCCGCCCTTCTGGAGATCACTGATCTTGCTACTGCAAAGGAAAAGCAACAAGGGCAACAACTGGATGTGCTAGCTACTCAACACCAGCAACAGCTACAGGTATGTATTCAGGAGGGCAAGAACAATGAGTCTGGCTGTGTCATTTTCATTTGGATGTGTTTAGCCTTCAGCATGGATTTAGCATAGAAAAGTCTTGTTTAAACCGTAAGAAGATAAGAGTTTCTTTCATTAACTCTCTTCTCTACCTCAGGAATTGAGAGGAGTGTCTGCCAGGGAGCTGGAAGCTCTCCGTAGGGAATTAGAGGAAGAAGCGTCAAGGCAACGCCTCCACTTCCTGGAAGAGGCAGAGCTTCTCAAGTGCAAGTCTGAGGAGCTGTTGCAGCAGAAAATTGCACAGTTGAAGGTGAGAGAAGCAAGTAGCCGTAAAGCTGTTGTTTCTTATTAAAGTGAACGTGTATTCAGTGTTTGGGAGAGTTACTTTTAAAAGTAATGCATTGCAATATTGGGTTACTCCCTAAAAAAGTAACTACGCTACTTAGTTACTTTTTATGGAAAGTAATGTTACATTACTTTGCAAAGGGCCTAAAATTAACACTTGCCAAGCGCCAAATGCAAGTAAACACTGGCGTTGGCAAATATATGTAATCGTGTCAGTCGCCAGCTATAACAATGCAAGTAGTAAGAACAACAGCCTGTTTTTTAAGAGACTCGCTGTTTCTGACATAAGCAAATGAAATGTTTTCTGGAGACAAAATCATAATGACTGGTTAGCGTCAAGAGTGAATCAAATAATAGGATACAAATGGGCTGATAAGGTCAGAGCAGTGTGATGGCTAGCTTGTCCCTAGATTCTAACTTTTATCTGAGAAGATATTGTTGCTTTATTTCGGAAGATTAAGTTTTTCTATCTCTTATTCTTCATATCCTGAGAGTGTGGTGACCCATACCTGGGGTTACACCGGAACGGAAACATGATGAGTAAACATCAGAAAGCCATGATTCTCTGTTTTACGAGATATGGTGTTTCTTGGACAATGGATAAAAGAGGGACTGGCTTGAATTTGATACTGTACGCCTGTTTTACTCCATTTGCAGTGCTTATATGGTGCATATTTTTTTCCCCGCTCATGTTAACGGATGTGAGCGTTAACACTGCACATGGTTGCGGTCTGGCAGTAAGTTCCAGAAGCCGTGCTTCTGCAGCAGTACAGCAGCTTTATTGTTTGGTTTCTGCGTAGACCTGCATGTTCACCTCTCTGATAATCACTATGCACGAATCGGTGGGCGGGGCTAAACAGGCAGTCATGTCGATTTTCTTCTGCAGAGGCAGCACTTATCCGCCCATTACATCATAAGAGTAGAACTTTCCAAAAGCTGTCATTTTGGCAGACAAGCTGTTTTTAGACTAACAAAGTTTTGAGTTCTGAAACTTACAGGATGTTTTTATAATAAAATAACCTCTTATATGTCAAAAGATCAAGGGGATTTTGGTTTCTCAGTTCATGGCCCCTTTAAGCAGACTGGCAGGCTCCCTGTCAATGTCTTCAATTCAGCTTGGTCAAATTGGTCATAAAAAAAAATCTTCAATATCTTAAATGTTGTGTCAGAAGGACCAGAAAAACATTAATTGCTGTACAGCTAAATTGATAAATAAAGACTAAGAACATTACTTGACACATTCAGTATATAGATTTACTAGTATTAGCGCAATTAGTATTGCCTTTAACCATGGTTTAAAGGCAGTAAATACATGACTGTACTAACGTATAAAAACAGCATAATACATTTGCAGATATTTAGGGAACATGCCAAGTTCACGTACTACTTTGTCCAAAAAAACAATGCTACAGCCAGTTATACTACTTTGAAAAACCATCTAACCATCTAACAAACACTGACAACAAATTAGGCTTAAGAAGGAGCATAGCTTGTTTTACAGCATATCGCATATAGCCTGTATCTTATTGAATAGGTGTTCATTCATCATAGTTAATTTGACTTGAGAAAACTTGCTTTTTATAAAATTCTTTAAACTTGTCTATGTTGTGATTATTGCTGTAGCGTAATGTGCAGTATTTTAATATTTGTGTATATGCTACTCATAGACATGGTAATGGACAATAGCTAAGCTTATTGGGGGAGGGAGTTAACATCTGGAGCAAGGGGACGATCCACTCTAAGCTCAAATTAATAATAATCCCCACCCTGTGCTGTAAATTATAGCCTCCATCATTCACAATAAACCTTTAGATCTGATGCTGTCAGACGTTTGCGTTGACCTTGTAGAGTTGTCCTCTAGCTGAAATCTGTCAGCAAAGGGGCTTTCTGAGATTTTACCCTATTTGGTTTATCAGTTGGCCACTTTCCCATTGGAGCATTAGAGAGGTCTTCTCTCAGTATTAATCCTACAGATGGAAAGACGTGTAGGGACACGTGAGCAATGGCTGACTGATTGAGGATTTGAGGTTTGTGTGGGTTTTTTGTGTGTGTGTGTTCTGTGATTTATCAATGATCTTTTTAATTTTTTATAGAATTCACTGGGTAAGTTCTGATCTAAACATTTGGCTTATGTCTGTTTTGAGGGTGAGAATGTAAAGCTCCAAAAGAAGTGATATTGAAGTCATTGCTACTCTGCCTGTTTCTTGAATATTGCCCATAATGTGTATGTGTGTCTTTCAGGAGGAGAGTGACCAGGAAAAAGCTGTTGCACTTGAGGAGCTGGAAAAGACTTTAAAACAGCAACACGAGCAAACTGAACTCGCCTACAGTGACAAGATGAGCCAACTCAATGCACAGCTACAGCAACTGGACACTGTAGTGTCACAGGTACAACACACAATCAATCAGTTAGTCAACTTGCAATACAACTACAGCAAATGACCAAAGTCAGCTTAGTGTAACAAACCTGAATATTTTCTCTAAACTCTCTAATAACTGTTGCTTTAAGTATTCAGTATTTTAATTCAGAAAAGCAAAAGCAATGCTTTTGAGTTTTTTCAGTGTTCATTTCTTTTTTTTTTTTTTTTTTTTTTTATATCTAAAGCCTGGAATGTACTACAGAACATTTTGCACTAATTTGCAGTCTAAATGCTAGTTGGCTAAAGTCAGAGCCATCATGCAGAATTTGGGCAGGCACAGATTGCATAGAAAAGTGTATATTGGCCTATATTATATTTTTATTTATTTATTTATTTTATTGCCCATTTACAAAGTTGGCAAGTGTATGATGCCTAAAATCTGTTAAAACTGATATTTATGAATCACCAAATGTAACAACAAATTCTAATAGTGGGCTGCTAAATTGCTAAAAGATGTTAAATGTTAATATAATATAATATAATATAATATAATATAATATAATATAATATAATATAATATAATATTAGTAGTAGGGATGTTACATCAAAATCCCACAATGCGATAATATTGAGATATGAAGTCTATGATATGCTATTTATTGTGATAATTTAAAAAAAAAAAAAAAAAAAAAGACAAATGAAGAGGGTATATTATTTTTGCTTTACACTACAAAAGGGAAATTACAATACTTCACTAATTTCTACACTTGAAAGAGAGTTTGAATTTGGACTGCAGTAATGTTAACCATTTAAACCGCTAGAATCTGGTTTTCCAGACAGTTGAGTTGCTATTTTTAAGGGGGTGTTTAGGATGCTGGTACATAAGAAGTAGTGGGTGGGAATAGTAACAAAGGGTCTAGCTAAGCTTTGGTAGAGCTGGTTGTTATGGTTACATCTTTGCACACCTTTTGGCTGGTAGAAATACGCATTCTTACAGCAACCTTATTTAAATGCACGCTACATTGTCTCATCGGCTTTTGCTGCTGTTCTCCCACCTCTTTTTGGCTTTGAATCTTTCAGGCTCATACAAAACAAGATGCAGAACTTCGGGATCATCTACAGACATGTTTTCTGTTTACTTTGGCTGCAAGCTTATTTTGATGCTTCTAGATGTTAACCTCTTCCCTATTTGTTAGTTGCATTGACGCCTCTTGAACAAATGCTTATGCCTTTCTTGCCTGTGTGATGACTAGTTTCCTGTCTGTGGCATCTCTTTTGCCTCTTCCTCAGCTGCGAGCAGAGGTGAGCGGGCTGCAGGTGGAGCTAGAGGGCAAGCGGGCAGAGATGGACACGCTGGAGACGCTCCTGCAACGCAGAGACCGGGAAAACCAGGAGGGAGACAATCTACTGGCCATGCTCAGAGCTGACCTCAACACTGCCACACAGCAAAGGTCAGCTGGCCTGCAGGGATACAGAAAAAGAGATTTTGGGGAACTAAATGACAGTCTGCATACTGTTTTAAAGAACAACTTTGTTTTTAAAACTTTTTATTTATTTATTTATTTATTTTTTAACTTTTGTTTCTGTCAGACAAGACCTGAAAACAGCACGTGACAAACTACAGCGGATGCTCGTAGAAATGCTTCGAATCACTATTGCAACAGAAGAGCATATCAGCCACAAGTTAGGGGCTTGTGTGTCAGGAGGTCGGGCTGGAGACAAAACGCCCAGCTCTATGACAGCCAGCAGTAGCCGTGAGTCACGTGAAACAGGTATGTTTCTGGTAGTCTGCTGAATGAAATCTGTATTGATCAACCAGTCTGAAAGCCATGTCCAATTGATTTGATATATAAAATGTATATAATATGTAAAGGGATAGTTCACCAAAAACTGTCATTTGCTCATACTCCACTTGTTCCAAATTGGAGTTTTTCTTCTGTTAAACACAATAGAAGATATTTTGAAGAATGTTGGTAACCAAACAGTTGCTGGCAGCCATGGATTTCCGTAGTATTTTTTTTTATTATTATTATTATTATTATTATTATTATTATTATTATTATTATTATTATTATTATTATTATTTTTATTTTATTATTTATTTATTTTTTTTCCTTACTATGAAAGTCAGTGGCTACTGTCAACCGTTTGGTTACTGTGTTCAAAATGTCTTTTTTGGTGTTCAACAGAAGAAAGGAACTCGCAGGTTTGGAACAAGTTGAGGGTGAGAGATTAATTCACACTAGGGCTGCCCTCGGTCAACTAGTAGTTGTTTATTTTAAGCTATTAAAATGAATAAGCTATTCGACTATTAGTCGCACGTATTAATAAACCATATAAATCCCAATGAAGAGCCTTTAATTGTATACATGGCCTTTATAAAAAAAAAAAAAAAAAAGCTTGCCACAGTTAGGGTTTGGCGATGTCTGCCAAATTGGCATCGGACAATGACTACAGTGAGACATTGCGATGACATCGGTGGGGTGGGGGAGGGGTGCCTGGTGTCCGACCCGTCAATCTGTATTCAGAAAGGCACGGAAAACAAATAACGCAAGCTACTAAAGGGACATGGTTGGCCGCTAACGGTTGCCTTTTACATTACAGTACATACATTTTCACTTACCACATAAACAGAGTAAGGAGAGATGATGGCAAATGACTTGCAGATCCTGAGCACGACTGACAAGCATTTAATCTAGTAAAATATGTTGTAAGAACTGCTGCTCTGTAGTATATACACTGAGCACGTGTGATCTAGGGATGCAACAATACAGTTAGTCCACGGTTCAGTACGAACTAAAAAATTAACGAACCGTTCAAGAACGACCCATAACTACCAGCCAAGAAAACTCTAATATGGATAAAGGCATCGCTATCACTGTAACTGAATAAAAACAAGATATAATGTTAATTTTGAATGATGGAATATAAGGACAATAAACGCTTGTCTGCAATAATATATGGTTTATCAAGCCATCTTGGTGTTTTTCAAGCCATCTTGGGTATTTTCATAATGATTAAGTATATTTGTAAGCCGTTGCTAATTGACATACAGGATAGAATATTATAGAATGAGGCAGACAATATAAGGAGCCACATCAGATCACAAAAGGAACTTATTTCAAACACTCGACTGATGCTGTGACGTAAAAATAAGTTATATTGTTCTCTTTTGTTGGACAACAAGTTTAGAAAGGCTTCTCAATGCATGTCATTAGAAGGGAAGATGCTCTGCAAGTGTTGCTTTTTCAAATATAAACGGGGCGGTGTTTCCTCATCTTAGCACGTGAAATCACAGGCGCACACAGCAAATTTTGAGAGAAATAAAACAAGGAAATTATTTAAATGCAGAGCTGAAAACAGCAATTCATGGTCCGCGTGTATTGAACTGTGGATGTCGTACCAAACGGTTCAATATTATATCGAGTATTGCCACATCCCTAGTGTGATCGCGAATCTCAAAAGTGAAAGTAAAAAGCAATCATGTATTTAGAAGCAGTTTCAGTGCCCCACGTGTTAATAGCGGCTCTCTGATGCCCGCAGTTTATATACAGTATAATTACTCAACGATATAACCGCATTCGCAGAAACTGAGACGGCAGAAAAGTGCATCCTGTTTGCTTTCTTTATTTTACAAAAGCGCCATGTTTTGTTGTTGTTCTGAGTGCACACAAATAAACATAGTCTTTATAGATTGGAATGATGTATTACTTTTATTTGTATGACCAAAAAGGAAGTATTTTAAGAGCAGGTGACTGCACTCGTGCCTCCATCTGTTATGCAGTAAACGCACAACTTTTCAGCTTCCACACTCCGCACAGGCACTTGAATGGCGCACATTTTTCTAGGTTAACATTAGATTTAGTGGCCATGTAAAGTTGCTACTGCTTACAAATTTTAGATGAAAAGTCATATTTGAGGTCGATGAATTATAGGTGAGTGTTTGTATGTGCTGCCTGATACACTATATTACCACAGCCGTTAACGATCTGTCCATCACGGACTGCGTGACTTCGCCACTTCCTGTAGAATGTTTTTTTTTTTTTTTTTTTTTTGTCTTTTTTTCAGTGACTAATAAAATTTTGGTCAACCAAGCCTCTTCTCGTTGACTATAAGGAGGCAGCCCTAGTTCACACACAAAAAAACCCTTTTTGTTATCATCCAATTTAATGATGACAACTATAAAAGTTGCTAATACATTTATTCGTACAATATCTTTTCTTTAACATTTTAAAATTCATAAAGGAAGCTTTGGATGATAATCTCAATGTTCCAAATATCGTTTGATTATTTTTGGTCTGCTTTCAAACAGATTGTAACAATTTATGTTTCTGTTTGTTTGTTGTGTGTGTGTGTGTTTTTTTTTTTTTTTTTTTTTTTTTTTTTTTTTTTTTTTTTTTTTTTTTTTTTTTTTGTTTTCCCCCCCTTCAGGAGAGGTGGTTGGCGTAGAGGGAGATGCTGATTGTAGTGTGTGGTCTTCGGCTGTGGATGAGGGATTGGAGTTGTCTCAGAGGCTGTGTGACAGTGTGTTCTATGGGCCGGAGGGAGAGATGGAGGCCGAAGGCGAGGAGCTCATGCTGGGTGCCTGTACACGTCTGCGCACCGCTGTGGATAAACTACTGGAGATGCTATCTGAGTCCTCACAGCAGGTACTACGCTTGTGCTCGATGTTATATGCTGTTATACTTTACTTCATATGAGTATTTTGAATTGGCATCAGTTTTAGTTGGTATCAGTTATCCCTGCTGTTACTTTTGATCGTCCTTAGTTATCCTTGCTTAATAAGAGTGTTGCCGTATAAAAAAAAAAAAAAAAAAATAAGTAACAAAATCATTCTTAGTGACCCTAAACTATGAATGGTTGCATGTGAGAATTGTGATTCAGTTTGTAATTCAAAGGTAGATTATGTAATGTGTTTGTGACTTGTGACTTTTTTTTTTTTTTTTTTTTTTTTTTTTTTTTAAGTCCTTGTTTCACATTATGTTCTTTTTGTGTGTGTGTGTGTGTGTGTGTGTATGTGTGTATGTGTGTGTGTGTGTGTGTGTGTATATATGTGTGTGTGTGTATATATATATATATCTCTTTCTGTAATTCTCTACTGTAGTTGGAGCAGATATGTGGTCTGCAGGCTATGCTAAATGAGCAATTCAGAGATGGAGGTGAGGCCGGAGCGTCTCTGCTGTTTCAGAACTCTCAGCTCCTGGAGCAGCTGGATCATGAGGCCAGCCTGAAGAGCCAGCTACAGTTGGAGCTGCACAAGGCCGAAGGTCAGAATACCTATATATGGTCTGTTATCTATTGTATTACTATCTCTGTATTAGGCATTTTGACTTCTCATTTGCTGATGACATTTATGCCTCTAGGTCTAATGGAAGGCTACGTAGCTGAGAAAGCTGCTTTGGAGGAGGCACTTCAGCAGAAGGAGACGCAGCAGCAGCGCCTGGCAGAGGAGCTGGAGAACACGCGTGTACAACTGCAGCAGCTCAGTGAAAATCACAACCTCCTCCTGCGTCAGAGAGAAGCCCTCACAGCTGGCCTCGGAGACACTGAGAAGGGTGAGAGAGGAAGGGTTTAGGGCCATGATTTAAGCTGACATGCTTTAGTTTATTCTCAGATTGAATTGCATAACACCAAATTATGTAACATTAGACTGTCATTCGGTGCATGCCGAATAGTCATGGCCTGTTAAAGATGCATCTGTTGGTTTGCACACAGAGTAGGGGTGTGCGATATGTGTCATCTACAATAATATCCCAATTATAGTTTTAACAATATGTGAACTGACAATTTAGAACCAAAAAATGCATTGAATGCACACTTTCGCTGTGCAACGTAGCCTTTTAGAGCAAGTTCTGTTTTGCACAATCGTGAATGTCTAAAAAGTTCAGTAAACAATAAGTAAACACAGGATTACATTTGTAGATGCACTGTTGTCTGTTTTCACTCTTGTGAACTAATCACTGGACAGAATATGAAGAATATGTAAAATTTGTCGAGTCATCTGTCTATGATGGGCTCAAACCAGCCAAGGTACCAGCACAAAAACACACTTTGCAAAATACTGTCTAAAAATTGACCAAATTAGTGGTAATTTTGAAAATATATCGCACACTTCTAACAGAGTGAAATTTTTAAGATCGTATGCTTGTGATGGAGGGTTTAGTTTCATCCTACAAATTCTTTCTGCTCTGTAGGCTTCCTCGACACAGAGGAAGAGACAGGTTTGTCATGATGATCTGCGATTGAAGTGTTTGTGTTGAAAATTTTCTTGTACAGTTTTGAACACTAAATGCATTCGTTCCAGATGAGGTTTGCAATTTTTTTTTTTTTTTTTTTTTTTGATTTGTGGTTTATTAACGCTCTTGCTTATCCTGTGACGTTTTTGTTTTTTTTTTTTTTTTTTTTTTTTTTGCTGTTTAACTTGTTCTAAACTTTTGGTTTTGAAGGTCTAAAAACATTTTTTCTTACGAGTCTTTCTTTGCCAGTTTCTTCTTGATCCAGTTTGCTGTGCTTTATTTGTGCATTGAGAATGCACAAAAGGTCCGGAGCTCCTGTGCATGTTTGCATCTTAATTTGCGTTTGCATTTTGTGTGTTGTTGATCTGGAGACTGCTGGTACTCATTCATTTTTATTCATTGGTCCTCCTGGGCTCTTTGCAGCTCTTCTAGCGGAAGCTGAGCGTCTGGGGCAGGAGTGTGTGGAGGTTCAGCGGCAGGCAGAGAAGGACTGCGGTGGTTTGGCGTCTCGTCTGCAGATGCTGGAGCAGGCCCTGGAGGAGCAGGAGAGCCATGCACATCAGCTGGAGGAACAGCACCGCCTGCAGACTGAAGACCTGCAGCAACACATTAATGCTCTGGAGAAACAGCTCAAAAACAACCGCCAGTTCATAGATGTGAGTGTTTCCAGCAGATTAAGTGTCTGAAATTCAGCGCCAGAAAAAGTGAATGTGAGCTAAGGGAATTAAATGACTTTGCTTTTTTCCTCTTATGTACAGGAACAAGCAGTGGAGCGGGAGCATGAGAGAGATGAATTCCAACAAGAAATAAAGAATCTGGAAGCTCAGCTGAGACATCCATCTAAAGGACATACAGGAGGGGACAGTAAGGGTCAAAGGGTAAGGGTCAATGTCTAGTACTTTAGATGTGTTTGTCTAACACCCTTTTTGTGACTTGATTAATCGTGATGGGTATGTGAGCAAAATGATCTGGCAGCAACTTCCCATCCCTTCTCAAAATGTTCTACAATCACTTCATTCCAATGTGTTTTTCCCCCCAATTCATGTTTGTAAAAATTTAATGTTAGAAAGTGTGTGTGTGTGTGTGTGTGTGTGTGTGTGTGTGTGTGTGTGTTGTGTGTGTGTCTGCTCACCAAAGCTGCATTAAATTTTTTATTTTTTATTTTTTTTTTCCCCTCTCAGTGTGCTTTGAGAGTTAAAAAGAACAACATTTATTTAAAAGGTTTTATAAAAATGAAGTCTTTACTGTCATTTTTGATCAAATTAATGCACTCTTGTAAAATAAAATGATTTTGGGGGGGGGTCTATATGCTATACATGCATTTCATACAGTCCTATTTCTAAATTCTTCATGCAGTTCCATTTTTAATATGTCTGTGTTTCTGGTCTGATTCTGACTGATCTTGGTGTAAAAGAAAAATCCAAAAAATGCCCAAATCTTAAAAAAAAAAAAAAAAAAAAACCTGCTCTTCCATACCACATTGCTCACATACTCTGTCTGTGACAAAGAGACTAAAGCCGTTCTGATAACTCTGACACCTCTGAATGATTTGAATGTTCATCTAGATGCTTTTTTTTTTTTTTCTCCCTAACTGAATGTTGTAGATTGAGGACTTGGTTCTTCAGGTATGTTATCCAGCTGTAGTCATTTTCATGCTGGTAGCAAATGCATGGCTTACGCAGTGTTTAAGTAGTAGAGCATGTGATGGATATTGTCCGTTCATTGTCTTTTGTCAAACTTTTTTTCAGCAGGTATACATCGGTCATGTCTATAGTTAATGTCTTTTTCCCCCCTCTTTCATCCTCCTACTCAAACGCACACATACACTTATCCTCTTTTCTCTGAAATGTCTTTGCTTACTACTGTAGTGGCATCTGAAGGTTTTATTTAATAGCTTTATTGCCAGAGCTGTACATTTGTGTCTGTTGTATCCCCCTTAAAAGTCTAGATTCTTTGCAAAACTGTTGCTTGAATAATTTATGGCTAATTTGTGCTGCTGTGTGGCCTCTTTTCCCAGATAGATGTTCAGTATTTGTATTCAAATAATCACATTCACTTTTGTTGGGATTGTAGCCTGTTCCTTTCCCTTGTTATGGATACGTGTGACTCTCTTTGCCTAATTTTGTACAGGTGGAAAGTCTCCAGGCTCTGATCAAAGATAAAATGGAAGACTATAGTGTACTGTTGTCAGCAAAAGAGCAGTGTCAGCGCGATGTAGAAGAGCGTAATGAAGAGATTGAAAAATTGACAACTCGTATCCGTGAGTTGGAGCAGGCATTGCTGAGCTGTGCAGAGGCCAGCCGAACTGTCACACAGCTGGAGCAAGAACTTCAGAAAGCACGCAAGAGCCTTCAGGAGCTCACACAGGTGCAAAGAAAATACACATACAAGAGTGAATGTGTATTTAGACATTTCAAAACCCATGCATTTTTGACTGCTTCAGTTGTGCGTTAATGTTTGGGGAGATTCGTAGAATGAATAGTACGTATTTCTAACCAATAGTGATCTGTGTGTTTTTACTTTTAGGATAAGGAAGCTTTGCAGCAGCAGCAATATGCAAATAAGCTCCAGATCTCTGCCCTACAGTCCAAACTTGATGAGACCAGACACCGTTTCCCTGATATGACCCCTGACCCCAACCTCCGAGAGCAGCTGGAAGCCACACAACAGGATCTGCAGACCAAAGAACAACAGGTGTGTACAGAGACAGTGAAAGAGAAAACGGGCTGTTTTGTTTCTAGTTAAGACGTGAAATTGATTTAAGAGTTTTCTTCTTTCTTAGGTGGAGTTGCTTTCAGAGCGTATAAGCGAGCTTGAGAAGGATTTGGTTGTGAGAGAGGAAGAGGTTGGACAACTAACACTACAGCTGGAGCTCAAAAACAGAGAGAACAAAGCATCAGAGGAGCAGCTCCATGCGCACATTACGCAACTGCAGGTAAGGCTGTGGTCTCGGTGAAGTCTGGCAGTTCTATTGTGATTGTAAACATCACAACAAATTGCATAAATTGTATTTATAGCACAGAACCTTCATAGTGTAGTGGATTTAGTTAATGATTGTGTGGAGGATGTTAAAGCGAGGTGGAACTCATTCTGTGTCATTTAGGAAACTGTGGACACTCTGACAAGGCGACTAGAAGAGGGCAGCGATGAATCCATTCTTCAGCTGCCTTCTGCTCTTCTGGAGGAGAAGAATCTGGAGATTGACCACTTAAACCAACAGATCCTCCAGCTGCAGCAGGAGCTGGACATGACCAATGATAATAAGGTAGGACAAGTATGTCCATGTATGTTGTTGTTGTTGTTGTGTGTGTGTTTTTTTTTTTTTTTTTTTTTTTTCCCCCCCAAGTTTCTTACTTGGAAGTACACAAAAAAAGAAAAAAAAACAAAGGATTAGTTCACTTCCAAAAATAAAAATTTCCTGATTTACTCACCCTATGTGATCCAGGATGTTCATGTCTTTTTCTTCAGTCAAAAAGAAATTTAAGGTTTAAGGAAAACATTCCAGGGTTTTTCTCCATATAGTGGACTTCAATGGGAGCCAATGGGTTGAAGGTCCAAATTGCCATTTCAGTGCAGCTTCAAAGGGCTCTACAAGATCCCATCTAAGCAACAAGGGTCTAACTAAACAATCCAGCACTGGTCATTGGTCATGTCCAGCTCCTGCTGCAGCTGGAGGATTTGTTGGTTTCGTTATGGTGTATATATAAAATATATAGTATATATTTTAGAACAAATGCTCATCTTGCACTAGCTCTGCGATGCGCATCTGCGACTTCACACGTTATGTAATCACATTGGAAAGTTCACGCACGGTTAGTTCCTCGTCTGTGGGCTCCGGTTCAAAAAGGTAAGGTAGGGCTCCATCTCATTTTCTCCATCAACTTTAAAATCGACCCACACTGTTGTTTTACCTTCTTTTTTTGTAAAGGGCGTTTGACTTTTCACGTTCACTTTGAAAACAATGGGTCAGTACTTCTGCCTACATCATGTGTGACCTTTTCAACATGACTACATAATGTGTAAAGCTAAGCTGGTGCAAGACTAGCATTTGTGGTTAAAAAGAGTATATATAATAATATTATTATTATTATTATTATTATTATTATTATTATTATTATTATTATTATTATTATTTTTATTTTTATTTTTATTTTTATTTTTTTTATTTTTTTTAATTTATGTTATGGTGAAAAATCCTGGAATGTTTTCCTCAAACTTAATTTCTTTTTCACTGAAGAAAGACATGAACACCTTGGAAGACTGGTCATTTATTTTGTACTGATTAGGTAAGTTGCTGGTTTGTAACTAGGCCTCATTTTCGTTTTCAGACTCTGGAGGAAAAGCAAGCTGAAATTGAAGAGCTACGCTCTCTGGTCGAGCGTCTTCGTTGTGACCAGCAACGTTTACGCCAGGCAAAGGAAGAAGAGACTGAACAGCTCCATGAGGTTATTAACAAGCTCCAAGAGGAGTTGAGCCAGCTTGACCCCAACCATCATGAGGTCAGTGACCCCAACACTGACAGCCCCGAGTCATCAGACTTCCCCTGGTCCCCTCATCCTCTCCAACAGAGGGCGCCTGAAGAAAGCCTGTGCCAGGAGCTCAGCAGCCACACGCTGCAATCATCTCGCGCTCGCTTGCAAGAGTTACAGATTGAGCTGGAGCGAGCAGCTGGAGAGAAGGACTCACTTCAGAGACTGTTGCTCTCCCAAGAAGAACAGTATGGAAGCCAGGTAGAGGCGCTTGGCAAGAGTCTCGGAGAGGAAAGGGGGAAGGTGGTTGTGTTGGAACAGGAAGCAAATGAGCTGAAACTCCAGCTAGAGGAGAAATGGACAGAAGCTGAGAGGTTGGCGGCTCGTGTGGAGGTGTTGGAAAATACAGAGCGAGCTCATCAGTCCAGGCTTAAAGAGTCTGAGCTCCAGCTGAGAAGTGCGGAGGAGAGAAGAGACGAGGTCCAGCAGGAGCTTGCAAGGCTGCAGGAGGAACTAAAGAACCAGTGTGTTGAGAAGGAACTTCTGGAAAACCAAATCTCCGAGCTGCAAAGCAAAGAGGAGGATTGTCAGAATGAACTTGATGCTTTAAGGTACAAACTTGATGAGCTTGAGGAAAACGTAGATGTAGGCAAAGCCACCATCATTGCCTTGGAGACGAGCAAAAAAGAACTGTTTGTTGAGAAAGAAGCTCTGAGAAAACGGGAGGGATGCCTCCAGGAGGAAATAGAGCGTTTGAAACAGGAAATGACATCAAAGACTAACTACATTAAAGAACTGCAAGAACAACAGGAAGAGACTGTGGCTAAACAAGGGGAAGCTCAAAAAGAAGTACTGGTGAGATACTTGGGAAAACTTGTTTTAAATCAAACCCTGCTTCCTATAGTATTTGAGTATTTAGTTTTCATTTCCTAACTGTGGTGGAAATTTGAGCTGCACTGCAAACAAACTGTAATAGCTCTTGGCAAGAGTAAAGTTTATAGCCCATAACAATAATGTAAACAGTGAGTTATTTGGGGAGTTGTCTCAAGGTTTCAAGCTTTTCAGGGTCTGTAATTAGTTGCAGATCAACCATGTGTGTGCAGTCTGGGTAGTGCTTGAAGTTACAGAAAGAAAAAAAGGGGAGGGTCCAGTATAGAATGATTTAGTCCAACCCTCTGGCACATGAGAGAATAGCTCACACGGGAAGTAAATTTACAGAAAGAGGAAGTCTGTCTGAAGTATTTTAAACAGTTTACTTTTAAAGCTTGATCTAGACTTTGGATTTGTTAGTCATGAGGTAAAGTGGAGACCTGCACTGTTTATATTTGCTTCGTTTGGAGTATGTTGGAGCTTTATTCTAGCAAATAACATTTAATTTCTTGGAACTTTCTTTCTAGTTGTGAGTCTACTTTTGTTGTGGTTGATCAGCAGGCAAAAACCCTGATTGCTTTAATGTGTAATAGTTGTCATATTTTTAGATTGTTTTATGTTAACTGGTTAGATGGGTATAGTTTACATTCCTCAACAAAAATTGAGTCATGCATTAAAACAGGAGCTTGTTCTTCTGCTGTATGACTTTAACTAAAAATAGTTTTGTAACTGATGTAACACTTCCTATGTGTGGTGTAAAGGACAGACATTTTGAATGTTTGTTTTTGCAGACATGTGCTGAAGAGACCTTGGCTAAAGCTGAGACTGCTTTACGTGAGAGAGAACAACAGCTGATCCACCTGAGGACGGAGCATGATGCTTTAAGGGCGGAGCTAGCAGCTGTGAAGGAGGGGCTTAGCACAAGCACAGAGAGAGCCGAGAAACTACGGGAAGAGGGACAGGTATGTGCATTAGTTCCTTAATTGATACACATCTTCTAGTTTGTGTGTTAAATTAGTGTTTCTAGCCTGACTTCTGTTCAAATGTAAGATTTGGTGGTTTACAAGCAAAAGTTTTATTACCCAAGTAATGCATCATCAACCACGATTTGCAAAATAATTTAGCCAGTCATTATAGCAAAATATACCAGATAGGATGATGACTGTTAGAGCAGGGGATATATATATATATATATATAAAACATCCTCATTCTGACTTGTACATATTAAAGTATATAAAAGAATAAGGGAGCATATTAAATTGTGTTTTAAAGTAAAAAAAAAAATCTTACTGACAAATGGGCAAAACCTAGGATAGTAGCAAATTTAACAAATGTAGAATTACAACTAATTAGTATTTGGGGTGAAAGTAATTTGTCTTTTAATGTCTTAAATTGTTGTTGTTGTTGTTGTTGTTTTTTTTGGTAAATATGCCTGGCAAGACTGTTACACTGAATGGCATTTTAGTGGGTATCTTCTGTAAATAAGGGAAAAATGTGACGACATATAATATAATATAATATAATATAATATATATATATATATATATATATATATATATATATATATATATATATATATATATATATATATATATATATATATATATATATTTATATTTATATTTATATTTATATTTATATTTATATTTATATTTATATTTATATTTATATTTATATTTATATTTAATTACTTATTTATTTATTTATTTTTTGCTCAGAAAACCAAAAATGCAATTAAATCAAACAGGGATTTTTTTTTTTTTTTTTTTTTTTTTTTTTTTTTTTTTTTCCCCCACCCTTGACCAACATATTAGTATTTCATTTAAAAATCAGAAACTTGTAACGCGTATGTGTGTAAACAATTTTATTTGGATGCAGTTAGTCATATGACAGGTCCGTCACGGTGGATTTTAATTAATTAATTTTATTTATTTATTGGCTCAGGTGGCTCATGTCATTTTTTAATTTCAAAGATTTTTTTTTTTTTTTTTAATCAAAAAGGGGTAAATGTGTTGATGTGGTAACTTTTTCAAAAGATGAAATGTTTTTATGAGGAGTTGCTTCTGATTCGATACAATATGGATTTAGTTGAAAAATGTTAAGTTACGGCTGAATTGTTTGGTCTAAATGGACCCAGAATGCAAAATGTACACAGACTTAATTCTTAATGAGGGTTAATGAAATAAAATATTTCATACAGCACAAGCACCAGTCACTTTTTTTTCAGAAATGGAAAAATCAAGTTTGCTGATTTGATCTTTCACCATCAGACAAAAGATCGTGCATTGGCTGATCTCGAGTTCCATAACCAGCACCTGAAGGCAGAGCTGCGGGGTCTGCAGGATGACCTGGCTGTGCAGGAAGAAGAGTTGGCCTATCAGCAGCGGGAGCTAGAGCAGCTCCGACAGCGCTGCAGCCTGCAGGAACACCATCCCAAACACGGTCACCGCTTTCTTGAAGGCCTTTCCCGTGACCCATCCCTCTCCGCTTCTCTATCTTCCCCTGAAGTCCTGCGTAGGTTGGACTGCAGTGAAGAGCGGCCCTCTCGTCTGCAGGTATCTCACCTCTCAGAGCTCAGTGCGCTACACAACGCCAGCCTGGAGCTCCACAGCAAGCCTTCACCTATGGAGCGGGACAAAGAGAGACCACATGCCAGACAAACTTTTATCCCACCTTCAGAAGAAGCTCCACCCAGCTCACACACTGCATCCCCATGCTCGCTTACTATGTCCGAACACCTTTCTGTGCTTGACTCGCTGGATGCAGATAAGGTAAGCATGCAGTTAGTAGTATTTATGTACTACTAATAGCATTCTTTTGATACTGTACTTCTTTTTTTTTTTTTTTTTTTTTTTTTTTTTTTTCCCTAAGAAATATTTATTCCCTTTTTTCTAGTTTCTGGGTTTTGATTTTTAATATGAATGTATCATTTCATTAGCCAAAGTTTCTGAATTTTGACATCTTAACATCATAATTTAATTTTGTAACTATTCAATCAGTCTTTTAAAATGTAATCAAATGAAAATCTTCTCTTCTGCTCACCAAACCAGCATTTATTTGATCCAAAGTACAGCAAAAACTATTTAAAATAACTGTTTTCTATTTGTATACATTTCAAAATGTAATTTATTCCTGAGATCAAAGCTACATTTTCAGCATCATTACTCCAGTCTTCAGTGTCACATGAATCTTCAGAAATCATCCTATATGCTGATTTGCTGTTCAAGAAACATTTTGTATTCTCAATATTTAAAAGTGTTTTTTTTTTTTTTTTAAGGATTCTTTGAATAGAAAGATACGAAGATACAAAGATAAGCATTCATCTGAAATGAGCTTTTGTAAGATTTCTGTTTCAGATAAATGCTATTCTTCTGAACTTCCTGTTCACCAAAGAAACCTGAAAAAATCTACTCCGCTATTGTAAATAATTATAATGATGATGATAATGATAATGATTTCTGAGGGATCATGTGACTGGAGTAATGATGCTAAAAATTCATCTTTGAAATCACAGGAATAAATGATATTTTAAAATATTCAAATAGAAAAGTTATTTTAAATAGTAAAAATATTTCAATTTTGCTGTTTTTGCTTTGGATCAAATAAATTAAGACTTAGTGAGCAGAAGAGAATTCTTGAAAAAACATAAATTGTACTGTTCAAAAACCTTTGACTGGTAGTGTATATAAAAAAAATGCAATAGTTAGAATTGTTGTCTCATATTATTGGTTCTCTCTGTTGACGTCGTGATTGGCAAGTAAATGTGGTAATGGTGTAGCTGTTATGTTTTAAGGTTCATGAAATGGACAATTCAGATATGACACCATCTCGTTCTCCGCTTGGTTCCACCTCTCCTGTCTCTGTGCCGGAGTGGGTCAGCGATGGATACGGCAGCAGTGAGTGTTGTGTTTTGTTTTTTTTTTTTTTTTTTTTTTTTTTTTTTTTTCCCCGTTTCTGTAAGAGACTGCATGTGTTTAACATGTCTAACAAGGAAAATGATATTAACCTTTTTGTGTTCGTAGATGTGAGCTCAGAGTTGGAGGCCATGCTGAAGGTTGAGTTGGAGAATACAGAGCGTTTAGATGCTCATTTTGTGGAGTATCTGCGCTGCAGAGGAATGTCACCTGCTGAAAACGCAGATAGCGCTGCAGGCAGCATGCATGAAAACCATGAGGCCCTCACACCTGAATTGCAGGTAAGCCACATCATGTATGAGTGACAGTAGTGGCACATCACAAGAAGAATTAATTGACTTGGTGATTCTGTATCTATCATTTATAGGCTATGTTGAAGCGTGTCTACCAGGAAAGCTGCAGAATCCTGTCATTGTCCCATCGCCCTGCCCCGTCTGGCCAATCCCGCCCAGATTCTGAGCCTGCCCCGCCCCCCTCCTGGCAAAGGGAGAGACGGGCCTTACAGGAGACAATTCTATCGCTCAGAGAACTGCTCTGCAGGATGGCTGACAGGGAACCCAGGGTGAGGCTCATTTGTGCATTGCTTACGTGATGGATCCTTAAAGTCGTGCTTTAATCATGTTGATAATTTAGAGGCCCTGTTTTTCTGATCAAATGTGATTGAGTAGGCTTTATGGGCCATACTGCAGAATTGGTCCAAAGTCATAGTTGGAAACTTCTTGGGAGAAAAAAATGTCTTTTTCCAAAGAATTTGTATGTATGCAAATTGTATAATATCCAAGGTACACATTTCTAGTAATTGTGCATTTGATTCTCAGTGTTTTTTTGGAAAGTTTTGGAATATTTGTCCTCTTACCAAATTTGTCATTACCATAACACAGTAGTTATGATTAAATTATAAGGGTTATATTGACCTATTAAGATTTAGCTTGCATCTAGATTGTAAATATATATTTGCCATTTTATT
Source organism: Labeo rohita (assembly GCF_022985175.1). Lineage (NCBI taxonomy): Eukaryota > Metazoa > Chordata > Actinopteri > Cypriniformes > Cyprinidae > Labeo > Labeo rohita. The sequence goes on along the minus strand of NC_066874.1, from coordinate 8,251,972 downwards.
ACAAATTTTCATAGGTAAATCCATAATTAAATTAACAATATTTCAAGTGTAATTTGAGATTTGTTATATTTTGAATCCAATTTTTCTTCGTAAAAGGCAAAAAGTTAATCATACTGATTTCAGAGTTAAGGATCCATTAGTTTGAATCTACACTGAACCAAAAACTATCATAACATCTTAGATGTTTTGTCAAAAATTAATTATACTGAATTATCAACTCAATCAGTTTAGGTAATGACAGCACATTTTAACTTGCATACCAAAATAAATTTTTAGTACAGTTATGCAATTTTTTTTTTTTTTTTTTTTTTTTTTTCTTCCCCCAAATATGAGGATTATGTGTTCCCTTTTGTCAGTAATGACAAAAAGTAATGCCAGTAATGCCGTTCCTTACAGTTACACACAGATTTTTCAGACTTTTGAACACATTAACCTCAAAATAATGAGATCTATCTACTCGCACCATATAGCTATGAGAGAGAGTGACACAGGAATATTTCCTAATCATAAATTTATGGGTTTAGTTAATATCTCAGGCAACAGACTAAAACATACACCGTTTCGGTAGCAACATGAAAAATGTGGGAAACTTTTTTTTTTTTTTTTTTTTTTTCCCATAAAATTTCATAATTTACAAAGAATTTATTCATTTATTTTTTTTTTTTCAACTTCACTTATTAAAAGAATCAAAAAGATAATTTTAAAAACAACAATGGGGGAAAAAAACTAATAAAAAATTACTTCAATATCATTTTCATAAATTGAAATTTAGGGGTTAGGGTTCAGGACAGCCACCTCCAGTTGTAAGCACTCAATAAATTATGATTTTAGATATATTAAGCTTACTAAAATTTTAAATATTATTGTGGGTTTCAATAGATAATAGAAGAATCTTAAACATCTAAGGTTTGAATACTTCATGAATGTGTTTTTTGGTTGTGGGACAGCAATTCTGTACCAATTCTGTAGAATGCCCCTTATAGGGTTAAAATAACTTGGAAATAAATCAACAGATCCAGAGTTGGTGTAGGCTAAAGTTGTGTACATTAGCATGTGTGCAATCCAACAGTCCACTTGCATTTTAATGTTTGTGTTTGTGTGTATGCACATGAAGACTGACAGTGGGGACGTGGACTGGAGGCGTGAGCTGCTGCAGGCGGTCCGCAGTGTATTTGACAGTGAAAGGGAATGGCTTCACTCTCAGCTTCAGGCTTTTGTGGCAACCACTACTCAGATGGACCTCACCCCTTTGTTGGATCAGTTAAAGAAACTGTTTCAGAAGCAGGTGCTGAGCTGCTCATCGTGTGATTGGTGTTTTTGATACTGATTTTGCCATATTAAATGAATTCAAGTGCTTTTATTTATTAACTATTTTGATTGTCTTTCAGGAGGAGCAGCAGTGGAGATCTCTAGAGCAGCTGTTCAATGCAGACCGTCACAGTCTATTGGCTGAGGTGCGCAGCCTGCATGCGCAGCTGCATGCAAGCACCCTGCAGAGCCAGGAACAACTGCGGCAGCTGCAGGATTCCCTGCACAGCGCAAAAGAACGGGGCATGGAAACGCAACATCAGCTGCATAGAGATGGTATGTTTTTCACAATTAATTTGCAAGTATTGGGAAACCAACAAAACAATCCTAAAGGCAGATTTTAACTTTGTGCACTGTTTAGTTGAAGAGCTGGAGTTGCAGCTACAACAGGAACAGACAGTGTCACATGATCTGCGCACCTCTCTGGAAGCCGAGAAATGTAGTGGATTGGAGCAGCAGAGGATGTTGGAGGCAGAGCTAAAGGCTGTGTCGGTGCTGAAGGCGGAGCTTGAGGAGGCCAGGCTGCAGCTTCAGTCTACATACAGAAATCAAGATGAATTGAAGAGTCAAATTCACAAGCTCAGGTACAGCAAACGTGCATGCATTTTGAATTTGAAATGTCGCTTTAGTAGTATGCTGTATCTTCTGAAAATTGTTTGTATTTCAGGCTAAAGCTGGAAAATGTTGAGGCTGAACATCAGGCCTGTCCACAGGCTTTGGAGAAAGAGCAGGTTAGAGTACAAGAACTGCAGGAGGACCTTCAGGAGCAGCAACTCATCAACCAACAGACAGCCGACCAAAACCTCCAAACACAGGAGGTAAACCACATTTTTGCTGTATTAACCTTCTATTAGTGGGGAATTGGATTCATCTGAGTGTCCCAGGTCTCTAAATGAGTTAATCAAGACGATTTGTTCCGTTATTATTTAGTGGCTATTTTTCATGATCATTGAGTCATTGAATGATTTGCTCAGTTGTTGTCTGTGACCAAAACATGTCTAATGCTGCAGTCTCTCTAGAATTTGAGCACACAGATATCTATAGGTACTAGTGTTGTCACGATACCAAAATTTTGACTTCAATATAATGCCTGACAAAAATATCTCTATGCTACTACTGAACCAATACTATGACAAAAACATAGAACAACAGGTAAAGTAATTCAGTAATAGCTTTATCCAAATTTCATAATGTAGTCATTTTTATTTGGTCTTTGCAAGTAACAAACTAAAGGACATAAATGGGGCCCAAATTCGGTGGTTAATTAACTAATTAATGAAAATCTTGAAACTTAGTTTAAGAGCAAATTCTTAAGTTTTTTTAATTAAGGCCCCATGAAGTACATTTTATTCTTTCGATCAAATTCTGTGGATCTGTTTTCCATTTAGTTTTTTGTATTCCATTTTAATAATTTCATTAAATTTTAATAATCATAAGCATGTCTAATTAATTTATAAAGATTACTTAGATTTTATTAGGAATTAATTTTTTTAATTTATTTATGTATTTCCAGAAATAATTTCTTGTAAATAAATTCTGGTAAATTTTTCCTTTAATATTGTTTTAATAATATTTGTATTTTTAGTAGTAGTACTATCATTACATGAAGTAATATTTTTGTCAAGTTAAACCAAACTTTTATTTTGACAGGTTACTGCCTTTACGTTTCTGTTTGTATATGATATGACAATGTTTTTTTCTCAAAAGTAACAAAATGCTCATGAACTGACTCTAACAGCAGTTCTAAAGATTATGTATTCATGTACTTGTATATTGAGGCATTAGAGGCTGAAAATACAGCAAGTGTCACACGCACTTGAGCATGTTTGTAGTAAACCAAACTGTACGTCTGTGCCATTCATTCATACAGTGACACACAAAATGTGCACAATTCATATTTAAATTCCGTGTCATACAGTAAATTCAGTTTTTTTGGGGGCCTAAATAAACAGTGTTAATATGGCTCTTATCGAAATGCATTCTCAAAGTACTGGTACTAGTAAAATGTGGAATCGTACCAGGATATTGCGAAACCTTTTTTTTTTGTTTTTTTGTTTTTTTTTTTTTTTTTTTTTTTTTTTTTTCTTTCCCCCTCTCTAAGTACCGGTAAATTGTGTGACACTAATAGATACTGTTCTGAGTGGCAAGTTGTGTTCCATATCCAAAACATACGTTCAATTAAGAGGGCATGCACTTCATTACTAATTAATTTAATTTAGTTATGTGGTGATATTGAAGATTCTGAAACTTTTTTTTTAATTTGTAACAATTTGATGTAATGACAAGCCTAAGTATGATCTGAATTCATGATCTGATCTGTATTTATTTAATTTTTTTTTTTTAAACAGTCTTTGCACCAGGCTTTGAATGAGCAAGCATCACATGTCAGTCAGCTCAACTCCGCACTAGACCAGGAGCGCGTCACATCCAGTAACCTGCGCTCTGAGCTCCAGATTGAGCAATCTCGTTGCGAGGCCCTGTTGGCCCAGGAGCGTGAACGCACTGAACTTGCACTTTCCCGCCTGGAGGAGGAACGCTCTCGATCGACAGAGCTCTCGGAGTCACTTTCTCGCCAAGCCCAGGAGCACACGCGCCGTTTAGAGGAGGAAGCCCGCAGACAGGAAACGGCCAGTGCCCACGACAGAAAGTTTATTCAGGACCTACGGGTGCAACTGGAGCAGGAGAGGCGTCAGGGAGAGGACCTGGCGGCCATGTTGGAACGTCTGCAAGGGCAGGTGCTGGAAGGGAAGCGCAGGCAAGCAGAGGTGGCAGAGCAGGAGGCGCATAAGGAGCAGGAGGAGGTGAGGAGGCTCCGTGCTGCTCTGGAGGGCCTGCAGACTGAGAAAACAGAAGTTGGACGCACTCTAGAAGCGGAGCGAGAAAGAGCTGCTCAGTTACAAACTGAGTTGGATGTGATGAGGGAAAAGATGAGAGTGGTGAAAGAGAGGGAGAGAGTGAGGGAGGAGCAGATGGAGAGGCAAAGGAGACAGGAGAAACAGGAGCAGGTGGAAAAGGAGCGACGACAGGAACGCACCACTGAGAAACTGGTGAGGGAAAAAATGTATTCTCTCAAAAGGATAGTTCACCTAATAGTGAAAACCTAAATTAAACAATTAGTTCACTTCCAGTATAAAAATTTCCTGATAATTTACTCACCCCCATGTCTTCCAAGCTATTCAAGTCTGTCTTTCTTCAGTTGAAAAGAAATTAAGGTTTTTGAGGGAAAACATTTCAGGTTTTTTCTCCATATGGTGGACTTCAGTGGAAGCCAATAGGTTGAAGGTACAAATTGCAGTTTTAGTGCAGCTTCAAAGGGCTCAACACGATCCCAGGCAAGGAATAAGGATCTTATCTAGCAAAAAGATCGGTCATTTTCTTAAAAAAAAAAAAAAAAGTGCATACGTGACTTCACGCATTATGTAATCATGTTGGAAAGGTTCTTCATCGCAGTTCTTTATCTGTGTACTCTGGTTAAAAAAGGTTTGGTAGGGTGAAAAAAAATTTCTAATCCAACTTCAGAATTGTTTTTTAAAGGCCGTTTAACTTTATTTGCATGTTTGGACCTTCATTTAGACCTTCAACCCATTGGCTCGCATTGAAAAATACTGGACTGAAGAAAGACAGACATAAACATCTTTGACATGGGGTTGAGTAAATTATCAGCTAAGTTTTATTCTGGAAGTGAACTAATACTTTTAATCAGTTCATTGTAAAGCAATCGTATCTCTTTAAGACTTGGATTAAACAGTTTGATTCATATGGATTTTTTTTTTTTTTTTTTTTTTTTTTTTTTTTTTTCACAATGCCTTTTGTAGTTTTTCTTTACCTGGACTTTCAGTGGAGACAGAAACCACTAAAGTTTCATTTAAAATCCCTATTTGGTGTTTTAAAGAGTAACAAAATGATTTTTGGTATGGCTGTACAATAAATCGCATGTTTCCATCACGTGCATTCAGATGGAGCAGCATTTAATACACAGAGCTGTAGTTCGCTGACAAGCTACACAATATCACGTTCATAATTGCAGATGAAACGCATTCGATTATGAATGCGGTATTACGTAGCTTGTCAGTGAACTACGGCTCGGTGTATGAAATGCCGCTCCATCTGAATGCACATGATGGAGATCTACTGCTAATTACAGAACTGGCTTTACTGACGAGATGCGCATGACAATCACATGCGATTTTTATCATGCAGCCCTAATTTTTGGGTGAACTAACCCATTAAATTGAAATGTACATGAGCATCATGGTTTGCTGTCAGTGTTTTAGAGCACTGAAATTATTTGCTAAATTCTCTTAGTTGGAGTTGGAAGTGTTGCGTCAGAAGGATCAGCAGCGGTTGAGGCAGCTGCAGCAGACGCTGGCTGATCTGGAGCACAAAGAGAAACGGCTCACATCGGAGCGCCTGCAGAGAGAGACACACTCCGATTGCCTGGCTTTCGGCCAGAATGGACTTACAAACATCTCTCAGGTAACGTTCTCCGGCCCTAAGTTTTGTATGGGTGTGAAGTACTCGAAATGGATGCCTGACATGTACTCTTAAATTATGAACCCAAACCTAATCCAAAAGTGTGCTTAGCTGTTTTTGTTTTGCAAGCAGATATATATACCTAGAATTACTGATTCTCACAAGCTTTCACTCAGATAAGTGTTTGTACTAGGGCTGCCCCCCAGTAGTCGACTAACCGTTAGTCAACGAGAAGAGCCTTGGTTGACCAAAATTTTATTAGTCGCAGAAAAAAAAAATTCACAGGAAGTGGAGAAGTCACTCAGTCCGTGACGGACAGATCATTAACGGCTGGTCTATGTGGTAATATAGTACATTGGGCAGGACATCCAAATGCTCACCCATCATTCATTGGTGAGCTACGTTTATTTTTGTGCACTCACAATAAAAAAATGTTGAGCTTTTGTAAAATTAAAGCAAACATGATGCGCTTTTTGCCGTCTCTGTCTCTGTGAGCTTGAACAAAAAAACTTCAAAACTCCATGTATACTTGCCTAACAGACATGAAAAATGTATCTACAGAGAGAGAAATGTCTACTTTTAAATGAACCAATTCAAATCTAAAACAAATATTCTCCCTTTATGTAATACGTATGAAACGTGCATACAGGCACATCCACCACTGCTGGAGACGAAGAATCAAGTGTCACCAACTTAAATCTCTTAAGCCAAAAATAAAGCACTAGGTTATCAATAAATTATTAAAATGTTAATATAGTTATCTTGTTGTTTTTCCCTGACACATTCATAATTATTATATCTGCCGGTATGCTGTGGCAAGCTTTTTTTGTGTGCTTGAGCGCTTATTAGGCTTTGTAGGCAAAAGTCTCATTATTATGATTTATATGGTTTATTAATACACGTGTGACCAATAGTCGACTAATGCTTAAAATGAACAAACACTAGTCAACCAGAAAATCTTTAACTGAGGGCAGCCATTATTATATGACATTTTAAAATGAATGAAAAATAGTTAAATCAAAAATTAAAAATTGTCAATTTACTCATCCTCATGCCCTTCCAAAACTTGACTTCTGTGGAACACAAAAGATATTTTGAAGTATGTTGGTAACCAAATAGTTTCAGTTTGCAACTTCAGTTGTATTTATTTACTTTTTTAATCCATTATAATGGATGTTAATGGGAGCCAAAACTGTTCACACCAACACAAATTATGGAACAAATTCAATCTGATTTTGAGAATTCTGGAAGTAAGAATTCTCTCTCTGGCAGTAGTAACACAAAGACAAAGCAAGGATCTGAACGCTTTTGACTAAATTGCGCAACCCTATAGACAAGCACAGAAATCACAATTTTTGCCCCCTAAATTATATTTGATCCTGTAACGTAATGTAATGTATTTGATCTTGTGCTCCATAGGATTCTACCTCATCCACTAACTCTGTAATGGAACGTTTGCTGAAGGAGAACACAGAGTTCTCTGAGTGTCTCGCTGCTCTGAGTGAGGAGAAGATCTCCCTCAAACACACTGTATCCTGTTTGGAGAGAGAACTGCAAAGCCTGAAACACCAGGAGCAGGTAATACTGTTAAAATTAGTTTCTGATATTTAACCTCCTTTTTTTTTTTTTTTTTTTTTTTTTTCCCCATCAATCAAGACACAATGCCACCACTGAACCCATTTACTGAAAATGTTTGCATGATGTGTGAAGGTTGAAAGCGGCAGATAAATGCAGTTCTTTATCCATTTCAGTGTTCAGTCCATATATGGTTTGGTTCTAGATGTGGTGCTCCATATAGATTTGGTTGTGTCTCTCTGTCTGTCAGGTGAAATCTCCTGCAGTTACGGAGCAGTGCACATTATCAGAGAAGCTGGCCTGGCAAAAGGAAAAAGCAACTCTTCAGGCTGCGCTGCGTAAAACAGAGGCAGAACTGTCAAAAGTCACAGCAAGCAATGAAAACAGACCCACCAATGACTTGTCCAACAACAGGGTTAGTTGGATTAAAGTTTCTTTTACCTTGTAAAGTTCTTTTAAAGTTTCCATTCTTTTAATTGTTTAATGTACAGTGTTTGGTTTTTGACCAAAAATGCGTACTTCAAGTACCCTTTTGAGATTTTAGCATCTTAATAAAAAAAAAAATCAAAATTATTATTTTTTTTTATCAATTCAAGACCCTTGGCAGCTCCCATACAAACCCAGTTTAGAAAACCCTGGTTTAGTAAAGGAAGTCTTGAATAAGAGCATCACATTCCCCTTTAAAATTAGGGTGTAAAAGGACATTTTAAACATTTTTTGCGCATGTATTAACTGCTTGCTTTATGAACCTGTTACTGTAGGTCCAGCGGCTCTATGAGAGATACCTGCGAGCAGAGAGTTACAGGAAGTCGCTGGTGTATCAGAAGCGTTATCTGCTGTTACTGCTGGGAGGCTTTCAAGAATGCGAACAGGCTACTCTTGCGCTAATCGCTCGTATGGGTGCGCAGCCAACATTGAGCCAATCGCAGGTCTCCAGACCTCTAAACCGCTTCAGAACGTCTGTCAGAGTAGTCATTGCTATCTCAAGGTAAGAAAAATGGCTACATAGATGCCCCACTATGTGTCTGGCAAGGTAGGAAAATGCTTGCTTGTAACTGTTTAAAGTTTAGAAATGTGGTTAAATTTGAGACATTGAGTTTCTTACTCTTATTTCTTTTTTTTTTATTTATTATTATTTAAGACTGAAGTTCCTCACTAGGAAATGGCAAAGAGCTACAAGGAAAATCTCAGTAGGCAGTGCCACAATTAACGGACATGGAACAGGACCAAGCGCAGGTAAGGGTGTAAATTACATGAACCACTTGTTTCAGCTTGCAGACTTAATTTGGTAGTTCTGCAGGTGATTTAAAACAACAGTAATTTTATGTGCCCATCTTCCATTCTCTTGTAGTTACTGCTTTGAGGACTGAAGTGCTGAGGCCACAGCAGACTGGAGTTGCGTTTAACTCTCCACCCACCCGTGATCCTGCCTTCACTCAAAGGGGTGTGGTCTCATCTCTGGTGCCGCCAATCAAATCACCCTTCCGACTGAATCAAAGGTGAAATACTTATTACTACACAAACAGCTTTATGTAGTGTTACTCTAGGTTGTTTTTCCAAATGTCCGATTTATTAAGCTCTTTTCTTTCTTACACAAAGAACATACACAAGTCCAGTGCTGGGACCAGCTGAACGCTCGTTCAGCTCTTCCCAAGATCAAGAACGTTCCCTTACAGAGTATATCCAACATTTGGAGACTGTCCAGCAGCGCCTGGGAGCCGGTCGTCCAGGTAGGATGAGACCAGTGGAAAATGACCTAAAATTAATGTCATCTTTTTAAATAAGAAATACTCCAATCTTGCAGTTGAAGTCGAAAGTTTACATACACCTTGCAGAATCTGCAAAATGTTAATTATTTTACCAAAATAAGAGAGATCAAACAAAATGCATGTTGTTGTTTTATTTTATTTTTTTTAGTACTGACCTGAATAAGATATTTCACATAAAAGACATTTACATATAGCCCACAAGAGAAAATAGTAGTTGAATTTTTATAAAAATTACCATGTTCAAAAATTTACAGGTGCTTGATTTATAATACTGTTGATACCTGAATTTTTTTTTTTTTTTTTTTTTTTTTTTTTTTTTTTGTTAGTGATAGTTCATGAGTTCTTAGTTTGTCCAGAATAGTTAAACTGCCTGCTGTTCTTCAGAAAAATCAGGTCTTCAGATTAAGATCCGTGTTGTCCATGAGGACAACTGAGGGATTCATATGCAACTATTACAGAAGGTTCAAACACTCACTGATTCTCCAGAAGGAAAAACGATGCATTAAGAGCTGGGGGTGAAAACTTTTGAACAGAATGAAGATGTGTACTTTTCTTATTTTGTCTACTTTCTCTTATTTTTTTTCTACTTTTTCTTTGTTTATTTTCTCTTGTGGACTATATGCAAGTGTCTTTTAAATAATCTTTTATTCAGGTCAGTACTAAAAAAAAAAAATACGCATTTTGTAAGATCCCTCTTATTTTGGTAAAATTAACATTTTGCAGGTTCTGCAAGGTGTATGTAAACTTATGACTTCAACTGTATCTGCTTTAAGAATTGACAGTAGCTTTGTTTAACAGCAACTAAAGCACATCACCAATCAATCACTCTCGAATGGTGTTCTTGCATTCAGATTGTAGTGGAATTTACATCAAAACTATTTAGACCTTGTTTCTGTAACTGATTACACAAGATGGTTATTAACACCCTATTAACACTGAAGGTGAAAGGATCCAAAACCTTAAATAAATGGCCCTTTGTGACCTCTGACCTTACCATTTTACAGTCCCCAGAGCGGACAGGAGGCATAGCCTCCCCGATACGATGAGCTATCAGCAGGAGTGGTTTCTAGAAAATAGAACCTGGCTGTATTTGAGTTGTTTGGCACCAGGGTCCGTGTGGTCTTTAGGTGAGTGATGGTCTGGCCTCACTTCCATGTTACACAGTCACAGAGGAATTCAGAGAGTTCACCTTCTTGTGTGATCAGTCACATTCTAGTTGGTCTTGTTTCACACAGGTGTGCATGCCTGTTTGTCTGCATGAATACTCCTCCCAGTAGTGCACTCCTGTGTAGGGCGGTTGGCAGGTTAGGCAAATGCAGGACTGATATTTCTAATCATATTGTATTGTTTTGTTTTGTTTTCTGTTTTTTACCGCAGGTTCTCCATCAGTGCTTCCATATGCCAGAAAGTCTGACCGATGAATGAAAGAAGAAATCTGATCACTTGTGCCAGTCTGTGTTCAAATTAGTTTTTTTATATGCATAAATTATTTTTAATTGTTCTTTCTTTTGTTATGCTTTATCATTTTTAGCTGAAACATTGTCACCAATAATGTTACTTTTTGCAACCAGTGCTAGATGTTTTCACTTTTTTTTTTTTTTTTTTTTTTTTTTTTTTGTATACAATTTTTGAATGGTCTGTAAATGTTCACAGTTTATATTTTTTTTTTACATGTTGTCCACAACCATTTATTAATACATTTGCACTTTGAATTTGTGATATTTTTTTTTTTTTTTTTTTTTTTTTTTTTTTTAATGGATGTCACTGTTTAAATGCACATGGTTGAACATGTTTTGTAAAATGTTTTATATTCTTTTTATTGACAGTATTTCTATGAAAATCAATAAATATTTTAGTCTAAATTGAGTAGTTTGTGGTCTGTCATTTCAGTTTGAAAAAAAGGGAGGAAAAAAAGGATGTTCAAGGCTGCACAGGTTTACTGAGCTTAAAGTGATAGTTCACTTAAAGAAAATTCTAGACTGTGGACATTTAGACTGTTTCTGGTGCTGACTGACTTCCATTTTATTTTTTTATTATTTAATTATTTTTTCCGTTGTATGTGTTGGCACAAATGACACTTGTCTTTTTTGCTTTCCTTTTAGATTCTCAAGATCACATTTCTTAGTATTTGAGACTAAAAAGGTTTTTAAAAATGGAAAATATAGTTGCTCATAGAAGATCTTCTGAATACTACTTTAATATATTTAATAAGTCAGTTTGCATAGAGTAATATTTGTGCTTTTTTTTTTTTTTTTTAAACATTTTCTAAAGTAGCTTTTGCTTATTGAATTCATTGCTTGACAATAAATAATTCTACCTTTTTGACAAGGCAGAAAAGGAAATGAAACAAAATCTTGATTTAAAAATATCTGATGAATGAGTAGTAAATGTTTGAAAGGCCTGAAAGAACCTTAAGTAACATAACAGTCAGTGTTCGGGGTAACGTGAGTTGTGTATTATTACTTTTCCAAGTAAAGTAGCGCATTACTTTTTAATTTACAAGAAATTATGAGTTACTTTTTTCAAACGGCAGTTGCTCTTCCCCCCCCATTTATTGGTTAAAAGCTCTCCTGTCCCCTTGTCGAGAGAAATCAGGAGTAAGATGTTAGTTCTAGAATAAATGTGAACATGCATTAATTCATTTCACTCACAAAAAAACAATTCAGTATTCCTCAAAACGAATAAAAACAGTGAAATTCAACAATTAGAACATATGTTAAATAATACAAATATCCTTTATGCATTTAATCCCATTTTATTAACCGACGTCTTTGCTGCCGACCTTCGATGATCCAATTCAACCATTCTAATAAGCAAAAATTACTCAAGATAATGTAATTGCTAAAGAGTTGACTTTTTTTTTTTTTTGTTTTTTTCCTTCTGCGTGCTACTGTACAGATGTTAATTTACTTTTTCCCCTGATGTTTTTGGTGTGCAAAGGCTTTTACATTTGCCCAAAATAGAACTTTTTATATTAAAACCAAACAAGCCCAGCCCAGATTTAAAAAGTAACGCATTACTTTCCATAAAAGTAACTAAGTAACGTAATTGGTTACTTTTTTAGGGAGTAACTCAATATTGTAATGCATTATTTTTAAAAGTAACTTTCCCCAACACTGATAACAGTAGTCTATTAACTTAAATGCTACACGATGCCTGTTAGTGGAGGATGTTAGCGTTATGATGGATAAATCAGGAAATAACCCAAGTGTTAAAATACTGTTTTATTTTTAAAAGAACAAATGGTGGTCAAAACTTACATTAGTATGAAACGTAAATGAGGCGACATCTGCGCATGCGTTGACATTGTTATGTTGCAAATAGATGCAGTTCGTTTGTGAACGAATATGTGAAAAGGGACTGCAAAGTTTTAGGTCGATAAAAGTTATAAGCAACGTTTAGAGTATATTAAACATCTTTCAGATTCTATATCAGATCAGATTAATTGAAATAAAACCAGCGTGCTCTGCCAACGTGTTTACTGCTGTAGTTCAGCTCAGGTTTCCGCGTTTAATGTTGTTCATACCTCCCCTTTTATAAGCCCACATAAAATATTATAGTATGGTATAGCTATATATATATAAATCGCTTTTTATCTTTTATTGGATGTGCATTGTTGCCATTAATGCTAGTGAAGAGAGGGACTGACGAAAGTTTGCCTCGGGCCCGGATAGCTCAGTCGGTAGAGCATCAGACTTTTAATCTGAGGGTCCAGGGTTCAAGTCCCTGTTCGGGCGATACATTTTTCAACGAGAAAAATGCATGCAAGTGCAGCATGTGTGGTTCAATGAAATGTAGTCCTTTGATTTATATTTTTAATATAAAAAAATATAAATTTTTAATTTACAAAGCATTAAAACATAACGAGTAATCCAGTTGGCTTTGCATATCCACCTTTTTTCCTGACAGCGTGTCATATTAAAGTACCTTTTAACGTACAAATCATATTAACGTATTTGTAGAGCCGATAATATAGAGTTAACCCGGTGTTCGAATTGTGTCAAAGCTGTTGGGGGGTCCCCCTAACCAGACCCAGACCCCCCTTCTAAATAAATAAAAAAATAAATAAATAAATAAATAAATAAAACCTTATATATATGGGATTCATATTTTTGTCTTGTCCTTGTTAACACTGAGAAAACCTAACTCTAAGATAAAAGCTTATTTTACGATGATCAGTGAATTATGTGTACCAAACAATCACTATCAGCTGAAATAAAATAAATATCAAGCTGGGGGGTGTGCGATATTTACAAAAAATGACATCTCAGTATTTTCCAGTGCGCTGCAGGACTGCCGTGGACAGCTGACTACAAAGTTTTTGATATTCTTCATATTCTGTGTGGTGGTCAGTTCACAGCAAAGACAGAAATTAATATTTTATGTGCATTTTATGTGCTTTTTTTTTACCTTTATAAAGCCATTCTTTTTTTCTAAGAGTGTGCATTATCTTTTGCGTCAAATTATTATATTTAATCGATAAAGTCAATTTGAATAATAAGACATTTTAGACTAAACAAATCATTATCAACAAAATTCAACTTTTCAATGCAGAGGAAACAGACTCTGAATTGGAATTTAGATGCATTTACTCACTGTTTAATGCAGGACAGGAATGCATTTAACCTGCGGTTACAAATGCATAAATAATGTTTTAATATTTAAATACTAAAACGTCGAATGCTGATATTTGAGATTATTTAAAAAAATTAAAAAGGTACTTTAAATGTGAAATTAAAACCGCCAGTAGGTGGCAGCAAGTCACTGTTAATAAGCAAGTCTTTGCGATTGAACCGAATCATTTAAACGGTTGATTCATTCAGCAACGAAACAGCATGTTATTCGAAGAGGGAAAACAGTGCTGTGGCTGTTTGGAACCAATGTACTGGCAAAATCGAGCAAAAATAGACAATACACCCTGGTGAAAAAAACAGCATATGCTGGTAGCTATGTTTTGATGCTGGGATGCTGGTTTATGCTGGTCCTTTGCTGGTCCATGCTGGTCATGTTGCTGGTCAAGGACCAGCTTAAACCAGTATCAAAACACAGGGCGGTGTCTAAAATGTAAGTCTCTTAATGTTAACTTCTAGTCTATTGAACCGTTGTATAAAATCAATATCACATTTGTGATTTTTTGCGAAAAAATGTCACTCTTCGTGTGATATTGATTAACTTTATGATATATAAATATACATTTTCTGCTCCCATATCTTGAATTTTGGGAACAAAATTTTGGGAGTTCCTCAGGCTTATTGCACTTACTGTGGCAGCCAACAACAGCATATCTTAACCCTGCGCACATTTTTATATTATATGGAGAAAGTTGAATTAATTCAGTCGATCTTTTTTACCTAGTTTTAACATGGATTTCTATGGAGACCGGAACAGGAGAGAACCCAAACGGATGTTAAATCCATCGTGGCGGCACTCGTCGGTTACTCAGGAAAATGGTGGATAAAACCATCTCTCTTTTAGAAAATCAAATTGCACACAAACTATTAAATACATTTTATTGGTGAATTTAACCTGTACAAAATGTAAATATACAACACAGTCTAGAAAACTGAAAACAAAAGACAATGGAAAATGCACAGCTGCAGTTGATAAGATTAGTTAAGGTCACAGAAGCATTTTATACAGGCCAATTATTACAAACACATACCGGAATAAAGGTCAAGGGTCATGCACAATTTGCACCTTGAACGCTCTCTAAGCACAATGTATGTGAGCAGTGTGAAAGATATGAGAAATGCTGTCAGTTTATGTGAAACAAAATATACACATTTTGCCATTTTATGCAGTGAATAGGATCTAAAATCTTTGCTGTCACACACAAACTACACAAAGGTTTGTTTACTTCCCTTTTAGCAGTTATGGGTTTGAGGGTGGAAGGTGCAGCAGTCTGCAATCACCCGATAAGCATCATGCACTTTCTGGGCAACTTCAGTGGCAAACAACAAGACGGTCCTGAGATATCTAAAATATATAATGCTATACACAACCCCCTCATTCTCAAAAATCATGTTTTATTCACCTGAGCCACGGTAAATAAACAGAAAAACAATAACAGAAAAATCCTTGGGTTTTATCCTGTACAACTTGCTTTAAAATTGCATGTTAGTAAAAACAAATTTAATTTGCCCACTGCCTCGGAGTCGTCCTTTGGATCTGAAAAAAAGATAAAGTGCATTCTCGTTTGATATTGTGCAAATAATAAAAATTAAGAAAAAGCATGCATCATTTTTACAGTGCCAGGCTTAAATGATCTTCAGTGGTTTTTCCCCCCTCACAGAAATCTGGGATTGACAATAAAAGTAAATTTGCAAAGCTTAAAGTTCGTAATGGCACATTGCATATTATAAATATTTCATCCTCCTATCAAAATGATTCAAAGCAGCTTAAAAAATTCTAATCACAGGTTTCCTACATCAACACCAACCTTTACTTTTTGACAAGAACGGAAATGTCAAGGTCAACCGAACGCAATCCTATTTGACAGTTTACTCAAAGGACTTGTAAACGCTTTGTCATCTGCTTGTATTCTTATTCACAATGAAAAAAATATTTTACAGGACCAGTTTTGCAACTTCTCTCAAGTGGATCAATATGTAAGAACTAATTGAGTATTGTGATAATGTTGTTCATTGTATCAGTCCCTCAGAAGCTCCAACCATTACAGTGCATCTGAAAATTTAATACGATGCCACTCTGTGACATACAGTAATTCAACTCGGACTTGCATTTTGTCCAAGAGCAAATAAATATGACTGTTTTGATCAGTGTCCAAAAGTAAAAGGATGCTGTGAGTCTCTCTTGAGTACTTCATCAACCAGTTAAGTCACCTACAAAAGAAAGAAAGAAAGAAATATTAGGAATCCAGCACATCAAAGTTGATTCATATTTACTGCTTGCATGTTGTACCTTATGGATGTGTGGTGGTAGCTCGTCCTCAGATCCTTCCTCGGGCACTGTGTCGTGATGTCTGCCCATTTGGTTCTCCTCAGACCAGCCGCCCATAGGCATACGAGCCGTTCTCTGAGCTCGAAAGCTTCCAGGATCTGCAGGAAATGTAGTTTGTCACCCATGTAAAGACTATGTGGTGGCACTTTTCTTAAACATTGCAAACAGTAGTTTGTAGTACCTGAGGTTCCGCCATAACGCCGTTGGCTGCCGCTCTGGTGTGCTGCCCCCTCATGATGTGAGGTGGTTGGGAAAGTGCTGGACCGGGGGAAGTTACGGGCAGCTTCAATGTCCTCGTTGACACTCTCACTGCTCTCGTCACTCTCCTGTCTGTGCCAGGTGTGTCGAGACACCTCACCTCGTGACTGCTGTTTGTGCATCTACATGTACATTGGATATAGTTACTAATTTTCAGGTGCAGGCTAGAGACACAACACATTATTGGTTAAAAGACTGCCAAGATGCCCAGCATTTGTGGGAACTATCCACCTTTTCTTCCCATAAGAGTAGGTGCAGCCATTTGTAAATGTTATGGGTGTGGCTTCCAGTCTCATCCACGTCCAGCTATTTTTAGCTGTACAAAACAGCTTGTTTTGCTGCTTGATATTGCAAATTGGTGCCTTACCATATTATTTCAATGTATTATCTTAATTATGGGCAAAATGGTTTGTAGCGCAAACAGTTTTACCATTTGCGGCATTCTCATTATTTCGCTATAACAGCTAATAAACCAAAAGTCTCACCTATAAGCTTACTTCCACACTGAGGAAAAAGGTGGATAGGTAGTGACATTCTTGCCATGTGTTGATCATGGCAGTCTCGGACAGTCTTGGATCAGTGCCATACATGTACATTCATTGATTCCATAATTTCCTAATACATTTCTGGTTATATCGGCCGTTCATGTGTTGCTTTACCTCATGCATGTACAGAGCATGAATGCTCATCTCTGTGGAGGCGTATTCTGATAGGACCATACTGGTCAGCTGGCCTTCCCAGGCACTGCTGCCAGAGCTGATGGTACGGGCATCAGTGCTGGATGAGTTCAGAAAGAGAAAAAATAACAAATTAATGATATGAAATAGTTTTACAGCTAGTAATCAGTCTAGTTGTAAAGATGCAAAGACATACATTACAGTTCAATAGTTTGTTGGTATGATTTTTATTTTATTTTTTTAAGAATTCTCAGAGAGGCTGTATTTATTTGATATAAAGTAAAAATAGTAATATTGTTAATTTTCTATTTTTTGTTTATTTATTTTTTTACAATTTATTTTATTTTGTTTTGTTTTATTTTTTAAGCATTTTTACTCATTTTCAATGTCACATGATCCTTCAGAAATCATTCCAATATGCTGATTTGCTGCTCAAGAAATATTTCATAATACTATCAATGTTAAAAACAGCTTTTCAGGGTTCCTTGACAGCATTTCTGTATAATAGTAATCTTTTGTAACAAATGCATTTACTGTGATTTTGATTGATTTAATGCACCCTTAATAAATTCTTTCAAGAAAACATTTCTAACCCCAGACTTTTGAACATTAGTGTAAGTTCTGTTAAAATTACTATTTTAAAGGTGCAGTATGTAATATTGACAGCTTGCGTTTGAATGGGCACCGCAGTCCAAATTCAAAATATTGTTTCTCCCGCCTCAGACGTGACGCTCACACTGGTTGTCAGGTTGCGGACACACAGTGGGAACGAGTGCAGCTGACAACGGAAGGCAACGAGCCTTATACTGCAAGTTTACGAGTTAATTTATCTGCGTTTTAATATCCCTCTGGTCATAGAGCTTTTTAGATTGAAGCAGAGGCCTTTTAGATTGGGTAGAATTTGCAATAACTTTGTCAGTTTGTTTGCTGCCTTTAATGGCTTCAATACTCTGTGTTTTCCACCAGCTGGCAACCCGGGGTGTCAAAATACATGGAGCACAACACAACAGACATTCCGATACGGAATGCTTATTTTCAAAGTAGAATGACCATAGTGTGGTTTTTTTGGAGAAACAAGTATGTGAACTTAGCATGTTTCCTAAATATCTGTGAATATATTTTATGCTTTGGTACAGTCAAAAAATTACATACAGCACCTTTAAGAAATCATGGGATTCTAACAAGTTGTATTCATTTGACATTCTTCTTAATAAGAAATCTTTAAAGAAATGTGAATGTTACAGGTGTCATATAATATGTTAAACTTTTATTCAGTCGTTACCCTGAGCCTGTCATTGCTCGTCCAGCTACCACAGCTGGGTGGTCAGGTCGTGGCAGTCTGGCAGATGGGTAGCTGCCCCGCAGGTGTAGACTCGTGCTGACAGGAGAAAGGGATCGGAGGGCGGATGCCCCCTCACTTACTCCAATAGACACAGGATTGATGGAGCCCTCTCGACCCAGATGCAGTGAAGCCAGGGAAGGGGGTCCCATCAGGAGATTTGCAATAAGACTGCGAGGCTGAAATGAAACAACACCCAAAATCAGACCTTTTTTTAAAAAGAACTTGGCTCTCTTTGTAATAATATTGTATCTAACTGGTTCACTTTTCATGAAAATCTGAATTTTCCTGTTTAAGTGCTATAATCGGGTCCCCAGTGCATCTACCAACCCAGAAGACGTTTAAAAAAAAAAAAAAAAAAAAGAATAACCCAGTAACTTCATTTTGGTAAGCCTTTAGCTGCAAGCATGTGAAAAAAATGAGCATATCAGATACCGCTCCCATGACGTTGTAAGGGGATCTTAATTATAATATTACCGCTCCTTAATCTGCATGTTTCCACCCACTGCACCGTCATTTTGTTTTCAAAAGCGACAACTGTGTACTGGTTCTAACGCAAAGGCAAAAGTTCGAGCAAAGTATGCTAACTGTTCTGTTGTTGGCTGCACAGACGAGCACAGAACACTATTTAGAGTCCCAGCCTCAGAGGAGACAAGAGCAGTGGATTTATTGATTTATTTACTGTATATTACGCTGCTGCCACACAGATCTAATATAAACAAGTGATTTCTTTCCCAGCTTACCTTCACAGACATAACTGACTGTTTTTGTTACTCCAGTGTGTTTTTAACATAAACTTGAGTGTATTTGACAGTTTAACCGCAATAAGACATGAAAGAGAACTTTGTTTAGTACTCGCATGCCGTGTGACAGCCACTTTCTGTGTGCGTGCTTCGAATGTGTGCATTTAGAAAACCCTATATCAGAAGTTTAAACTAATATGGTTTAAAATGCATGGTTTAAAGAACTGTAAATGCACAGCCCTATTCTGGAAAAGGGGGCGGTGAGCAGCAGCTCATTTGCATATAAAGGGACATGCATAAAAACAGCATGTTTCTGCTTCCACACATAATGGCCATTTTCATAATGATATAATAAATGATCTGTGGGGTATTTTGAGCTGAAACTTTACAGACACATTCTAGGGAAACCCTCTTGTTTAATATCTTTTAGGATCCAGTCTAATACTTTGATATATTATTTATTTTTACTATTCCAATTATCATAATTATAATATATACTATATTGTTTTATATGTAACAATCTGAATGGATGGATGTTGGCAGCTCAGTCATTCGGATACCTCTGAATCAGACTGCAGGGAATGGGTTGAGGTAAATGCAGGATTCTCTGCTATGATTCCCTGCTGTCCTCCAGCGGCCTCACGGTGCACCTTCTCTTTCAGAAGGCTGATGAAATGCGTGCTCTCCCGAGGGGGCTGCCAGTGTGGATTTGTGATAGCAAAGTGCATGAGTGACAGTTCAGTCTTCCCATCTTCTGCCTGCTGATAGATGGAGGCCTCTGTTTTCCCAGCAGACATCCACTATAGTGAAACAAAAAAGGGCATTATAGTCAACAGTAAAGAGACAAAAAGGTAGATACATCTACAAAAGAACACAATAATGAAAATAATTTTTAAGGAGAAAAAAAAGGTTTGTGCCCTTACCGCAGGATGACCATGTTGACGGACATCCATCTGTGCAAAAGAACAAGTATCACCCACACCAACCACATCCACAGTAAAGTTTCGGAAGAAATCTATGATCTCTAGAGATTTACGCCGCAAGCAAAAAATAAGAATGAAGGGAGTGATGACAGGACTCAAAAGCTCCTCAAGAATAAACACCTACAGAAATAGAGATAAAAAAGAGATGGCATGAAATACAGTTCTTGCACATTTGAATAAAAATGTCATAAAACAAGCTTTTGGTGCAATGACAGACTTCTCTCTGGTGATGTATGCCAGACAAATATTTAGTCTACTTAAACTCAGCCTCTTTGCAAGCTGATGAATTGATCGACAATCAATTATGCACAGAACGAAATCCCTGCCCTACATTTTTTTCCCTTTTTAATTTGTATGTACATCACAATACAGATGAAAAGATAAAGATAGTTTAGTTTATGAACATGTTATCATTTAGCTTTCATTAACAATGTGACCCAGGACCACAAAATCAGTCATAAGGATCAAGTTTTTTAAATTAAGATTTATACATTTATACTTAATAAATAAGCTTTCTATTGATATATAGTTTGTTAGGATATGACAATATTTAGCCAAGATACAACTATTTAAAAATCTGGCATCTGAGTGTGAAAAAAAAAAATTGAAATACTGAGAAAATCGCCTTTAAATTTGTCCAAATGAAGTTCTTAGCGATGCATATTGCTAATCAAAAATTCTGTTTTGATATATATACAGAAGGAAATGTACAAAATATCTTCATGGAACATAATCTTTACTTAATATCCTAATGATTTTGGCATAAAAGAAAAATTTATAACTTTGTCCCATACAATGTTTTTTGGCTATTGCGACAAACATTCCCGTGCTACTTAAGACCGGTTTTGTGGTCCAGGGTCACATATTAAGATTTAATATTAATAATAAATTTGTGTTAGGTACACACAGAAGTATTTTTTAAACTGCTACATTACTTACAGCCTTGTATTGAAAGAGCTGTGCAAACTCGTCTCTGGTCTCATAGCGGTGGGCATTACCCTGCCAATGATCAGGCATGTAATGGATGTGTGCCAAGATCACTTTAAGCAGCTGCTCTGGGCAGAACACCATATGCTTGTCTGGGATAAAAGACCTAGGGCAAATGAGGATGAAAGAATGAGCACAAAACAGTTCAAATTCAAATCTCACCAGTAAATAAAATGGACAACAAATATCCAAAGACTCAGTTCTAGTGATATGTTTCATCATGGTCACACCTGCAGATTGTGATGCAGACCCCAAGTAATGTAATACTGCTGAGCACGTGTTCGACAGCCAATACATCTTCATCATAAATGGTCAAAGCAATCAAAACTGCTAGTATGGAGCCTGCAAAGAATGCCACGTTCTTGGCCACCACCGTCAGTAATGGTGACATGAAGCAGTTCATGTACTTTGAGGAGGCTTTGTAGCCCTTGCTGAGGCGTGACATCAGCTCATGGTCTAGTTCATTGAAGTGACGGAGGTAAAAACGACCATACAAGGACCAACATCGAGCACCAAGACTTCCTGGCTCACGTTTGATCACCTCAGTGTAGCTGAAGAAGGCGTAGAGAATCTGCCAAATCAGGATAACTGGACACAAGAGAAGGTTGGCAATTCCAATCCACAAGATCCTTGAGCTTAGGCGATCTGCAAGCTCCAAGCGGTTCCCTCCACGTTTGTACTCCGGCTTCAGACTCCACTCGTTTTCAAAAAGAGATCCAGGGCCCCAAAAGAAAATCAACTCAAAGTTATACTTGAGGCCACGAGTGTAAAAAACAGTGTCGCCCAGCAGGGGCAAGCGAAAGCGCACAGGTAGGAGTGACTTGTTGACCATTGCGACCATGTAGTTTTTAAAACGAAGTATGCGGTGGTAGATGTCAAGCTCTGTCAGTTCTTTTTTGTGGATGCAAATCTGGTGCTCCTTTTGTATCTCAATAATCCTTGCCTGCACCTCCTGCCAGGTGAAATAAGGAAGGTCCGCCTGCAAAAGAGAAAGAGGTTATTTCATTGTTATTTAGTCTGAGTGGCTTACTGGCATCAAGAACAAATTAACAATTAAGAAAAATAGAGTACGCTTTCCTCCACTGCTGACTCAAATGCTTGTGCTATAATGAGTTAGCAGAAAAGCTTACCATGGGCATTTTTAGGGCGTTGATGTAAAATGATCTGATCTCCCAGTAGCAACAGATGTTGTAGATAAACTTGACGAGACGGTGGAGCCAAAAGACCCCTGATATGATAAGGATGAAGATGACGAAAACATTGTCACGGATCCTAAAACACATTAACAAAAAACAGTTTGTGCTGTGATGGATCATAGTAAGAGGCAATGACATTAATGCCACATTATTTATATATGAAATATACCTAGCACTGCACACATCCACAGGAAGAAATGCATCAGGGAGTGTAACCTTTGAAGAATCAGTGTGATTAACAAACTTGTTGGCAAAGAGGATGTCATAGTCCACACAGTTAGCCAGAAACACTGTGAATGCCACCACAAACACCAGTTGCCTGGAAAAATAATGGGACAGTACATGACAGTTCAGTAGGTTAAAGGAATTTAATTGCTGATCCATTGTTTACAGACATTTAAATGGATGTTTACACATTTAAAGGGATAGTTCACCCAAAAAATTAAAATTCTGTCATTAAATACTCGCTCCCTTGTTGTTCCAAACCCGTAAAACATTTGTTCTTCTTCAGAATACAAATTAAGTTATTTTTTTAAGAAATCTAAGAGCTTTCTGACCCTGCATACCAGCAATGCAACTATTTAAGACCCAGAACGGTAGTAAGGGTATCGATTAAAAAGGTTCATGGGATGTGTGGTTCATACTTTTTGTGCACAAAGAAAACAAAAATAACGAGTTTATTTAACAATTCCTGCTCTTCCCAGTCAGTCTTCGATATGTGTTCACATCGGTATCATTTTTTGGTGAACTATCCCTTTAATGAGGGATATAGTAACTAAACTGATACTTACACAAGTTCAAATATTTCTCCCAGCAGCATACATGTAAATCCATTCTTCTGGTGTAGATTATAGACTTATTGAATGTTAAGGAAAATATAAAGACTTATATTGACTCCAATCACCAAATTGATGTAAATCTACTTGATCTAACATGTAAGAAAAATCAATTTAACTCATAATCAAGCAATTCATTTCAGTGCACAAAGGATATTCTCTGAAAGAAAAGGTCCAGATTTTCAATGTGGTGCCATGGAGCTGCAATAAATAACATTCATTAATTTAAAAATGCACAGCTACTTTAACTGTACAAAGCATATTATATTATATCCATCGCTTATTTGTGACTCTGGACCACAAAACCAGTCAGAAGGGACATTTTTGTCATCTGAAAAGCTGAATAAATAAGATTTTCATTGATGTATGGTTTGTTAGGATACGATAATATTTGGTTGAGATACAACTATTTGAAAATGTGGAATCTGAGGGTGCAAAAAAAAAAATTATTGAGAAATTCGCCTTTAAAGCTGTCCAAATTAAGTTTTTAGTAATGCATATTACTAATCAAAAATTACACTTTGATATATTTGCGGTAGGAATTTACAAAATATCTTAATGGAACACGATCTTGATATCCTAATGATTTTTGGCATAAAAGAAAAATCTATATTTTTGACCCTTACAATGTATTGTTGGCTATTGCTACGAATATACCCGTGCTACTTGTGACTGGTTTTGTGGTCCAGGGACACATTTAAACTAAAGGTGCCAAAAGAATAAAAGCTTATGGCTCTGAAATACAAAAGGCACACAAACTATACTGCATTGTTGCTTTACTTAAATTGGATCTGTTGTAAATCTTACATTTGGACCCCTCTGGAACATGCACCAGCAGGTTCTCTTCTCCGGGAGGGGAGTCACTGTAGGACGCCTCCAGGCGCTGATACTCTGTATCAAAGTGGGCCATCCCGCTGTCAGCCCCTCAATCTCCTGTCACACACTATATTCCTTCTGCTGCCTTTAGATTCAGATTAAACACTTATTTCATTATTTGGAAACCACCGGGTTTGACACAAAACAAGATGGAATAAATGTGGTCTAAAATGTGTTAAAAACATGACAAATTGTATTTAAAAAATACCCAGCCCACAAAAACATGTCAGGACACTCCACTAGCGACCCCATTGCGCAACAACATCGGGCCCACGCTCATAAGAAACGTGCACATGACTCACGTCATAAGAAACCGATAAAATACCATACTTATCCGAAACAATATAGTTAAACCACTTGTTTTGTTGCAATTACGTTAGCAGTTTTAAAACAAGTGCTGGACCAGTTTGGCTGCCTTGGTCAAATGCCAATCTTAAGAAACAAACAATGCAAGAAATGCTACCTTGAAGGAATGTGTCTGCATTTAAACATAAAACGGTTTATTAAAAGATGACTAATTCTTACCTTGTACCTCCCGCCATGTCTTTTATGAAACCAAAAGGACTACGGGACCAATTCTGCTCTTCCTAGATGAAACAGCAAAAACATAAAACACAGCCAAGTCCGTTCTTGAAAAAGCCCAAAAAACACAGAGTACAGCCGCACTGGTTTCCTTTTTAAATCTAATATATTATCAGTACATGACGTTTAATACTTATAATAACTAATGTTTGTTATTATCGCTAGCAGGAGGCACCCAGTTATTTATGTCAACAGAAGCCTGAGGAAAATATGAAACGCGCGTCACATTGAGAAACGCCTACCTATACAGCAACAAACAGGGTGTTCGCTATCTATAACAAGGATTTGAATTAAATCTTACCTCATTCGAATATATATAGCAGCGATTTATGATTCACGTTGCTATAAATGCCAAGCTCTCTTTTGTTTTCCCTTCTCAAGCATTTTTGGTTTCGATTCTTGACGTACGGTATGGAGGCCGCGTCCACTGTGTGACACATTTGCTGTCCAATCAGAAGCCAGTTTGGAGTGCGAACGAACCAATGGCATCAGGAGGCGGGGCTTCTTTTAGTAAATACAGTACACAGCAGACAGTTTTCAATTCAGAAGCATTCAGATGCCTAATTCCCCAGAATACATGAAAAGCTGTAAATGTACCTAAACTGCACTGTGGGGTTAATAGTAAACAATGATTATATCATAGTTGGTTGTATGTTACAGGACAGCAGATTAAAGCCCCTTACAGAATGTTTGAGGGAATGTAAACAACAGAGATGACAAGATTTCAAGAAGACAAAACACTTGATTCATTGCAATAGATTTTCTAGTGCAAAAAAAGTTTTGTTAATCGTTACACCCTATAGAGACACAAAGTGCAATCTATACTGATAATATGCTATTCACTCAGTATCTAGACAGCAGTTTGACATCACAAATTTTGCTCAACATATAGTTTCATTTCTATGTTTAAAATGAAAAGAAATATAATTTAAAAATTGATTTTATATTTTTTGCCAATCAGAAAATGTCATTTGTAATCACTAATTGGTATTTTCAATCAAAAACATACATTTCAAATTAATTCAGACAATCCTAAAATTTTGCAATGGGGTATGCCTAATGCAACAACCACTTAGTTCACTTTCAATGAAAGACACATTGAATGGTCAATGGGCAACAGCTCGCACTATACAATGGCTCCCCCTTGTGAATTGGTGTTGCATCAACAATGAATTGACTGATCAAACTAGTTTCACTTAATTTTGGAGAGAAAAGACCATATTTAAATCACAGTACTTTTAAGCTTATTTGCATAATAACTGCAGAATAAGTGCATGCTGAATAATTGTTAAAATCTCAAATATGTTTAAATGATGTGCAGCACAAAAGAAA
Organism: Labeo rohita; assembly: GCF_022985175.1. Lineage (NCBI taxonomy): Eukaryota > Metazoa > Chordata > Actinopteri > Cypriniformes > Cyprinidae > Labeo > Labeo rohita. Next base: position 8,226,078 of record NC_066874.1, on the reverse strand, counting down.
ACAGCAATAGTGTCTAAAGCCAAATTTACACTGCAAATGGGTGTTTAATGTTGCTCAGAGGTGGCATAAATGCATTTCCACAGCAATTACAACTGTGTGATTTGATATTAGGGACTGAGGTGGATCTGAGCAGGCGTATATTAGACTTTTATGTGGCATTGCGCCCTTTATACTGAAGTTTAAGCAGGTACAAAGCAGCCTTAACTCGGCATTGTAAAGACACCTTAATTTAGTCAGTACATGCTATGTTCATTTTTAAAGATGGAGTAACAAGAGGGAGTGTGTATGCCTTACTTTATTAGCTCATTGCTCTGAACGTAAGTATTATAAGGGGTAAATATAAATATGTTTTGCACTCTCTGTAATAATTTCATGATGTATGCAAAAGGACTGAATATAATAAACAATATTATTCCCCTTCAGTACAGCATAAGTACACACCATTCACACCATAGCCCATATCTCTCCCTCTCACACATAACCTTTCAGGTTAATTTGTTTACATATTTAACATAATTAAATGTGTCTGCCATATGGCCACATACTCTGAATGGAGATGGATGTACAGGCATGCAACATGCAGTGATGAAAATGTGTCAGGTTACCACTGTTGACGCACAACCCAACACAACAATCTTTTATACACATAGATGTGATTACATTTTTTCCTCAAAATACTATGATAAGGCACAAACCAAAAAATAAAAGTACCACTGCAGCCCTTAGAGCTATTGATTGTTTCAGAGGAAGGCTAGTTTTGACCAGTCATTTAACTAAATCCAGCCTTCATAATCCTAATCATTATTTGGAGCATACTTGCTGAATCTGGAGGAAGTGGATTTGAGGACAATCAGGTTGATCTTTTCAAAGATACTACTTAGTATATAGATTAGTATATACTCAGGATAAAGACACACTAAGGGAAATATGCTTTTTAAAAGCATACAAAAATGTGTTCTGATTAAAAATCGGGCATTTTAACCCAAAAGCCGCCAAGGATGCTATATAAGGACATAGTGGATTAGTACAATAATAAAAAATTGTCAGTATATGCATTATACAGATACTTTTGTTAGTTTTGTTAGGATTTTGCAAAAGTTTTTGTTACTTTTGCAAAATCCGTTTTAACGTAACATTTTAAGGTGCTGTAGGTTATATTTAAAAAATGGTTTGCAAAAAGTTAGCATACTCCCTGAAATCATTGGCATAGCTCTTCAGACTCCAGAGATATCACACCAATCCCTGCTACACTGTCTGTAAACAGGTAAAATGTCATGAGTGTTCAGGGTGGGGAGCAGGATACCTCATCTGAGAGTTGTCCCCCCTAAAAATATCATTACAAGCGACTGTGTATTTTAAATAAAATAATGGAAATATACTTAAAATAATTGTGTAAGTAGTAAAACAATATAAATGCAAAAAAAGCGTTTTAAGTTAAGAAATGTTCTGACTCCCCCTCCCGTGCCTCACAGTGGTTTGGTCCACTGCCTGCTTTCCCCCTTTACCAACACAGGCACCGAGTCCGGTTGGAGAGAGCTCTGTGTTGTGTGTGTGTAAGTAATTTAGGCAGTCAAGGCTATTTTGTTCACTTTAAACATAGCGTGAGGTGATTCTTTCTCTTTAATACAGATGATGCTGGATCATTAATAAATTACTCATGACAAAAAGGGTAAAAAATAAGGTTATTAAGCTTAAGTTTAACACCATAGCCAGGGTTGCCAAATCTCACGCATTTGGCGTGAGACACACGCTTTCAGGCTCTGTCTCACGCTCTCACTCTGCCCATGTAAATCTCACGCCAAATTGGCAACCCTGCTTGCCATTTTAAACAAAGTTTCAGCTTTCAAATGTTGTTTTATGCATTGATTTTTACATCGATGACGTTTACAGTGTAATTTTATTCTAGAGAGTGATGGAGAGGCAACCCATACAAAAAAAACAATATGGTTTTAATAAAACCAAAAAAACATAGTTACTATAGTTAAACCATGGTAACCACAAATTAACCATGGTCTTTCTACACTAACCATAATTTAACCATGATATTTGTAGAAAAACTATGGTTATACAAATGGTAATCAATGCGCCAAAAACATGGTTACTACACTTTTACTATAATAAAACCATTGTTAATTTTCGTAAAGGTTAATATGGTTTTCTTGTATTTAATCCTCATGTATTTCTTACTTATAATGTGAACATACAGTTCAACTATTTTTCAGTTAAATAGATGTTCTATATTTTAGTTCAATAATATTCATTTAATATTTTAAGGAGATCATTTAGTACTAAATACTATTTGTCCAATAATTATGGTCCATTAATGGCTTAATATATAATATATAATATATAAAGCCATAATGGCTTATACAAGTATCATGTATATATATATATATATATATATATATATATATGCATGATTATACATGATACTTGTATAAGTACACACAATTAATGCAAGCAAATACTGAATTTAAACCAAGTTTAAAATGGTGCTAAAAAAGGCATGCAGCTGCATTTTTATCCGCTTATATGTACAGTATATACATATAGATAGACATGGAATTGAGATCATCCCCCCCTCTCTCCCAACTAAAAAAAATAAAAAATAAAAAATCTCATTCCAAGCTGAACTTCAAAGTTGCCAACCCTGCCATAGCTTGTCACCCACTACAACTAACGATAAGCCTATAAACTGATATTAGGCTAATATTGTAGACCTACTGGTGTGTTAGGTTTTGCTCAATATGATGTTAAGTGGCAGATCAGTGGGCTTGCATGGTTTAATATCTAATAAGAGATGTCCTATGTGGAAGACGCAAAATAATTCAATAATTATAATATGACCGTGTGGTGAACCTATGAACCGAACTCATATTTAAACATGGTCTCCATGCTATGTACACATATCTATCCTTACAAGTACAATTTTGGCTGTATTATTTGTGTCCCCTTCAAAAATTGCTCTTGAGAAATTTTATGTTTATTGTCCCACCCTACTGTTAGATAAAATTTACGCCCTTGGGTCTCCATCAACAATCAGTTAATAGTTATACTAAGCACATGCAATCATTAAGAAAAAAAAAAAATATATATATATAAATAACAATACAATAGTAATATTGTATAAATAGGGAGCGTGTCTGTGCCTGGTACAGAACGGCTAACAACTTTAATCAAACACGAATATAACCCTCTCGTCCATGAGTGTTCTGTTTCCAATTTATTTCAATCACTTTTATAACAACTCAGGGATTGTCATTATGTACATGTGGTTTTATTAAATGACAACTTAATTTACCTCAGAATTAACCTTAATTTGTTTTTGAATCAGGACAATTGCATTAGAAAAGTGCTGTAGTGGTGTTTGCAGCAGCACCAACATTTAACACACTGGATGAAACACAGGATTTATGATTGTGGTTGTATTTCTGCATGATTGTCCCATGTTGACCTTTGTCCATGCATTAGTAAAATTGAGGACTGATTCAGATGAAATTCTGTTGTACTGGGATTGACAGGAGGAAGGAAGGGAAATGGGGGTAAGTGGAGACCCCTCTTGCTGAGAGATGAAGTCATTCCTCTGGGGACCCTTAATTAAATTGAACTCATGCTGGCTGCTGGGAAAAATACACATCAATATACACATACTCTACTGTATCCATCACAACCCCTATGAGCATTGTGCAGTTTTTTCAGTATTCCAATTCATTTGATGAATTTGACCATTGTTGCTTTGATTAGACACACCTTATTTTCATAGGTAGGACTAAATAAATTGTAAAATGATATGGTAAGATTTCTGATCCGTCACTGAATAGAATACCTAAGGTGCGTAAACAGTCAAAGAACATCAAAAATCAGCTGAAGTGTCATAAAGTCCCATCATACACAAATGTTTTAGTGTCAGTTGATACCCAAGCCCTCATGGGCTACAACTGTTCTCATATTTTTTATATTTTAGACATCAAGGATTCATCATCCATCAGTGATTTTTCTCCTCTTTAGTGTATTGCGGTCAAAACTGTTTTATTTTTATTTTTATGCTTTTTTTTTTAGCAAGGTTTGTACAGCACAGTGGTCAACTACTGTTGTTTTTATTGTGCTTTATAAATAAATTTTGATTGATTGATATACAGAAAATAAAGCCAATTCTTTTTCCATATTCAGGAAAATCAATGTTAAAGAAAAATTGTGGTTTGGATAGTATTAAATTCAAGAATGTCCAGCCAAAATGTAATAATACAATACCAATAAGCAATAAACAAATAGTTTTAGTCAAAAAAATATCATTAAAAAAATCATCCAAACAAAAAGAGCATTTCATGTTTTTATTAGAGTAAAACCAATGGATTAGCTAACATTATATTTATTTATTTATTTATTTATTTATGTGGTAGGGTCCAAACTTCCCAAGGAATATCATCTACCATTCTGGTAATTTTTGTTCTGACATTTTGCACCATCTTTATCCCCATTGTTTCATAATATCATAATAGCAAACTAAAAATTCATGCTAGTAACATGAAAATAGATACTGGTCTTGAAGACGCTGGAACACCACATGCATAATTTCCTCTTGTCCATGCTATAGTCTTTGGAGAACATGTGTGGATGTTTGTGAGGGAGAGATATGCTTTATATGTCACAAGGCTTTACTGTGTTATGCTTCAGATGTTTTCATATTAAGGATTGAAGAGGATCAAGGTGCATACATGAATTTATAGCACGAGCATTCATTTCTGTATTGAGGGATAATAGAACAGCGTATGCTGGAGGGTAGATTCCTCTTTTGTAATAAATTTGGAAGATTGGATAATCTTGGATTTGGCATGGGAATGAAGTGAGGATGGCCATGCTGAAGTGTGTGTTTTTGTCTTTCAGGTTGGTTCCTTACAATTTGACAGTGCAAAGCAGCAGATGCCTAGTAATGCATTCTAACAGGCCAGTAAAAACACAGATTAGAGGTTTGTTACTGATTTTTTTTTTTATTTATTTAGTTTATTTTTTCACACCTGAATCACACACTCTGTTTAGGTCACAGTGTTTCATATATTAATTATATCATAAATCCACTCACTTTCTGTACAGAATCCTCCAATCTTGTGATGATCCAAGGACTCTCAAGTTGATTCCTTCCTCATAGCTCTCTGTAAACACAATAAACATATTCATTTTCCCAAGGATGTTCTTCCTGTGGACCAGTTTTAGTTTGAGATCACACACATACCCTTTAACGCAAGCCAGAAATAAGAAATACTTTGTGTTGATGTTTTAGCGTAAAGTGTTATACACTACCAGTCAAAAGTTTTAGATTTTTAATGTTTTTAAGGAAGTCTAGGAAACAAAAAAAGAAGTATTTTTACTATTTAAAATAACAGTTTTCTGTTATAAAAATGTAATTTATTCCTGTGATCAAAGCTAAATTTTCAGCATCAATACTCCAGTCTTCAGGGTCACATGATTATTCAGAAATCATTCTAATATGCTGATTTGCCGTACAAGAAACATTAATTATAGTAATAATAATAGTAATAATAATAATAAATGTTTTTGAGCAGCAAATCAGAATATCAAAATGATTTCTGAAGGATCATGTGACTGGAGTAATAATGCTAAAATTCAGCTATGAAATCATAGGAATAAATTAAATTTTAAATATACTCAAATAGAAAACAGTTATTTTAAATAGTAAAAATATTTCATATTTGACTGGTAGTGTATATAAATCAAATGACAATGCATAACCAACCACTGCTATTTATTTATTTATTTATTTATTCATCATTAATATCAAGAATTCAGGTAAATGGAAACAAATATAAAAGCACTGCAAGATTTTTTCACAAACTTACTATGGCGATCAATAAAATTGATTTCTGACATCATAAAATACACCCTCCCTGTCTATTGCAGAACCATTATACCTCCAGACACAACACCCAGCACTTAACTATAGCATTTACAGTCTCATGGCTGTCTAGCTCAATAATGGCTATTGATTCATCCAAGATCAAATGTGAAGAAGTGCACAGGCTTATTTCTCTAAAATGTCTACAGTTCCATCAAAATATCAGAACTTTGCTTGTCAGTGGTACATGGCAAAGCAAGTGTCACTATTATCACTGCCTTTAGGGTTAAATATCTGAACAAACCCCTAACCCCTTTACAAGACTGAACAGAATTGGGAAAGAAAGAAAGGCCATATTGCTCGGAGTGCTGTGAGATTTGAATCTGTTCCTATTCGGCATTATAAAGGAAAATCCCATTACACTAAGGCCTCCACTGATTCACTGAATTGGAGGGATTTATGGTGATGGCTGTTGGCTAGTGCCTTTGATTGACAGTAATCTGTTTGTTTCTCACCCAGTGATAACAACAGTATTGACAAGTTTTTTTTTACTACTTTCTGATTCTGCACTAAAACATTGGAATAGAGAGGAGAGGGCATATTCAAGGAGGTTTCAAGAAGGTTTAAGCCTGAAAGGATTTTAGGATAGTAAAAAAGATTGTGGCTTGGTTTGTAACCCATTGGTTTCAACTCTATGGGGCTGCAAAACTGAAACTAATTCTATAATCCATCCCTGCAGTGACTCAGATGGAACCTTACAGAGTTGAACAGTAGAACAGAAAAGTAAATAAATACTACCTTGTACTGAACTCCCCACTTCATCAACAACCTCTCCTACTTGAAAACTGCCACCTGAAATCAACATATCACAGCCCCGTTTAAGAAAAATTACTTTTTTATTGGCATAGCAACATGGTTGTTATGGTTACATAACTTGTCAGTGGTGCCCAAGATGCTTGATGATTGTCTTTGTCCCTCAGTTTTTCTCTCAGTTTTCTCTTTAGAAACATGTCAATCATTAAATCACAAAACAGAGAGAATTATGCAACATATTTTCCAGTAAATAATTATTAGGGGTTCAAGTGCGTAGACTGATTGTGTAGACCAAACTGTAAGTCGTAAAGACTTGAAACCTGAAGGCATGGTAGTACTTACACCATCTGTAAGGTCAACAAGGCTACCCCCAAACAACATGACGGGGAGAACCACGGTATAAATTGCTGTTCGTCACAGGCTCAAGTGTCTTATGTCATCAGAATTCTTGGCTCAAAACGTGTCGTTTACCTCGTATTTGTTCGTCACCTTTGCGAAATTTTGCATTTTTTGTAAAACTTTTTTGAACTAGTCTTAGGTTTTTCACCTGATCTTAACCAAACCCAGTGCCGGAAGATTCTATAGAGAGTGAATATCAATGATCATCAAAAAAAGTTGAACTTTCGTCTCTCTACCGCAAAGGGACGCTAAACATTTGAACGATAGACCTATAATAGACCTCCTTGTTCCGAACAACTTTGCCTCTAGAACCACTGCTGTCAATTAAACTGTTAAACAATAGAGATGTGAAAAACCCACTTTTGCTAATCTCCTAGGATTTTTGCTCAATCTGGAAAAAAACACTGCAGTGCAATTCTCTGGACTCTTTAGGTCAATAATTATCAAAAAAAATGTTGAAATGTACCGTTTAGGAGGCTATAACGTGGTCATGTAGAAAAGGGGCTTGTCCAAATATACCCAAAACCTATAAAGCCTGAATAAAAAGTCAAAACTTCACAAAACCTGGTAAGCACATGCGACAGGTGATTCTAAACAAGCATGTAAAGTTTTAGGGAGATTGCACCACAGCTGCCGCTATAACATTAAACATTAAAAACAGCATATTTCTATGGCAAATTACCTGTATTTGCCAAATCATTGATTAAGGTGGTTACAGGCTTGCTGTTTGCAGCTATATTATATACATATGAATGGTCTTACTTATGTAATGCATACATAAAGTAAAAACTAATTTATATAGGTGTCATTTTAAAACACTTATTATTATTAAAATCATCTAATGTTTCTGAAAACAGGTTATGTGGATATATGTTTTATGTTTAGTCCATTTTTATTTTAGTTTTTTAAGTTTTCAATTTCATTTTTAAATTTTAATTTCTATAGGTGGAATTTAAAACATTGACTATGAAAATCATCTAATTAGATGATAAATTAGATGTAAATGTAATGTTTAATTGAAATTATGTTGTGTGTGCTTACTCTTTTAATTCTAGACATTTAAAATTAGAATTCTGCATTCTGTTTACTTAAAATGTTAAATTATTTGGAATTTTAAAAAAGGCATTCTCAGTTAAATAAAATTGTTAACCATTTAAATTCAGATCTAAATTCTGCATTCCATTTTTTACATTTAATATGTGGAATTTTAAAAAAAATTGTCAGTTAAATTCTAAATCACTGAAATTGTAGTCCTATTGAACAAAACCAGTTGTGCAGAACATCTGTGATGGTCCAACCGCAGGGCTTGTCATATAGTGTATCACATTTTTTTCATCTGTCTATCCACTTACAGTGACATCACCCTGAGAGTCCGATTGATGTCACATTAAAATGACATTTGATTCCGAACTACACTTTTGGGATATGGCTCTCAGTTTTCTAGTTTTCTCTGTCTCTTGCTCATCTGAGTTGAGCCTGGAGGACTTTTAACCGGATCTTGCTTCTGAGTTTGTGGCTTTATTGTTTTACTGTTAAAGAGGACTTTATGAGCATCCAACACATGCTTGTTGCATGCAAAGCATCAGGTGAATGATTAAGAATTGAAGCCTTTTCATGTTGAATTGAGTTGTCACAGTAGGAGAGTGATAATAGTGAGGGGGGAACCATGAGGAACTGCCCCCTACACTTAAAAATAAAGTAGGCCCATTCAGAAGCATGGAACAAAAGAGACAAGCTTCCTCTGAACACGAGGCTCTGTTACAGTGGAGTGACCCTAGTTCATGTCCCACAACGGGAGGTGAGGGATAAAAGACTGGAGGAGACAAAGAGGCGACTGCAATACGGGTGGTGTGCTTCAGGCTACACAGCTTACTAGGAGGCCTCTAAAGCCTCCAGGGCCTCCAGTGACAGGCATGAGGATACAATAGAGAGGCCTGGGAAGGGGAGGCTCAGACTTGGGTAGAGTAAGCCGCATCTGGGCTCTATAGTCTGACCGTCTGGAGCACAGATAAGCTTCTTGCCATCACATGTGTTTATAGTTTTGGCAAGCATAAATGGATGATCATAAATATTATGTTTTGCCAGGAAGCTCTATCAGTGTCAATACTAAAGTTATCAGAATGGAAACCAGTTACCACTATGGAATAAAAAAATAAAAATAGTAATTGCAACTTTTTATCACATTTTTCTCACAATTGTGAGTTTCTATTTCACAATTTTAATTACAAAATATAAGAGATATAAACTCAAGAAATGTGAGATGTAAAGATGTTTAAAAGAAATGCTGAATTATGAGACATAAATGCAGAACTGCAATTTTTTTTTTTTTTTTTAATTCTGAGGTTTTATGTTTCTGCCATGGAATAAAAAATAAGGTAACTGTGACTTTTGAACTCAAATTTTATTTTTTTCTTACATTTGTGGGTTTATATTTCTTAATGAAGACCTTTTAACTCAGAATTTCAAATTATTAACTTGCAATTGCATGTTAAAGGGGACCTACTATGGAAAAATCACTTTCATAAGGTGTTTGAACGTAGTTGTATTGCTGTAGTGTGCGAAAACAAGCAGCATATAATGGTAAAAATCCACCCACTGTTTTTTTATAATCCCAATAAATCATAAACAGTCTCTCTGAACATGCCATTCCGGATTTCTCCCTACAATGACATCATCTTAGGGAAAAAGTCCTGCCCATTTGTGACGATCTCTGCCCTGTTAGCATAGACACAGCACTGAGTGAGAAGCAGCAGTCCACCTTTACTGTTTTCTGAAGATATACACTATCAGCACCAAAGAGACACCACAAGTGTCATGTGTTGGATGCACCAACATACATAGGAGTCTCCTTAGAGACACAGTGGTTACATTTAATTTGTAAAAGGAAATGTCCCGGTGAAGTCCCCTATTTGTTTAGGGATCAATACCAACACAATACCAACATCAGCTCCAGACAAAGTAAGTATAATGCATTTGTTTTCCAAACTGTCTTCCTGAAAGCGCTTCTTGGCACTCTGTAAGGCTAATGTTGCTAAAGCTAGCATTGTCTCTCTCTGCCTGTTTTCACCAATGCTGCCTTCACGTGCTACCAGAATGATCATAAATAGGAACATGGTAGTTAAAAATTGCATATGAAAGGAATGTGGAGTCAACTTGAATCTGTCAAGCTCATAATCACAAATGGGATTTATAAAGTTTGTAATTGCACGCAAAGGCACTGTGAGACCAACTATGTCGTTATTTTTATAGCGCCATGCTTCCCGTCTGTGTAATTCATAAACACGTTTATTATGCACAGTACAATCAGATGACTGACTTTTAAACCGATTCCGGTTCAAACATATAATGCTGAACAAAGCTACTGAGAGTTTCTGACATTTTCAGTGTGTGAGATTGTCCTGTTTTTTTCTGCTGGCTCTTGAAGCTCCGCCCTCTTCTGAAAAGGGGGCTGGGAGCAACAGCTCATTTGCATTTAAAGGGGCTTGTACCCAAAAAGAACCTATTTGAACAAGCTATAAAAATCTTTTAGGAATTTTGAGCAAAAATTCACTTACACACTCTGGGGACATCAGAGACTTATTTTACATCTTGTAAAAAGGGGCATAATAGGTCACCTTTACCTTCTGCCAGTTACCTTCACCGACTTTTTTTTCTCAGAATGGGAGTTATTTCTCTTACAATTGTGAAAATTCGGTATCCCCCGTTCTCTTTTCTCCCAAAAGACTGCAAGTTAACATTGCATATTTGATACTCATTTTGACAAAAAAAGAAAAACATCCTTTGCGTATGTGTGTGTTTGTGGGCTTTAGGGTGTAAAATGAGCATGGCTTTCATTTATAGTGATGTATGTGACCACAGGGATTTCACATTGTTGTCTCCACAGCTTCTGTTTGTCAGATGATACAGACATCAATCTTCAAAGTACTTCTGACTCAGTCATACGTTATAATGTATAGATCATACTTCATACTTTTTTTGTGCTGATGATGCAGACTTCTGTCATGAATCTTTTTGACACTTTCTGAATCTGAAACTGATTATTTTTAGCCAGTTACAAGTTATATTCAGCTGGAAGCCCTACATTTTAGTAGTCTGATGACTCGTCTTTAAATAAGGTAAGAAAAATTATTAAATTAAAGAATTCAAAGATGCTAATTTGGACTAAAAGAAAAATATTGTCTGTGTATACACTGACCAAAATTATAAACGCAACACTATTGTTTTTTGCCCCATTTTTCATGAGCTGAACTCAAAGATCTAAGACTTTTTCTATGTACACAAAAGGCCTATTTTTCTCAAATATTGTTCACAAATCTGTCTAAATCTGTGTTAGTAAGCACTTCTCCTTTGCCGAGATAATCCATCCACCTCACAGGTGTGGCATATCAAGATGCTGATTAGACAGCATGATTATTGCACAGGTGTGCCTTAGGCTGGCCACAGTAAAAGGCCACACAACCGCAGACCACGTGTAACCACACCAGCCCAGGACCTCCACAACCAGCATCTTCACCTCCAAGATTGTCAGAGACCAGCCACCCGGACAGCTGCAACAATGGGTTTGCATCGGGGTCTCGACCTGACTGCAGTTCGTCATCGTAACCCACTTGAGTGGGCAAATGCTCACATTTGATGGTGTCTGGCACTTTGGAGAGGTGTTCTCTTCACGGATGAATCCCGTTTTTCACTGTACAGCGCAGATGGCAGACAGCGTGTATGGTATCGTGTGGGTGAGCGGTTTGCTGATGTCAACGTTGTGGATCGAGTGGACCATGGTGGCGGTGGGGTTATGGTATGGGCAGGCGTATGTTATGGACAACGAACACAGGTGCATTTTATTGATGGCATTTTGAATGCACAGAGATACCGTTACGAGATTGTGAGGCCCATTGGTGTGGCATTCATCCATGACCATCACCTCATGTTGCAGCATGATAATGCACCCATGTTGCGAGGATCTGTACACAATCCTGAAAACATCCCAGTTCTTGCATGGCCAGCATACTTACATACATACATGTCACCCATTGAGCATGTTTGGGATGTTAGTGTGCTATTAGGTGCTGAATGAAAAGTGTCAGTCAAATGGATCGTAACTCATCAGGAGCTTGATTCAGCACTGAAGTTATGTTAAGACAGAGAGCATTTACAGGTTTGTGTCTCACTTTTTGTCTTTGTACCTAGACATTTATTTAAAAAAAAAAAAAAAAAAAAAACACTAAAAAAACTTTATAAACATGTTTTAAAGAAGCAGGAAATTATGTCACAGCAATTTTTTTTAAACAAAACTAATGATTACTTATGTATTTACATGTACAAAACTTTTTAATAACTATGCATGTGCATTTTAAAATAGTTAGAAATTGTCATCTTGGACATCATTATTTGTGACTAACACTAAACAGATTCACAGTTCTTCTTAGGATAGCTTATTAATGTCTGTCCTGTGTTCGTTACTGTATCCGGATTACATTTTTGTTTCTCAAGCTGTGAGATAATAGTTTAATGATTTAATACATCCACCATCTGCTTTATTTGACTTCCATTCAGAGAGTAACCAAACTGGCACTTAAGATGTTCCAAACATGAACTTGTTTTTCGAAATAATAAACCTGCAGACCCTGCAACACCTTCTATAAATGTGTATTGATGAGTGAATCTGCTCTACTCCACCCACTGCATGAGTCTCACTTCAGATGGCGCATGCAGAAATATGTGTCAGTAGTGCTACCATGGAAACCCAGTATCCAGACCATGGGATTTTATATCATTGATATAATGTAATCTTGCAAAAGCCTATTGCATTGTGTTTTAACATATATAACGCATTCATAGTCATTGTTTTATATAGTGTATCAATAACGTACGCTTGCCGCATTCCAACGCACTGAATATCAGATAGACTTGCTTTACTATTCAGAGTGTAACGTTAGCTATATTTCATGTTTATTTCTGCGAAGACATATTTCTGTTATCTTACTACCGGTATGCACGGTAAAAAGGGCGAACTTGGGGGGCTGTCTTTACGCGCGGTGCGCCGCCCAACCGGAGATGCGGGAGCGGACACTGGCTCATTCGCTCTGGTGCGGACACCGAAGTCAGCGAGGCATGTGTCTGGACACCGGCGTTTCGATTAAATAAAAAAGACACTTGCAGAAACCAAACACCTGAGCGTTTTCTTTTCCCACGGGCTGTTATTTGCCACTGGCCGTTTCTCGCTCCATCAGTTGTTTGAATTGCCACCTCACGCAGGATTGCAGCGCCCTGCTCTTCATAAACATTCGTGAATGGAAAGCAACTGCAGAAAAGACATACATCTTGTCAATCGCTTCTCGAATCATCTGCAGTTTTGTGATTGATTAGCTGGATCCCCTTGCATCCTTTGAGGGAAGATGGAGACCTTCTTCGCAGAGGTGGGCTCATTTTCTAATGAGGGAACGTGTCATTTCATCTGTTGTGCTTTATGTGCAATGCAAAAACAGTAGATTGTCTGCTACATTTGTGAAATAATTCCCCAATAGTCTTAAGATGTAAAAACCGGTGGATAATTCTCATTGGCTGCTCCCCAGGATGTTGCATGTAATGCTGTGTCCTCCTATAACAAACAGTGCCATTCTGTTCACATATAGGCGGCTTACTGTTTATCATTTTCAAATGCTTCATTAAAAGGAACCAATGCGTTATTTGACACGTTGACAGTAGTTTATGGTGATGTCGAGTGCATTGGTGTCTGCGCTCGCCTGGGCTGTGGCGCGCATGAGGGGGGAAGGGGCTGTATCTGATGTGATGTTTCTGCAAGGGTGCTATGCAAGGTTTTCTAAACCTCTCACATTTTACAAATGGTTTCATGCATCTACATCATTTGGTATGAATGAGATTAAATGTCTCTGATTGCAAATCCAGCACTTGGGTGTGTTGTGAAGGCTGTCCGGACATAATTGACATTATTCCCAAATTCCATATTTAGAGCATTCACCTTGAGTCTGACAGGAACATATATGCAAAGGCTCATAATGAACCTTTTACCCAGAATGCATTTGTGGTTTTGTTTACCTCATCTGTATTCTGCAGGACAGGCCTCACAACAGCATTTTAATCCATTTGTTTCATTTCTCCTTTATAGTACAATTAGATGCCCAAATCCTACTTGATTGAATGATTTGGTCATTGCTTCTCTCTCACACACTCTCTGCACACAAAAACACCTGCATTTTATCTAATACTGAATTACAGCATCCCCATTAAGCTATTTATCTTCTTGAGCGCATACTGTGTGTCTCATATGGTTTTAAGCAGTCAGCATTTAATCTGTGTCAGAGTGGACAGCACACCAACATAAGGCTTAGTGAGTAAATGACATTAATTGATGATGCAGACACTATGGATTTTGTATTTATCAGATAGAAGAGCTAGAAATAGCAAAAGTAGGCTATGTGATGGCCTAGGAACAGAGCAGGAGAACTTGATCTTTGGATTCTTCACAGGAGGGGCCATTAATTTAATTTATGGGGCATTTACAGTGAAATCTGTCTCTGTATGGGTTGTAATTGCTGGTCTTTCCAAGTGGTTCGGATAGCTAAGATGCTTGTGAAACATCAGCTAAAATGAGTACAACTAGCTGGTTTTTGTCAATGCAAAAATGGCTGCCAAGATGGGAGTTGTAGGTGGTTGGAAGGTGGTTCCAATGTGGTTTCTAAAGTGTTTTGAGTCGTTTTTACTTTATTGCTGTGGACCAAGTCAAGTCAATTGTCATCAAACATGTTCATGTCTTTCTTTCTTAAGTCGTTAAGAAATTATGGTTTTAATGAAAACATTTTAGGAATTATCTCCATATAGTGGACTTTTATGGTGCCCACGAGTTTGAACTTCCAAAATCCATTTTCAGTGCCGCTTCAAAGGGCTCTAAACGATCCCAGCTGAGGAATAAGGGTCTTATTTAGTGAAACGATTGGTCATTTTCTAAAAAAAATAAAAATGTAACCCTAAATGCTCGTCTTGTCTAGCTCTGCCATGTGCATGCATACTCTGTGCAGTCCTGTTCAAGACAGTTAGGGTAGGTCGAAAAACTTCTATCTCATTTTCTCCTCCAACTTCAAAATCGCCCTACATCGCCTTTTTTGTAAAGAGCGTTTAAACTTCTTTGCATGTTCACTTTGTAAACACTGGGTCGGTACTTCTCCAGCGATGTAGGACGATTTTGAGGTTTAAGGAGAAAATGTATGTTTTTCAACATACCCTAACTTAGTGGTTTTTAACCCGGTCCTGGAAGCACCCCTACCCTGCACATTTTGTATGTCTCCCTTATCAGACACACCCAATTCATGTTGTGCAGTCTCTACTAACGAGCTGATGAGTTGATATATATATATATATATATATATCAGAGGTCGCGTTACCTGAAAACTGTCCATCATTGACAGAATTTTTTTATCAGTGACGGATCCATCATTTTGACAGATTACACTGAGGGTGATCTATTGTAAATTATAGCTGTAATTCCCACCCCTGTCCAGTTGGTGGCGAGTGCGCTCCAGTCTGGTCCAGAACAGAAACGAAACTGTCACAAATGTTTTCCTATGTGTTTGATTATACGCAGGCAAGTACACAGAAGCTACAATGATCTGTCACGCCACATTAAAGAGCGCCGAAACGTTTTTTTTTTTGCTTGAATTTCCTAATGAAATGGACAGAATTTGAAATCTAAGACCTTGTTTCGTATCAAAAGTAACACAAAGCCTAGCCTATTGCTATTTATTGGAAGGAAGGTGCACTGTGTACTGTTCATTCATCAGCTGATGACAGCATAGACCAAAAAAATCAATTGGGATTTAAGAATCGATATTGGTTCATCAAAATGAGAATCTATTAAAATCGTAAAATTGTTTATTCATTTATTTTTGTTTACCCAGCCCTAGCGTATATTGTTGTTTAAACACTGCGCTGTAGTCCTGTAGCTTCATGATTAAAATAAAAGCTATTAAATGTGTAATTATAATAAAAAATATGAAAATTAAAATGATGGATAATAATAGATTATGACAGAATTTTTATGGCCCTGTCCGTCAAAATGTGTGTATATATATATATATATATATATATATATATATATATATACATACAGTAGTCAACATCATCACAAAATAAAAAAAAGTCAAAAAAGTTCATCAGATCCACTTCAAATGTTGACTACTGTATATATATGTATATATATGTTTGCCTTAGTCAGTGTTGGTATAGGGGTCAGAGGTCAAACTTTTCCCCCAAAGGAATGTAAAGCATACACTTTGAAATGGGGTAATACATGTAAGATGCAGTGGAGCACGTAAGTCACCCAAAATACAGACTTGACCCTTCTACTAATATCCTTATCTCTGCCCAGCATCCTAATGTGTCATCACCCAAAAGCATCTGAGGAGCTCAGGGGTGTTTCTTGAAATCCTGAAAGCTCAGTGACCCTTTAAAGCACAACACACATGCACAAACTGCTCTCATTCCTATTTTATTCTCCCTCTTTCTTTCTATCTCTCTTTTAGCACCCATTTCTCTGCTGTCTGCTCTGTGGTGACAGTTCAGGTTATCATTTTGGTGACTCAACAGTCCACACCTCCAGTCCCCACAGCAACATTGGAAAGGAGACATTTTTTTTTTACTGGGTCACCGCATGGTCCTAGTGCTGGGTATTTAATTTCAAAATCTCGAGCATATGGTTAGGAATTAACTAGATTTCCGAAATCAGGGAGGATTGACATTTTATAGAAAAAGTGTTATGAGATTTGCCATTGTTTTAAAAAATAAAATATCTTTTGCTAATTATATTGTAACAATTATGTTTCAAGGCTATTCTCTAATGTAGGCCACAGATTATATATATAAGTCTTGGGACTAACCATATAATAGCTGTGTTCAGATGAGAATTGGATGTGAAGGCCTACATCTTTACAGGAGGTTCTATTTTTATACAGTGGTTTTTTAAATCTCGGTTCAGAAAACATATCCTCATACTCTATTTGAACTCATACAGAAAATTTTAGCATTAATAAAGCATATCTATTTGGAGCACTGTTTTATCCAAAAACACCATTTTTTAAATGGTTCAGAATGTAACAGCCAAATTAACAGCTACTGAATTTCTCCCAATGTGGCATCCTGTGGTCACAATCAGGCAATTTGGCAAACCCAAACTTGACCTTGATGTCACACATGTTTGACCGTGATGAAATGTAAACACTATGTGAGAGTAGTTGTAAAACCAGAAATTTTGCATGAGTGCTGAGTGTAAGAGAGGATATGCACACAACACTCAATACTGAAATGAGTTTCCAGTTAAGTCTGTTGGTTTACTGTATGTAAAATGTAAGGGTTTGGATGGGTTTTTAATAACTGAAGCAAAAAATAAATAGTTTTTGTTTAGTTTTAAAATGTATATGTTCATTCAGTTTTAATTTTATGTTGATTTACATACACACACCTTCATCTTTGAGCCTGATCTGTTGAAATTGGAATCTAGGTGACTGAAGAGAAAACAAAAAGAGGGTGATTCAAAACATGTTCAGTCTTAATTTTTTATTTTTTACCTTTTTAGTCTGTGCGCATTTAAAATGACTTGACTAATAATAATACATACAGAAATGCTTGCAGACACAATTGTGCCACTATGACATGTCCACAATCTGAAGCAATGTTAACTGGAGAGTGCCAACCCAAAATGTGTCTCACCAAACACAGAGACCTATTTATAAAGATAGGCTGGGTAGAAAAGTAGAAAAAAGACAGGAAGTCAGAGAAAAGTGTGTTGAAAGATGGAGAAAAGAAAACATTGACTGTCTTCTGAATGGAATGGATGTTGGCAAGCCATTTATATTTTTATGGCTTTTGGCTATTACTGAAGAATTCCAGTATAGGAAATCTAATATAAAAACTCATGATGTATCGGTACTGTATTGGCCAGTAATGCATTTTTATTGCATGCTCATTTGCCCTAATTTAGATCATCTTGACATTATCCAACACCAAATAATCTAGTTTTTTAGTAACACTATTGGATTAATAATGATATGGATTCTTGTGAGGTTCTTGTGACGTTTTTGGTAGATAAAGTGTGAGAACGATTATGTGATTTGCTGACAGGTAGCAGAAGCTTGAGCAGGTGTGCAGCTGTTTCACAGAGCAAAAACCAAAGATCATTCAGTGTGTCGGTTGAGAAATCTGTTTTATCATTTATTACATGCATTCCAGGTCAGAGCAGAATTCATAGCATCCTTTCCTCCTTATGGTGACATGAGTTGGGTGTCCTCTCTTGCTCTCTGTGGTTCCGTGTCGCTGCATGGTTCTGAGAAAATCAGCCACTGGAGATGTGTGACCTATATTTCCTCAGCAGCTTCAATTGAAGCGAATGCCTCGATTCGTTCCAGTGTGAATCGCTCTCTCTTCTTCCTTTCTCTGTGGATCATTTTCTCTTCAACATTGCTGTCTCATTGCTGTCTTTCCACTCTCTTGATTCATCCATTTCACAGGCTGTTTGAAGCAGGGGGCTTCAACACTGACTTCTCCTTTAAATTATCTTTTGTTATCATGTTGGGCTTTGGAAAAGATATCTTCATTTTACATTCCCCTTTTCTTCATCATGCTTACTTTCGGATTTCTTTATCCTTTTTCAGCTTGATTGTGCTCCATGTTTTCATAGTTCTAAAGGAAGCTCTTAGAGATACTCTGTCTTCTTTTGATTTTTTTATCCTGGCACCTGTTTGGCTGCTTTTGAATAACCTAAATGAGGTATAATTGTTGTACTGTGTGCATCACAGCTACATTGTGTGTCTGTGCGTTTACCTCTACTGGAAAATTTTCCCTTTCTTCAAGGGGATCTCTATCGATTAGGAGGTGTCAGATTCTCATTGTAAGATTAGAAATTAATTTCTTATGGATTCTTGTGAGGTTTCAGTTGAAAGTTGACCTTTTAGACTTTAAAGGCAACAAAGATATCCACATAATGGCGGCTTATTAAAGTAGCATTGTTCTACAAAGTGAATTTGAGTGCATTTTTTATTGGTCTAATCAAAAATCTTTATTTATGGCAAGTAAACATCAGCTAAAATGTTTTTAGTTTTATCTTAAAGGGATAGTTCACCCAAAAATGAAAATGCGCTCATTAATTATTCACCCTCATGTCGTTCCAAACCTGTAAGACCTTCGCTCATCTCCAGAAACCAAATTAAGATATTTTTGATGAAATCCAATAGCTTTCTGACACCGCTTAAACAGCAAGGGAGGACATTGTTAAATCATCAAAAATATCCTAATTTGTGTTCAGAAGATAAACGAAGGTCCTATGGGTTTGGAACAACATGAGGGTGCGTAATTCTTAACATAATTTAAATTTTTGGGTGAGCTATCCCTTTAAGTCATATTCTAAATAATACTGACCTACATTAAGTAACATTTTGTCTCCAGAAAATGTGTTGATGTTTTTTAGTTTGTAAGAATGTAAATTTTTCTCTTTTGTTAAATACAAATTTAAGGTCTAAACCAATGAAACCAAAAGTATAATTTGGAAAAACAAATTAACTAAAAAACAAACAATAAATTTGACTGTAACAAATTTAAAAAAAAGTTGATCCTAAAAAAAGTATCTTTTTTCAGTGTATAGTAGCCATATAATAAGCAGGCTCATGTTTCTTAAACCAAACTGTCAGGATTTATTTTGTGATAATGATTGGCTGCCTGTATATTATCTGTCCCTTAAAACATTGCAGCCAAATTTGGTTTCAGTTCACCCACATAACTGTATTATAGGATCATGAGCAGGATATACAGTAACTATGAAGGCTCTAAAATTCAGGATAAAGACAGAGACATGGAGAAAGACTAAAGGCTTGTTCACACCAAGGATGATAACTATAAAGATAATGATAAAGATATAGTTATAAAAATTGCTCCCAATATTAAAGATTAGGAGAGTCCACACAACAGCTATAATGATAAAGGCACAGAGAAATGATATCATTGGATATCGGGATATTGTCGACACTAATGTAGTTGTCTTTATAGTTATTGTTCTTGGTGTTAACAGGCTTTAAGATTGAACTGCATGTGCGTGCATTTTCAGTTAGAGAGACCAGCAGAGAGAAGCACTGAGCAAAGTTGTCTCTCCTGACCCAGATCAGCCGCCTCCGCCTGCCTGTGAAGAGCAGATCTGACAGACCGCTCCAGGGAAAAGTGCAAATCTCTTTCTACCACAGCTGATGCATGTGTGCCCCATCCTCTTCTTCCTCTCTTTCTCTGAAAATGCATGCCTTCATTATATGGTCTAGTCATTGTTCCGGTCCCTTGTGTATAATTAGAATGGCTTCTTATGAAGTCTCACTCGTCTGGAGTGATAGCTTTTTCTTTTATTTAAGTCAACGTGTTTGAGACTGTCAGAATATGAATTAAACCCCATACAGAGAGAGACCAGGGTGCCTCAATCGCAACATTAAATCTCAGCCTCTGATCATTGCAGGGTTTTTACTGAGGCACATTTTAGAACCGGAGGCTACTGAAGATGAGGGTTACTTCAGCCGTGGAAAATAAGGAACACTCTCTGTTTCTTTTAGGAAAATATAGGTTTGAAGTATCTGACCGCATGACACTGAAATTAAAGGGATAGTTCACCCATAAATGAAAATTCTATCATCATACAGCACATATCATACAGCACATATATACAGCACAAGCTTCTGTGTCTGCTATATGTGTGTTGATCATTGTTTAGATGCAAATAAAAGACTAAATTAAACATTTATTATTTAAAGCAATTATATGTCTTCACAGGATTTGGATTAAGCCTCTCACTTTCATGATTATCCCTGTAAAGCTGCTTTAAAACAATCTGTATTGTATAAATCACTATATAAATAAAGGTGACCTGACTTAAATTTTGTTTCAAAATGAATCAAAGTCACATGGGTTTGGAATGACAAGAGGCGAGTTAATGATGACAGAAATAGCATTTTTGGGTTAACTGTTCCTTTAAGTATAGTGTCTGTGTAATAAAGCAACATCAAATGGCTCTCACATAATCAGTGTTTATTTTTTATTTATTTTTTTATCATAAATTACTTATTAACTTATTGAAGCCTGTTTTTTCGCCACTGATTAAAAAAAAAAAAATCTCATAATTCAGAGTTCACATCTCGCAATTCTGACTTTTTTTCTTAGAATTGTGAAAAGCAAACTTGCAATACTTATAAATACTTATAAACTTATAAATGCGAGTTAAAATCTCACAATTCTGAGTTTTTTTTCTCGCAATTGTGAGTTTATATCTACACTCTAAAAAATGCTGGGTTAAAAACAACCCAGTTTGGGTTATTTGGCAACCGAGTGCTGGGTAAATATTGGACAGAACACATGCTGGGTTATTTTGACCCAGCTGATTGGGTTAAATGTTTCTACCAAACATGCTGGGTTATTTATCTAAGTCAACTATTGTTTAAAAATGATAATATTGCTGGCTTAAAATGGACTGGAACTTATAAAAAACACAGAATTACTAGAGGCAACAACAATAATTAGAAGTGGAACATTTATTATTAGGCAAGAACACAGACAAAATACAAGACAAACTGAATTTATTTGGGTGAATACAGCATAGTTTACAATATTACAGATTTAAACTTGTTTAACAAGTATTTTAGACATAAAAAATGTAACATTTAAACATAGCATTTAATTTTAGAGTATTCAACCATTCTCTGTAACCGATTTTTACAGGAGTAGCGTTAATTCTCTACCCGGGGTGTCACCGAAATCTGTGCATGAAAGGGCTGCAGTTCGCCAGCGTAACTGCGAACTTCAGACCGTGGCCTCACATTTTACTCGTAACTGTAAGATGCCGTGACTGACTCCAAAACCTGCCCGTAAACAAACAGTACCGACATTAGAGAACATATTTTAACATCAAATTAAATTAAACTCAGTATTATAACGAATAAAATCTATTTTATGCAAGGCAAAAGGCATTTCCTTCATGCGAAGTGACCGCTGCTGGTGCAGCTGACTGACATCCTTATGTTGCGTTGTGTAAAATAATACAATTTACAGCACTGTAAAGACTTTATAAATTAAATAAGATTTATACAAACCTTTATTTCGCTGAAGAAGAGCACCAAATCAGTGGCGCTAAGAACCGCTTTCTCCTGTAGAGGACTCAAAAAGCCCACTCTCTGACTGTAGCTCAGCAGCTGGGTTGTTCCGTCAGAGACTGACTCAACCCAGTGGTTTGGTAGAAAAAATAACCCAGTGTTAAATGACCCAGGAGCTGAGTTACAGAAAAATACCCAGCAACTGGGTAAAAATATTAAAAATAACCCAATAAAATTACCCAACATCTGGTTTAAAAAATAAACCAGATGTTGGGTAAAAACAGATGTTGAGTTTATATCACATATTTCTGACTTAAATTCTCAGAATTGCTAGTTTCTATTTTGCATTTCTGACTATATATCTCGCATTTACAAGTTTATATCTCACAATTCTGAGAAAAAGTTTCTCAGAAACTGCGTGAAACTGCGTGTTTCTGTCATGCAATTCTGAGGAAAAAAAGTCAGAATTGCAAGATAAAAAGTCACAATTACATTTTTTTTTCAGTGCCAGAAACAAGCTTCCATTGCAGAGAGATGAGAATGAAGTCAAAGTTTATTTTAGTTGACTGAGGGTACAGAAGCAGTTTATGTAGCTAAGTGATACTGGGACAGGTCAGGACTTCTGAATATTTTAGATGCTTTTTTGCTTATAGGTATTGCCAAGGAAAATAAGGTATCAGATACAAATTGGTTTTAGTTGTTGAAATGATTTGTGCATTTATTCAACATCTGAAGTATGAATCTACTTGGTGGTATTTGAACAGCACACTGTATGTGTGTGAAGGTTTTTTATTTGTGTAGACGTAGTCCTCACCTGAGACTCATCGCCATCTGTTCATACCAAAACCAGAATGTAAAAATGCAAGAACAGGAAAAAATAGTTAGGGAAAGTACAAAATTTTGATGCCATTATCAGTGTAATTTTCATTAAAGAAGCTCATATTAGGGGCACCATTTAATGTCTTTTACATATAGTCTAGCACTTCTATATGTATCTTCTGTGACTTTTTCTAGTTTTATGTATTCAATCCATAGGCAAAAGTGTAAAAGTTTGTGTCCATTTGCAACAAAACCCTTATTTTGAGAAAACCAGTAAAATGTATTATCACTAAATGTTTTCTTAACCACATTATTGCTTTGTCTGCTCAAGACTTAAACAGGAAGAGACAGTCTGACCTGATGTGGCCATGCCATCTGAGGCTAGTTGACATGTGCTGTCAATAATGACAGAGTGGCCGTTAAAAGATATTTCCACATGCAGTAATAATATCACATGGCTAATATTGTATTTATAGTTAGTATAGATACAGTGTATAGATAGACATTAAATACATTAATAATTTTATACATTTATAATATTTGTGTTTTAAGCACTGATCTTTTGAAATTTCTGTTTACTTAAGGAATTAAGAAAAAATGTACAGTATCAAAGTTTCTACAAAAATTTTATGCAGCATATCATGTAACTTTTTCCAGCTTTGATAATAATCAGAAATGTTTCTTGAGCACCAGATCAGCATATTAGAATGATTTTCAAATGATCATGTGAGGCTGAAAGGGATAGTTCACAAAAAAATGAAAATTTTGTCATTAATTACTCACCCATTACTCATGTTGTTCCAAACCTGTAAGACCTTTGTTCGTCTTCAGAACACAAATTAAGATTTCATTTTTGATGAAATCTGAGAGCTTTCTGACCCTGCATAGACAGCAATGCAACTACCACATTCAAGGTCTAGAAAGGTAGTAAGGACTTTAAAATAGTCCATGTGACACCAGTGGTTCAACTTTAAATTTATGAAGCTATGAGAATACTTTTTGCGAGCAAAGAAAACAAAAAAATTGAATTTATTCAACAATTTCTTCTCTGCTGTATGAGTCTTTACTGTGTGTTCACAAGAGTAGCTTCAGAAAATTAAAGTTGTACCACTGATGTCACATTGACTATTTTAAAGATGTCCTTACTACCTTTCTAGGCCTTAAACGTGGGAGTTACATTGCTGTCTATGCATGATCAGAAAGCTCTCGGATTTCAACAAAAATATCTTAATTTGTGTTCTGAAGATGAACAAATGTCTTACAGGTTTGAGGCATGAAGGTGAGCAATTAATGACAATATTTTTTATTTTTGAGTGAACTATCCTTTGAAGACTGGAGTAACGATGCTGAAAAGTCAGCTTTGCCATCACAGGAATACATTTGATTTTATTCAGATTTTAAATTGTAATAATATTACACAATATTACTGTTTTCCTTTTTTGATCAAAATAAATGCAGCCTTGGTGAGCATAAGAGACATCTTTGAAAATTGTAAAAATAAATAAATACATTGTATACAGACCCAATAATACAGACCCTAAAATTTTGAACAGTAGTGTATATAAATGGTACTTTCTCTATGTTCAGGATAATGAGTAGGTGAGAGGAAAGCCTCAAAATATATGCAGAATAATATGTGTAAGTGAGAGAGAGATGTACACGTCATAAATGAGGTGAGCTGGCTTAAAGCGACAATACAGACACAAACATACAGGCTAAAAATACACACCCATGCTGCATTTGACCTTTTGCAATCTGCACTAGAATCATTTTGATCCTCTGCATAGGCACTCAAAAATCAGCCCAGTTTTGGTCTTTATCTATCTGTGTGTTAAATCAGTCCAATTCCCCAATGCAATATTTCAGCTTTAATATATAACCTACTGCCCTGTCCACTCCACTATTGCCCTAGTTCACACCCAGCACCTGCTGCCACAACCTGCCCCTCTGTTGCCATGGCAGCCGTGTGCTTGTGCAAAACCCTTTGATCAAGTGGTGGCAGTTCGATGGGATTACAGTAACACAGCAGGTTATAATAGTGATTATAGTGCCCTTATAATGCTCACAAAGGCCAGGGTCATCTGTCTGAATCTTCCTAGTGAAATCCAGTGGGAAATCGCTCTTGTGTTATCTATGAAACTGGACAAATTGCATAAACCTGCGTGTAGCCCTTTGGTGGATTACCAGCTTGTGGTTTCTCTTTCTTGCTGGCTGTATAGGCGTATAATTATCAGAACGCAAACAGCTAGGCCCGCGATGTAATTAACTCCCTTTGTCATTAAAACTGCAGCTTTGGCTTTCCTGATTTAGCATCGCTCGTTTCCCCTGTGATTTCACCCTGCTGTGATTAGAGCCAAAATGGATGACTTCACGGGTGTTTCAGGTTAACCCAGCACTTTTTTGGGTCACTTATTATGAGATACTGCTACACTTGATTCTCATAATATCCATGTCACATTTTATAGCAAAATCAAAAGAAAAAAACACTTGCATGAAGAAAATTATTATTTTGTGCATATTTTGTGGGATTAACAGTGGGATTATTATTTTGATGTCAGTTCTATAACTTCCCATGACTTTGATCTACAGTTGAGGTCAAAAGTTTACATACACCTTGAGTATAATAAGAGGCATCATACAAAATGCATGTTGTTTTTTATTTAGTACTGACCTGAATAAGATATTTCACATAAAAGGTGTTTACATATAGTCCACAAGAGAAAATAATAGTTGATTTTATAAAAAAAAAGACCCTGTTCAAAAGTTTACATACACTTGATTCTTAATACTGTGTTGTTACCTGAATGATCCACAGCTGTGTTTTTTTGTTTTATGATTGTTGTTCATGAGTCCCTTGTTTGTCCTGAACAATTAATCTGCCTGCTGTTCTTCAGAAAAATCCTTCAGGCCCCACAAATCAGTGTCAAAAAGCATTTTTGTGTATTTGAATCCTTTTCAACAGTGACTGTATGCTTTTGAGATTCATCTTTTCACACTGAGGACAACTGAGGGACTCCTATGTGTACATTTTTTCTTATTTTGCCTAAATATCATATTTCCTTCATTTAATACTGCCTTTCAGAAGCTACAGAAGATAGTTACATGTTCACCAGAAGACAAAATAAGTTAAATTTACCCTGATCTTCAAATTCCAAAAGTTTTCACCCCTCTGGCTCTCAATGCATAATTTTTTCCTTCTGAAGCATCAGTGAGCATTTGAACCTTCTGTAATAGTTGCATATGAGTCCCTCATTTGTCCTCAGTGTGAAAAGATGGATCTCACCCTCATGTTGTTCCAAACCCGTAAGAACTTCATTCGTCTTTGAAATACAAATTACGATATTTTTGATGAAATCCAAGAGCTTTTTTGATCCCACATAGACAGCAGTGCAACTAAAACGTATAATATTACTTAAAGCAAAATATAATATCCTGCTTTAAATTTGGGGTCAATCGAACATACCAGACATAATTATTAATCCAAAAGAAAGTGGGATGTGGTTTGTTACAAATACTTAAACCTAAGAGTTCAAGAAGCAATCAAGTATGTAATCAATTTATAATTATCCAAAGCTACATAATAATGGCCTAGTGATTTATTTCCCTGTTTGCATACATCGATTGTTTGGCAATGCAGCACTGGCAGAACTTGCAGAAATGCTGCATGCAGTAACATCTGCTCTTGTCTGTACCTGTAGTCCATAAACACACATTCCCACCCTGTCCAGCACAGAAAACGTATATCATCCATTGATGGACAATTAACAACTCTACTGCCATGGTGAACCACTTGACCGTTTAGATCTCTGTCTCACTCCTTTTCCAGATGCATAAATCTGTCAGTTGGTCGTTAAAAAAGACATACAGGCGTGACAGAGAAGGGGTTTCCAGACAGGTCTCTCATTTCTTAGTCTTCCTTATTACTGCTTTTAAATCAAATTGGGCCAGAGGGGTGAGAGACCGTGTGAAGGACAGAGCGGGACGGAGGAATGGAGAGGATGAGGAGTCAAAACAGTGAAGATTGGGACTTTAAAACAGCTCAGGTCATATTCTAGCCATCACAACCCATAGCAGATAATCCAGAATAACACATATTGTATGCATATATGTCTTCAATATCTGTTATTTATTTAGAAATAACATTTTGACCAACTCTACAGCCAAATTTATTCGTTTTTTTTCCTCAAATTATATTTATGGTTTGGTTCAAACCTTAAGTTTTGTTGTAACATTAATTTCCCCAAAGATAAAAACATTCATTATTGACCCTTTTCAAGAATAAAAGAATCCTATAATAAAAATGCTCCATAAAACCAGTATGTGGGTGTCTTTAGTGTGTATTAGTATATAGGCCATAAATTAAAGGAGGAGGGGAGAGGTGTAGCAATCTGTGGCAAAGTCAAGCCTCCTCATCGTCTGTTTTCTTCAGTATGGTGGGAATCTCTCAGGCACAGCTTTTAGCCTGGCTTCATCTATCATTAATTTCTCTCACTCTTTCTCTCTGTCCTCTCTCTCCCACTCCCTCTCCTTCTGTCATGTATATTTGATAGCTGCACAGGAAGCAGTGTAATGGCATTTTCACACTGTTATGTGTGAACACACATGAGGTTAGGAGACGAGAGTGAAATAAAGGAGGTAAAAGGAGGAGAAAGATGAAAGGAAGGTAGTGGAGAGGTGAGAAAGATTAAGATATACCGCTGTATAGCTAATCATCAATTTCAAGCAGCAAAAGTAATTTTCTGTGCAGTAGGACATCAAGCGATTGTTTATAAACAGCCACTGAGTTGATTATGTCCTGTCAGTCAAAATTAAAATGTCCCAGATTTGTGTGAAATATCAAGTAGAAGATAGTAGTATTTGTTTGGTTTACATTTGTCTGTCATATACTTGTATCACTTTATTTTCAATGTCTCAGTTGGTCTTTTTGAGTTAATATTATATATACAAAATAAATGTGAAAAACATTATTTAGCAATTTTTAAAATGTATTTTGCTGTGCAATTAATTATCAGTGTTTTAAAAGGGCAAAGGGCATTAGATATTGGTATCATGTCATAGTTTCATTTTTGTTTGAATATTATAGTTTTTATTTTAATGCACTAAATTGTCTCAACTTAAAAAAAAAGAAAATCTTTAAAGGGGAACCAAAGTTAGATTTTTTTTATTATTATTTATATTTGCCTTTGTCTGAAAGCCTATCCAAACTATAAAAATGTCTTCAAAATTAAAAATGGGAAATCAAGGTAGAAGTTGTTGTTTTTTTTTTTTAATACTATAGTTTTCAAAACAGTTTTATGCACTAAAATTGCCTGGCCTGTAAAAACTGTTAAATGAACTGTCTGAATTGAGTCGCAATTCTGAGAAATAAAGTCAGAATTCTGAGAAATAAAGTCGGGATTCTGAGAAATTTTCTTAGAATTGTGAGCTTGTATCTCGCAATTGTGATTTTTTTTTTTTTTTTTTTTTCAGAATTGGAGTTTATATCCCACAATTCTGACTTTATAACATGCAATTGTGCAATAAAATTGTCTGGCCTGTAAAAATGAACTGTCTGAACTGTAAAAATTAGATTATATTTATGAGTATATAAACTCAGAACTGCAAGATATAAAGTCGCAATTCTGAGAAAATTTCTCAGAATTGTGAGCTTGTATCTCGCAATTGTGACTTTTTTCTCAGATGTGAACTGTCTGAACTGTGTTTGAAATTAAAAGGGCCAGTTAGAAGCTTAAACCTAAGGTTTATAATGATATTCTTGTATTCTCTTCTGTGAATTAACTCAGGATAATTCTAGATATTAAATATACAAATGACTAAATGTGGTTATTACAGTAGTCTTTTCATTCTTTCAGGCTTAATTTCAGTGCAGAGAGCAGCAGAAATGAAATCCTGAGAGGATCTCACAGGTTGTATTATAGTGATTTGTGTCTTCAGGACAGTGTGTCAACAATAAGGACAGAAGCTGCTTTTCAGATCACCTGAGCAGCTAAAATTCTCCCTACAGGGCAGAAAGATGGGCAGAGTGTTGGGATTATAACTGTGATGTCTGAAATGGAGCAGAAATATCTCAGAATGGTCATGTTGCAGTAACTGAGACTCCAGTGATGAACACTGAAATGTCAGCATGTTTAGAGCTGTAGAGGTGGGTGATGGGATGCAGCATTTTCTATAGGCCAGTGGGTTTATTTTCGCTTAGCAGTGAATACTCTTCTTCTTTCTTTTGCCATTCCTCTTTCTCCCTGTCTACTTGTCCAGCTGTATCATGCTTGATTCATAATATGCACACATGCTTCTGTTCTGCATTTTAAACACGTTGCCAAGTGTGCCACTTCCCTAATGCTATTTTAATCCTTACAGAATCATTCAGGCACTGTTCCACACACACCCTCTGTTTCTTACTGTCAATGTTATGGTCTGCTGGAATTGGTAAATCCCCCCACTGATGAGGTGATAAGAGGTTGAGAGGCTGTCTGGTGATGAATTATACTCATCATTAATTGAAGGTTAATAATGGAAAGTATCTTTGCAGGGAGATTTTGAAAGGCAGTGGTTTTCAAGGTTGTGCAGTGCAGACGTTCCATAAAAGCTGTTTGATGGGTTCAGTGAGTCTCTGTGCCAGACATGCGAATTTCCTGATAACTATTGTCACTGCAATTTTTAAAGGCACAATATGTAGGTTTTTGCCGCTAGAGGGTGCATAAACAAAACAAACAAAGAACCAAAATGCATAGTTTGATGACGCAGTGATTGAGTGTGGAATCATGGAAGTTGTAGTCTTCATCCTCACAGGTGATGCAATCCGCACTTGGGACTAGGGCAGAAATCATGTCCAAGTATGAGATAATGTATCAAGGACTTATTAAGGTCACTGTAATATGAAGCAGGGTTGGGCTGAAAGTCAGGAAGTGAAACAATTGCCTAATATATGTGTGTGTACTTTGTGTAATTAATTAGACACAATTATTAGGCAAACTCAAACTTTTATTTTGTATGCGATTAATCAAGATAAATAGTTTTTAAAATGATACATTTTTAAATAATTTTATTTAACTTGCAACTGTAAAATTACAATTTTAATATTTATGACTGTCTTAATTTCACTATATTTAAATGTTAAACCATTAATCATTTATTTTGACAAAAAAAAAAAAAAAACGGAAAGGAAAAAAGGAACGTCTTTAAAGCTTGATAAGCAGTTCTTATTACAAGAATGGAAAAGTGGTTAGTGCATGTTGCATTCCTTTAAAAAAAAACACCTAAAAAAAGTCATTGTGACTTTTTATCTCACAATTTTGACTTTGCTTAGATCTCGCAATTTAGATTTTTTTTTCTCAGAAATGTGTGATATAAATTCACAATTACACGTTAGAAACTTAGAACCGCATGATATAAACTCTCAATTGCAAGTTAATTCTGAGAAATAATCTTTCTTCTGACTTTATAACTCACAATTGCAATTTCATATCCAGCAATTCTGACTTTATAACTCGCAATTGTGAGTTTATGTCACGCAATTCTGAGGAAAAAAGCAAGAATTGCAAGTTTGTATCATGCAATTCAGAGAAAAAAGTCAGAATTGCGAGATAAAAAGTTAAAATTACCTTTTGTTTTTTTAATTCAGTGGCAGAAACAAGCTTCCATAAGTATGTCATTCACTTAAATTCATTCACCGTAAAAGTCCAAAAGTCTATATGTGTGATGAATCCTTTTTAAATGCATTTTGTAAATTTTTTGTATTTACATAGGTCATATCACATAAGAGTGCAAGAGTGAATGTCACTTAAAACAAAAGTCCAACAAACAAGTTAATATTGACAAATCATTTGAGTCCATGATTCAATGAATCACTCCTTAAGACAGGGACTGGCTGCCACCTACTGGTGGTAGTGTCATATTTATTTATCCATGACAGGCCTAAATCAGCCAGTGCACCAGTACAAAAACACACTCAGGAAAATACTGGGTCCCACTTTATATTAGGTGGCCTTAACTAATAATACTTACACTTCAATTAATCATTTAATACAATGCACTTTTTGTGTAGATACATGTTTTTACATTGTACTTTACTTTAAAAAAATACCTGCATGTAATTACATCTGTAATTCATCCCTTACACTTTAACCCAACCTTAAACCTACCCATACCACCAAACCTGTCCATAACCTTACCCGTATCCCACCTCAATAGCAGCAAAAGTGTCCTGCAATACAGTATGAACACAATAGGTACACTGTACTTATATTTTGATGTAAGTACATAGTAATTAATTTTGTTTAGTAGCTAAATATTGTTTAGTTATCGCTATCAATAAAATCATATCATTTTTTGTCAGTATCTCATACCCCTACTTAGAACTGAACTACTTTGATTAATCATGCAGCTCTATGGTCAGGATTAATGTTGCTGGTTCCTCAGGGGCTGCATCTTTTAGAACCTCTTGCATACCCCTTTCCTAGTAAGAGCATGCTTTCCTTATTCCCTCACATGTGTGTGGTTGCATATTTCTTTATATTTTCCAGTGAATGTAGCCTTTTTCTACTGACAGCTGTGCAAGAGCAACAGCAGAGTTATCTGTTGATGAAGACATTAGATTCTTTCATCTTTGTTGTGTTTATGCATGATTACACACTCCTGCTCTCCATAGGGTCTGAGCTCTCATTAATGATTCGTTCGCTCAGATCAGGGCACAAACCAACAGCCTCCTCATCTGTGCTAATTACTGTAGCAGCTCCTGATCCCTGTTAGAGATGCTATCTGCAGCTGTGTAAAGCCAGGAGTTCCTGATAAGAACATGGAGAACGCTGAAGAGGAAGACAAGTCAAACATTGTTAAGTCATTTTTAATTTCTGAAGTTCTTCCCATGCACACAACACACACAGTAGCGTGCGTGTGTAAAGATGCACGATTAATTAAAATAAAAATGAGATCACAATATGGCGTAGTGCAATTTCAAATCGCAAAGACTGTGATTTAATTAAATAAATACATGCGATCTGTGTTTCAGTGAAGGGTGAAACTGTGATCATTTACTCATGTGCTGCTCATCATCCAAGTCTTGAGCGGCATTGTTTACAGTAAATGCTGTTCCATAAGAACTCATCAGTGCATCTGCTCTGAGTTTTGGTTCATTGTAATGTAGGGCCCTGTGAAATCCGTTTTATTTTTTCCCAAATACCGTTTGTTTTTCTCAACTCCTTTTTAATGGTAAATTAAATTGTATTAATCAAAGAGCATGTCTAATTAATTAAAATCATGAAACTTCTACAACTTCACATCAATTAAATAAAGATTTTTTTTTTTTTAATTATGTTTAGCCTATGAAATGTTTTATTTTTTCTCACCATGTTTAATTGTTATCAAATTCTGTGTTTTTGCGTGTCTAATTATTGAAATGCATACTTAATTTATTCAAATTTATTCTTAAAATAGCCGTATAAAAGTTTTTTTTTTTTTACCCTCAGAAATCCTGTGTTGTGTATTTAAAATGTTCTGGTTATTAAATGAAGGCATAAAACATTAATTTAATTTATCTTTTAATTATTGAAAATTAAGCAAACTTTTTTTTCGCAAACAAAGGGGGATTTACTATTAAAATTAAAACATGGAAGAAATGTTGTATGATTATACCCGAAAAAAATAATGTTTGTTTCATTAGTAGTAGTAATAGTAGTAATAGTAGTAATATATTTCTGGCACAAAGTTAAACCGGACTTTTATTTTGACGGGTTGCCGTGTCTACATTTCACGGAAGTGACTAAAAATGCAATTCATCGACTGGCCGCTAGAGACTGGCTGCAAAAGGGAGTCAATTCCATAGACTCCCCATGTTAAAATGCCCAACTTTACAGCAGAAAAAAATATGTTTACAGCCTGGTACAAAACGTGGTCTATATAGCTAATTTTGCCCTTCATGTCAACTGTGAGGGGGGTGAATTTTTTCATAACTCATCCGTTTAATTTATATTAAGCCTTAAAGTTCTGCATAATTTAGGGCATGGCCACTTCAGCAACCAGCTCCACCCACGTCCCGCCTTTTTGCCCATTTTTAATTATCCGGGAGTGACGTGCAGTGACGCGATTCCAAGATGGCGACTGGCGACTCCCGCCCACTAAGAGCTTCAAAAAATGCTCCTCAGAAACCTACGGGTGACGTCATGGACGCTACGTCCATATTTTTTACAGTCTATGGATATAACGCTAGTTTGCCTAAAATGGAACAGTCAAATGCTGAAATCACCGCGATCGTCATGCGCGCTTTAGTGTGTGTCCTAAACAAAACCGCTGGTCTGCTCCATTCATTAAAACAGAGACATGCAGAACATGCTTGATTCACATTTAAATGGTATTTTTGCGGCTTAATATTTACAGATACAGAATATTTACAGATACATTTAGGATGCAATGTACACCAGCCATCTTCCTAAACTTGTAATTACAATAACTTATAAACAGGCTACGTTGCGGTACTCTTACGAACTTGCATTGAATGACACGTAAGAGAAGAAATTGTTGAATAAAGTTATTATTTTAGTTTTCGTTGCACACAGAAAGTATTCTAGTAGCTTCATAAAATTAAGGTTGAACCACTGATGTCGCGTGGACTATTTTAACGATGTCCTTACTGCCTCTTTGGACATTTTTTCCCAGAAGAGCAGGGAAATCTTTTTAATGTTTTCTAATGGAAATGAAACATGTACGTGTGTGTAGCTCAGCTGTCTGTTGTAAGTGTTTTTCTGCCTGGCTTGGTTCCCTTACCCAGGGGCAAAGCAGCCTGTCTTTTGTCTTCACCACTGTAGTTCCTCTGACTGGAGTTGGACGGCCCTGTCATAGTCAACCATCTGTTGACAAAGAATAGCTTCTATCTGTTTATCAGTCTGTCTCCCAGTCTGCCTGTCTGTCTGCCTATTTATCGTCTAGAAATACACGTGTTGTAGAGGAGGTTATCCGCTTCGGAATCAGTATGGTGAATGTCCATGTCTGGGAAATTCACACTCATTGTTTCGTTTGTGGTTTGGGGTGGACTCACACATTATTCTCTGTTTGTTTGTGGGCATGGGTAAGTTTATATATGTCCAATGAGTCAAATTTTCAATTACATGCTTGTCTAGCAGTGGTTTTAAACACTTATTTCAAAATCCTATTTAATAATATTCATGAATTCTTGTAAGCTACCATTGTGACAGTTCACCTCATAAACTGAGTAATAGGGAATTTTGTCACAAATACTGGATACTGGAAATCTAAAAGGATGTTTCCTCTGGGGCATTTAATGCTTTGGAAGTCATACGTGTTTTTTTTGTTGCCGCTGGTGATTGTGTATTGAGTTTCCTCTTCGCAGCTAAGGGCTTATCGATCCGTTTCCCAATTATTAGTAGTTAACTTCATACAGCTGGCCATAATTCAGTCTGGCGCTCACACGAAACAGCACTTTACTCTGGAGAAGAGCAGGAGAACACATCCGAAATGACATCATCGCTCACTATTTCATTAAAGCACAAACCTCCCATGATAAATCTGCTTAGTCTGAAAACGTTCCAAACTTCATTTGTATTTTTTTCTATCTTTGTAAGCGATTGTTTAATTCTTTTATACTATGTGAGGAATGTTGCTGGGTTATTCTGTTAAACATGTGCCTTGTCCAGTCTGATAGTGAGATGATCTTTGAAATAATTTTTGTTTTGTTTTGTTTTGGTTTTAAACATTTTCTTAGTTCCACTACCAGTGAAAAGTTTTTGAACAGTAAGATTTGTAATGTTTTTAAAAATGTTTTTCTTTTCTGCTCACCAAGCCTGCATTGCTCCAAAGTACAGCAAAAACAGTAAAATATGAAATATTTTTACTATTTAAAATAACTGTAATATTCAGATTTGCTGCTCAAAAAACAATTATTATTATTATTATTATTATTATTATTATTATTATTATTATGTTGAAAACAGCTGAGTAGCATTTTGTCAGGTTTCTTTGATGAATAGGAAGTTCAGAAGAACAGCATTTATCAGAAATAGAAATATTTTGTAACATAATAAATGTCTTTATAATCAATTTAAATAGTCTTTGCTAAATGAAAGTATTAATTTCTATAATTTCTTTACCTATATATATATATATATATAGATAGATAGATAGATAGATATAGATATACTGACTACAAGCTTTTGAATGGTATGTTTTAATAAAGGTTAAATAAAAAAGGTTTATATTTTAGATAACTGCTGATTCTTGGGTCTTTCTATTCATCAAAGAATCCTGTTTTACCAACTGTTATAAATATTGATAATAATAATAAAAAAATGTTTCTTGAACAGCAAACCAGCATATTAGAATGATTTCTGAAGGATCATGTGACACTTTTAGCTTTGATCACAGGAATAAATTACATTTTAAAATATATTCAAATAGAAAGCAGTTATTTTAAACAATAAAAACATTTCACAATCTGACTGCTTTTGCTGTATTTTGGATCAAATAAATGCAGGCTTGGTGAGCGCAAGAGATTTCTTTAAAAACATTGCACTGTTCAAAAACTTTTGACTGGTAGTGTGTGTATGTTTTTTAAGTGTAAATAAATTGCCTTGTGTATTTTTGAGGTATGTCAGAATATAATGTACACTGAAAACTTAAAAAAATGTTTTATTTTAAACCATTTTCACTTAAAAATTGTAAGTACATTTAACAAATAATTATAAAAAAAATTTGACTATATTACGCTGCTGCCACACAGATCTAATATGAACAAGTGATTTCTTTCCCAGCTGTTTACCTTCACAGACATAACCGACTGTCAGAATTTAACGTGACATACACTTAAGGGCAATAAGACATGAAGGAGAACTTAGTTTAGTACTCACATGCTGTGTCAGCTGCTTTCTGTGTGCGTGTTTTGGATGTGTGTACTCATAAAACAGTGTGTTTCTGCTTCCACTCAAATAGGTGTTTCAAAATGATATAATGATCTGTGGGGTATTTTGAGCTAAAGTGTCACAGACATATTTTGGGGACACCTGAGACTTATATTACATATGTGACCCTGGACCACAAAACAAGTATTAAGTAGCACAGGTATATTTGTAGCAATAGCCAAAAATACATTGTATGGGTCAAAAGTATCGATTTTTCTTTTATGCCAAAAATCATTAGGATATTAAGTAAAGATCATGTTCTATTAAGATATTTTGTAAATTTCCTAGCGTAAATATATCAAAACTTATTTTCTGATTAGTAAAATGCATTGCTAAGAACTTCATTTGGACAACTTTAAAGATGATTTTCTTAATATTTTGAATTTTTTTGCACCCTCAGATCCCAGATATTCAAAAACTTGTATCTCGGCCAAATATTGTCCTATCCTAACAAACAATAAATGATGGAAAGCGTATTTATTCAGCTTTCAGAAAATGTATAAAACTCAAGTTTGAAAAATTGACACTTACGACTGGTTTTGTGGTCCAGGGTCACATAATGTAAAAAGGGGTATAATAAGTCTCCTTTAAATAACATTATGGCAGTTTTTTTGTCTTTTTGATTTTTAAAATTATTTAGTGTTTTAAAAGGGGAAAAAATCTCATGGTAACAGAGTTTAAACTGTAATAATGTAATACCGTAATACTGTAAAAATGACCCAGTTGTTTCTTTGGGGGAGACTGTGCATGTTTCTTTTTATACTTTTTCTTTTATATATTTTCTAAAGTGCTCTTAGGGCATAAGTTTGGCCTTCACTTTACTGCTTTGGAATACTAAAACGCCAAAAAACAACAACAACAAAACTTTTTTGGCTTGAATCAGACTTTTGTGTCTAAGCATTGTGTGTGGGCATCTGTGAGTGTTTGCAAAAGAAAAGCCACCCACAGGTCACCCTGTAAGTCATATATTTCCACACTGTATGACTACATGAAGATTTTGTGTTTTATTGATGTGTTTTTTTGTTCTGTGGCTCTTAGGGACATATAATCTGGGATTGTGCTGATTTATGTCTGACTGCTTTTGTGTTTGTTTTGCAGGGCTCTCGAGTGTGGGTGAATCATAAAGATCAGCTGGTTCCGTCTACAGTAAACTCCTGCGGAGATGGAACCCTGGTGCTCACCACCGACTATGGGGAGGTAAGACTCAGCAATCTGTCATAAACACACACACATGAAAACACACAGATGTTGCCCTTTATGGCTGAATGGGTGTTGTGTGAGTCAGAGATTACGCTGGGGTGGTATTGTGCTCTGAATGTCATCATAACAGGGCTGAGGAGCTGTGTGTGTGTGCATATGCATGTTTGTGCGTATGTCTGCCATCTGCACGTCTGAGGCTAAATCAATGCAATCACCCTCCCTGTGAAAAGAGACTATATCATATAACTGACCATAATGCACTCCAGCATTCTACATGAGCTTTTGGCCTGTTCTGGTGCAATGTGATATACACAGAGAAATAATCACAGAAAAAAAATGCATTATTGAAAGAGAGTAGGAGAGAGAGAACACTCTTCTTTTAGTGAAGAGATGTCCACTAATATATGCTGTCATGGTAACAGGGTGTCCTTTGAAAGGTGATGCAGCTGGAGAAAATTGTATCAGACCTTTCGATGCCCAACAAGCCAGTGCTTATAACCAGCTGGTATCCACCTTTTTCCTGAGTAACCGATGAGCGGCGCCATGATGGATTCTAACTTCCATTTGGGTGCTTTAGCGTTCTGGTTTCCATAAAAATCCATGTTAAAACGGGGTAAAAAAGATCAACTGAATTGGAACTGTTTCATTATAACTAAATATAATAATGTGCGCAGGTTTAACGTTAGATTATCAGATCGGAAAATATGTTAATTTGACTAGAAACACCAAAAATGTAAAGCACCGTTCCAGTCAGACGAGGCTTCCATGTTGAGAAAAAGGTGGATAACTGGACATGCAACATGTAGTTATATATAGACTGAAAAATACCAGTAAGCTGGAGAAATAGTTGCTTTTGCATTAGCTTTCAGCAATAAGAACTTGCTAGGTTAAGTTTTTAAATTAGATAGATTTCCAGCAAATTCAGTGTGTTAGATTAATAAAAAAAAATTGAGATTAGTCACAAACCTTTATCTAAAGTCATATATACAGTATGTTTAGCTTTGTCTGCAAACATGCAGAATAGTCATATGGGGTGATTTATAGAGATTGTAAATTAAATCTATACGAACTGAGTGGTTTAAGTCATCTGAAGAGATGAATATTTATTTGTTGAATATTTTTATTTACATATAAACATTTATCAACAAACATACATAGAGCACATTAAATATAGTAAACACAAGCTCTTTTTGATTTTTAATATAATTCATACTTTAAAAGGGGAAAAATCTGATGGTAACAGGGTAAATATCAAGTAAATTTACTATATAGACTACCAGGCAAATATTTTTGAGATTTTTTTTAAAGAATTCTCTTCTGCTCACCAAGCCTGTATTTATTTGATCCAACATACACCAAAAGCATTGTGAAATATTTTTACTATTTAAAATAGCTGCTTTCTATTTGAATATATTTTAAAATGTAATTAATTCCATGTAATTTTTCTGAATTTTAGCATTATTACTTCAGTCACATGATCCTTCAGAAATCATTTTACTATGTTGATTTGCTGTTCAAGAAACATTTTTACGATCGTTATTATCAATATTTAAAACAGTTGAGTACATTTTTTTTCAGGATTCTTTGATGAATAAGAAGATCCAAAGATCATAATTTTTTTTAAATAAAAAACTTTTCTACACGATTATACACTATACCATTCAAAAGCTTGGAGTCAGTATCTTTTTTTTTTTTTTTTTTTTTTGGAAAGAAATTATAGAAATTAATACTTTTTTTTTTTTAGCAAGGATGCATTAAAATGATTAAAAGTGATGATAAAAACATTTATAATGCCACAAAAGATTTCAGATAAATGCTGTTCTTTTGAACTTTCTAGTTCAGATTAGAATGATTTCTGTATAGATCATGTAACTGGAGTAATGCTAAAATTCACCTATGAAATCACAGGAATAAATTACATTTTAAAATATATTCAAATAGAAAACAGTTACTTTGAATAGTAAAAATATTGTAAAGTTTTGGATCAAATAAATGCAGGCTTGGTGAGCAGAAGAGACTCTTAAAAAAAAAAAAAGAATCGTATTATTCAAAAACTTTTGACTGGTATTGTATGTTTACTATATAGCATATTTTTCAACTGCTCGATTGCTTGTTTTGTTACAAATCATATTCTATATTGCTCACCTGTAATTGACTAAATGCTACTAAAAGGCATAAAGATATTATAAACATTAAGATTTTCTGCTAATCTTTTTTGAAACTATGTGTCTGAAAAGTGCTAAGCAAATTCATTTAACCTGACAATTTGATTTGAATATACTTTCATCCTTGGGCTGTAAATACAGCTACAGTACAAAGACCATGGTAACCTGAAAAGTCCAAAAAGTATTGGATAAAAATATAAAAAATTACTTTCTGAAATAGTGAAAATAAAGTTAATCTGCCATTGAATCACATCAGGATTTGAATGCAGTAGCCATCTTTTGAGATGGTCTCAGTTATAATTAATAAAAAAATCACTCAATAGTTTGCAAATGGCTTCTTTTCCATTCTCATGGCTGTGAAAAGATGATGTGAGAGCCTTATTATATTTCCTTCATAAATGTCCCGCTGGGCTTTCGTTTTATTATTCCCTGTGCGTAAATGGAAATGGAACGATTGTATTATCTCATGTAAAACACACCTCAGAGAGATTTAAGTAGTTTCTAAATAGTTTTGTCAGTGTTATGGAGTCCGTACACCAATCTTTGGGTGTCTAATTACATTTCTGTACAATTCAGTGAGCAGAACTGCCTCTGTTTCTGGATTTAATTGTAATCAAATGCTTGTATTAGCAGTTAAACTCCCTCACAAACACACACAGACACAGTGCTGATCGAGGTAAGTAGTTTGTGATGGCTGTGGGTTGTTGGAGCTGGCAGAGCTGTGATGTCAGGCTAATAATAACAGCTGTGCTGGCCTGCATTTAGCTCAGAGAGAGAGAGACTGCACA
Organism: Labeo rohita; assembly: GCF_022985175.1. Taxonomy (NCBI): domain Eukaryota; kingdom Metazoa; phylum Chordata; class Actinopteri; order Cypriniformes; family Cyprinidae; genus Labeo; species Labeo rohita. The sequence continues at coordinate 8,186,019 of NC_066874.1, read as the reverse complement.
GCAGGGAAGGGTTATCTGTATGTACAGATGCATAAAGGAAGCTTGTTTGTTTTTGTATACAAACATTTTTGTTTGCATGTGTGTGTGTTGCATATGTTCATTCATGTGTGTGCTTGGTAGGTGTAGGCAATATGGCATGAATATCACATCATAGCTTTTTTTCATACAAGATCACAATTCACAGTTTCACCTTTTTTAATGTTGTTTTTAAGACTTGAGGGTGAGGGTGATTAAATGATGACTAGCAGAACTTTCCCTCTCAGTGTAAATTACTCAAAAACATAGTAGTAAAAGAAGCAATAAAATAAATATTAATTTTAGCAACAAAAGATGGTGTAAAATGCTATTTAGGAACACTTTTTAGTGGTAACTCAAATAAATATGTAATCTTTTTCCCACCAATCATTTAAAATGGGTATCTGAATGAACAGAATCTCTAAAATGATTCAAACTTCCCAGTTCTACAGCTCAGTCCAAGGTTGATTTCAAAAACGCATGAAAAACATCCTTTAGGTTTTGAGGAGTCTATATTTCCCCAATATTTCCTGTGTGCTGGTAACCTTGATGATTCATGCCCTGAACACCAGAGAGCTTGTGCTGACATGAGAATATTCAGTAGCTTTCTCTGCAGTAGTCCAGACCCTCCTCCATAAATCAATACACAGATCCAGCCTTCTGCTGGGTCTCAGGCAGCCTCTCCAGGAAACCCCAACATCTTCCAAACTGTCTTTCTGGAGGTCTTCTCAGCCATTGTTTTAGCCCAGAGCTAATCCTAAAGTCTTGGTTTAAAGGAGTAGAAAAATAGTTTTGCGTGTGTGGGGGATTTGTTCTGAAATGGCAACCCTGTTAGAGAATGCTGAATTTTTAATGTGGATTTTAAGGCATTGTATAGTACAGGGCTGGATGCAAAGCGACATCTCTCTCTCTCTCTCTCTTTCCCTTGCTTTATTTCTCGCTCTCGCTCTCGTTTCTGATTTGGTTAATAATTTAGTTAAGTATGGGTGTGACCCCATTCCTGCAGTGGTTCTGACCGAGTTACTGGGACAGAATGAGTACTACAGTAGGCATGCATGCATGCTTGTATGGATTGTATGTGTGAACTGAAACATTTTAGAAACCTCAACTATGATGTACAAATGTACCCAAGAAAATTCAATCAGATCAACTTGCTACGTTTTTGCAACATTATGAAAAATTATATTTGTTATATTAAATTTTGCATAAACAACAACCCCCTGTCTTATTAAAGAAATAGTTCACCAAATATGAAAAGTTATAAATATGAATATCATAAATATGAAAATGTACTCACCCTCAAGCCATCCAAGATGAAGATGAGTTAAAGAGTAGATGAGTTTGTTTCTTCAATAGAACAGATTTGGAGAAATTGAGCATTACATGACTTGCTTACCAGTAGATCCTTTGCAGTGAATGGGTGCCGTCAGAATGAGAGTACAAACACAGGGTTTGTACAAGGTGCTTAAAGTGCTTGAAGTACTTGACTTTGACTTTATTTAAATTTAAGGTCTGGAAAACCCTTGAAAATAGCAATATTCCTGAAGAGGTACTTGAAAAGTGCTTGAATTATTGAAAGACAGTGTCAGTATAGTGTTTTTTTTTTTTTTTTTTAATTGTGCAAATTTTGCTTATTGACAAAATTAAACACTTATTTCTTAGATACAGTGCCGTGTAATCATGGCTGAAGATGTGAAAAGAGGAACAGACAAACCGAATCGAGTCTTTTACGCTGGATGTCACTCGATCATTAATTTCAAGCGATTCACTAGTAACTTCACTATTCATTTTCGAATGTCAATATTGCCTGTAATGATTTTAAGAAGTACGTAGTGGTGGGTGAAACGAAGCTTTTCGAAACTCTGAATCAGTTTTTTGCGTCGCAAAATGATTTATTATTTCAAAACGCTCCAATCGGATCGCGTATTGCAAATCGTTTGATTGAGATCGGGACTTCATAGCGTGTAACGCAAATCATTTGATTTAGATCGGAACGGATTTGTGAATCATTTCGCATCATTTGTTTCAAAACAGGATTTCAGAGCGATTTCACAAGTCTTTTTTTCTGATTTTTTTTTAAACAGTAGAAAATATCAAACCATTAAGGCACTACAGTTATAAAAAATATACACAAATACAAATCTCTTAAGAAAAATAACTGTAGTTTTACTACAGTAAAAGTGTAGTATACTTTATAATACTTCAGTAGTAATACTTTGCATGTGCTTCACTTTATTTTTGCAATTTTTTTTATTAGTTTTTTTTATCTATCTATCTTTCTTTTTAAAAATTTGAAATAGAAGACATTGTTCGATAAGTGAGATCTGATTGAAGTCTCTAAAAATCCAAAAAGTAGTGCTTGAAAAGTCCTTGATAGTCCTGGAATTTAATTTTACAGAATCTCTACAAACCCAGCAAACAGCGGATGAATACATCACAATAATCCACAAATAATCCACACAACACCAATCTATCGATTAACATTTTATGAAAAGCTGTGTTTGTAAGAAACAAAATACCAGTCCATAATCCATATTGATTCTTCCTCTAGTAAAAAAAGTCCATTCCCTGCTGTCCTCTCACTTCAAAATTCACCACATATTTTGCCTGTTTTCACTTGTAAACAGTCCTTGATCTGTGCATATTTCACTCTCGGCTTAGGTAAAATGACTTTTTACTGCAGAAATCAATATTATGGATAGAGGGCTCATATTTTAGCCAGAAGCAAGAGTTTGAAGTTAAAAACATCTTCATGAATTTAATACAAACGCTTCACAAGATGTTAACTGATGCACTGTAGTCATGTGGTTTTTTATCATCTTATTCTGACGGCACACATTCACTGCAGTGGATTCATTAGTGAGCAAGTCATATAATGTTACATTTCTCCAAATCTGTTCTGATGAAGAAACTAACTCATGCACATTTTAATGAGGGTGCGTACATTTTCAGCAAACTGACATTTCTGGGTGAACTATTCCTTTATGAGAATAGGGTAAAAGTGTTTTAATAACCTTCTCACGACTGTAAAATGCTTTTGTAATGTAGTTATGCTAGCAGGGGTATATTGTGTTGGTAAAGAGTTTGATTCCGTCATAGAAGATTGCATTGTCAGCCTTGTCCTTTTAGGTTGAATTTGAGGATGTGAAAAAGGTCACTTATAATGTCGATGGTCATAATGTTGGCCTTGTCCTTTCAGGTTGAATTAGAATTTAAGTGACTGCTTTTGTATATTTTGTCAGTATATCAGTAAATCTGGTGTTTTGTCGCATATTTCTCGGTATCAGCTGGAATAACTGTATGTGGGTTTTTTTGGTGGGTGTGTATTTGTGTGAGCCCTCCGGAGCATTGGTCAGTGAGTATCTCCTTCCTACAATTCACGCTGAAGTGAGTCTTCTGCTTCAGTGCCTCAGTGTGTGTGTGTGTGTGTGTGTGCGTGTGCAAGTTCACCTAAAGCGTTCACAGGTTTGTTATAGGATTTAAGAACTCTGAGGCACAAATATAGACTGTGACCTAAATTTGAGAAGTTAACTATAAGAGTTTAATGCAACTCTGAGCTACAGCGCTCCAAGGCGTCTTACCCACCCCCTCCTGAGATGGCCTTTCCGTGTGTCATCATGTATGTGAGAGCTATTTCTAAATAATTTCACATTGAGGCGCATTAAAAAAATCCATATATTGTTTGTGTTATTTACATATCACTGAACACAAGCCTATTACTGGCCTGTAGTCGCCAGCAATCCAATTGGTCATTAGTCTTTTTAAGCTTAAACTGAGGTGTCTTTCACACAGGACGTTCTTTTATTACATCTTAGATATAATTTTTGGTCTATATGCACAGACAAACAGATGTCTTTAACTATTATGTCACATCTCACTGTTTTTCAGTGTCTAACTCCATGTGGGCTATGTTTTTAATTCAAATATAAACATGCATCTCAGGGCCCCCTGCATTCTGTTTCGCTTCTATTTCTCTATAGGTGTGAATGTAGGTCACTGGTGCTTATAGTCTCTCTATCTCTCTCCTATGCGCTTTTTTCAGCTTTCGCCTGAATCATGCAAAGCAGCTTCAAACATCAAACAGATTTGCTGGAATATCCATGCACTGAGGGGAGAGAGATGGAGCGACTGTGTGCTTGTGTGCATGTGTGAGTGGGTGGGTGGAGAAAATGGAGCATGAAGACCTCCTCATCTCCTCTTTTTAGCGTCTAAACTTACAAACATCACAGACTCATAACCAAACATACACATTTACGTAGCTCTCTAAATGGGGACATTACATATACTGCTGTTGTTTTTATATACAGTAAGTTATAAATAAATATGGTAACCTAACCCTAACCCTAACTGAAAACATTTGCATTTGTTTTATGCATTTTTATTTAAAAAACAACAACAACAACAAAAACTTTTTTTACAAATGTGACCCTGGAGCACAAAACCAGTCTAAGACAGTCTTAGCTTAACAGTTTAAGCGCAATAAGACATGAAAGAGAACTTAGTTTAGTACTCACATGCCGTGTGACAGCCGCTTTCTGTGTGCGTGCTTCGGATGTGTGCGCTCAGAAAACCCTATATCAGAAGTTTAAACTAATACGGCTTCAGCGTGATAGACATGATAATCAAAACCAAACAAATGTTGTTGGCAGAGTATCTGAGGTACGAGCTGTAAAGGCACAGCCATGTTCTGGAAAAGGGGGCGGGGAGCAGCAGCTCATTTGCACTTAAAGAGACATGAACAGCGTGTTTGTGCTTCTGTTCAATATCGCCATCATCCAAATTATATAATAAGTGATCTGTGGGGTATTTTTGAGCTGAAACTTCACAGACACATTCTGGGGACACCTGAGACTTATATTACATATTGTAAAAAGGGACGTAATAGGTCTCCTTTAATTTAATAAGAATAAAAAAGACAGTGGGAACATTAGACTGCTGTCACTTTAAGAGCTGCCCTGATCCAATATACTCTTACACATGTGTTTTCTTTCTCAGCTGTAAGTTTCACCTCAGACCTAAATTACTGTGTTTATGAGGATATTTGCAAAGATGGGCGTTTTGACAAAAAGTGTGTATTTAACTGTTCAAGGCCTATAAAGCGGCAAAAATAACTCCTGGGCTCTATGAGCACCGTCTTCACATGCACGCATCTCTCAGATAGTTCTCTTTTGCTGAACAAGTCAAGTCAACTTTATTTATATAGCACTTTTAACAATACAGATTGTGTCAAAGCAGCTTCACAGTAGGTAAATAGTGTGTCAATAATGCAAAAGGACAATAGTAAAAACTCAATTTTCAGTTAAAGGCAGTTCAGCACCCCGTACGGGCCAGCTTCTTATGGGTTTGAGTCCCAGGTCCGGCAGGGATTGAAGGTGGGTGGAGTGAATAACCAGGGCTCTCTCCACCCTCAATACCACAACTGAGGTGAGTCTCCCCAACTACTCCCCGGGCGCCACAGCTGCTCCGGGTGTTTGTTCACTACTGTGTGTACAAATTCCAAGTATGGGTCGCCACACACATCCTTTCCTTTCATTGAATTCAGTGATGTCATCATCTAGCTCAGGTCAGTTCAAATAGTATACAGTATTGCTGGAAATTAAGCATCCCCAACTAAGCAAGCCAGAGGCGACACGGCAAGGAACATTATCAGATTATCAAAGAGGACATTATTAATAACTATTAATAACTAGAACTTTGAACAAATATTCCATTATTGTTGCTAGAACCTTTGTTCCTTTGCCAAAACGCCAGTCAAAATTCTGAATATGTTCCCTGTTGGCTGGGTGTATGTTAGTCATGTATGCTAGTTACCATCAAGGTCCAAAAACCATATCATGAAAGTGTAATAAAAATATTGAGTAGTAGACTTTTGTGCTATATTTCAGGTCTTCAATAGCTTTGACTGAACGTTAGAAGTGGCCCTCAAATGCTATTTAAGATAAGCTTGTTAAATAAGCATGATAGGCTATATGATCAGACAGACACTTACACGAACACAAAGGTATAAATACCAGCAAATTATCTAAAGCATACACAAGTGATACAGAGATTTGACAGTATATTATGCTTCTTAATTCTGGGCTCTCTCTTGAAAACACACACCCAAATATGCAGTCCAAAAATCCAGTGTTATTTCTTTCAAAATTCAGGTTTGTTTCTTTATATTTCTAAACAGGGTTTGATTCTGATCCGGATTCTGGAAGGTCAATGTCATTTCCGTCAGTTGTATTGATTAGCAGCAACTTGTCTCAGCTCATAAACTTTGACCTTTCCTTCTTCTCTTCAGTCTGTCGACCCCAATTTAACAGCATGTAACTAAGGCAAACATAACTCTCTCTCTGTCTTGCCCTCCACTGCTGGGATATATGTACATGTGTGTGCACTTAAAAAGATTGTGGCTGATTTAATGGGTTTGAATAGAAACAGCTCATAAATCCATACCTGAAGTAAACAGCACGCACACACGTACATTAGTGGCTGTATTGATTTTTAATCTGTCAGGCTCTCAGCTCTCCCTTCATGAACTGGGCTGTGCTCTCTGGTTACCATGGCAACGGGTGACACGAGTGAGGTTTCAGAAGAAATAAAATAGACTGAATGCTGAGAAGGAGAGAGAGAATGTCTCTTGCTTTTGTTCTGTCCACTCAAATAAAGCAAAGAACCTTTTATCAAAGTTCATGTAATTTACATAGATATTAAAGATGAAGTGTATAGTTTGTGCAGCAATAGCTTCACCAAATTGGAAAAAAATAATGACTCTTATCAAAGGGGCTGCAAACCCTCATTTTTTGAGGAAATCAACATGTAAATGTCTTAATTATAGTTGTCTCTTGATATTAAAGTCACAGTGTGACTGAAGTAGTGACTGATCTTTTTCTGTATTGTGTGTACAACCTATTGTAAAATGTAAAAAAATATATATATATTTAAAAATAATATATATATATATGTCCTAGTTTTCCCCCTTGTGTGTTCTATGCCCATATTTGATTTTGTTCCTGTTCCTGTGTGATTAACTTCCATTTGATTCCTCCGTTTTGATTCTTCATTTTATTCAGTGATTTTTTTGTTTCCGTTGTTCCCTATGGATCCCCTTGCCCACCCTGAATACCTCCTTCTCCTGCTCCAGCCCACCACGACCGACAAGCTATCACATCAAGGAGCGACAGAGCTTAGAATCGCCACAGAGGCAGAGCTGTGTTTGACGTCAGTCCAGGTGCGTGAGCCAGCTAAAACACTCACCTCGAGGGATAGATCCGAGGCCAGTGAGATCGTGGAGAGACGCTCCGCCCACTGCACCATGGCTGAGGTTGAGCTTTTAATGGATCTGGGTATAAGGAATGTGGAGGAGGACCTAATAGACTGAGATGCTGACCTGCCCCCTCTCCTCCCTCCCTCTTCGGAGCCCTCTATCACCCCTGTTCCCACATCCAGCCCAGAGAGGGCTAGGGTTTCCACATTCTGACCAGAGAGGGCACCGGTTTCCACATTCTGACCAGAGAGGACTCCGGTTTCCATGTCCAGCCCAGAGAGGTTTCTGTTCCCAATGGCAGCCCCGAGAGCCCTCCCGCTTGCTCCTGCCTCCACTTTTGCTGTTGCCTGGCAGCCCCTCTGCTCACCCTTAGCCCACCATCTGTGCGGTGGTCTCACCGTGGGTCTGCCAGTCTCCATCGCAGTCATGGCTGGAGGATCTCCGTCTCCAGCCTCTGCCTCAGCCCGTCAGCCCAGCGGCTCCACCATGGCTCCTAGCTCCCTCCTCTCCACAGCAGTCCACTGGCTCTGCCGGGCTCCCTCATCCCTTCCGGCTCCGCCTTGATCTGGCGTCGACCATCCTGCGCCTCGGGACTCCACTCCGGCTTCGACTCGTCTATCCAGCTCCGTCAGGCTCCTCCATCCCTTCGGCTCCACCTTGGTCCTCTGTCGCTCCTGCTCTACCGCGGCTTGTCGAATCCATGCCTCCGCATCGGTCGCCGGAGCCATCAGTTCCACCTCTGCCTCCCGGATCCTCCTCGTCACCCTGGCTCATCGGCTCTCTGTCTATACTTCGGGCTCTTCTGCCACCTGCTCCGTCGCCTTCAGTCGGCCCTTCCTCCTCCATGGCTCCTCCCTCCGTTGGCTCCACCATGGGTCATCATCGTGGATGTGGCCTGGGTCCCGCCTGGCTCCTCCTGATCTGGGTCCCTCCTGTCGTCTTCCTGGCTCCTCCTTCCATCTGGTCCGCCCCGGTTCCTCCTGTTTCCTCCTTGGCTCCTCCCTCTGTCATCTCCACCTTGGACTCTGTTTGCCGTCCTCCACCCGGGTATCCTCCCGAGCCTGCTCCCAAGTTCCCACTAAGCCCTCCCTCTGTTTATTCTATGGCACGAGGATGCCTTTCGGGGGGTTATTTTAAGGTTTATGGACCTGTTCTGTTGTGCTTTTCCTCCCCATGTGTGTTCTATTTTGTTTTGCCCAGTTCCATTTTTGTTTTGTTACCCCATGTATTTAAGTTCCAGTCTGTGTGTTCCTCCTTTGTCCTTTGTCGGTTCTAGGAAGTTATGTACATGTGTCTTCCTTGTTCCTTGTGTGGATTACCCTGTGTTTTTGAATTTATTAAAGACTGTTTTACTTATCTACATCTCCGTCGTTCTTCCCAGCACATTTCATGACAATAATATTTCTTCAAAATTACTTAAAGGGATAGTTCACCCAAAAAAAAAAAGAAAATTCTGTCATCATTTACTCACCCTAAATGTCTGCTGTTGGTAACAGTTGATGGTAGCCATTGAAAAAAATACTATGGAATTAAATGGCTATCCCTTGACATTTATAAGCTACATATTACAAATGTAAAAACATGTTTAATGTTATTAAGAATTTCCTTTTTGCTGAGCTTAAATAGGCCAGGCTGTACTCTCTACTTGGCAAAGTGTCTGGTGTTTTTGTGAAGAAGTGCCTGGTGGATATAAACGGTAAAGGAAGGCCTCAGCACACTGAAACTCTACAAAACAGAAAAGTGGGAACCCTGCTGTTATACTAATGCATTATTCAACTGCAGGCATTCCCTTAAAATTGCCCAGGAAGGATCCTCACCCCTTTTGTGATATACTACTCATGCATCTGTGTGTATCAGCAGGTTGTTTTGTGTGGAAGCTGTGTTATTTTGTTAAGCCCACTCTGTCTGTTTCGGTCTTTCAGGTGGTGTACCTGCAGCAGGCAGAGGTAAACAGGGAGAAGGTGTCCCCCATGCACCAGAGCAGCATAGATGGAGTGGAGGACATGTCCACACTGGCAGAGCTCCATGAGGCCGCCATTATGCACAACCTTCATCAGCGATACCAGAAAGACAACATCTATGTAAGAATCTTACATCTTGCATATCATCATTTTATTTAATTGCAATTGGATTGATCTTCAGACAAGATGGAGGCAGACAAAAAGGAGGATTAGTCAGAGCTGTGGCCTTGTGTTTAACACACATGCTTCAACACATTGAGCCGTGGTTCTAATGTTGAGTTGAACTCTTGAATCATTTCCTTTCCTCTCTATACTGTACTGACCAATATAAGTGATAAAAAACAAGCATCTAAGTGTTCTACGTCAAAGTGTTACTATCATTAATGTCAAGATCCTTGTAGCATCTGGACCAATCAGACATACAGTTATTTGTTACATTTAACAAATAATCTTTAAAACCAACAACCCAGCTACATGCTGGAGTTTGAAGACAACCCCCAAAGCAAATAACACCCCAAAAGGGCTTAGTTGCCACGGTGACTATCTGATAAGAGGTTTTATTGCTTCAAGGAATGCACATCTGCCCATGCTACATTTGCCATAGGAAAGACACAATGCCTATAGACTCTTTCCTATTCATTCCCAGACAAACCTTTCTTTGACCTTCCTATCACACATAGCCCAGGTCATTGTGTACAGTATTACTGCATTGTATTTTAATTTTGTCTGTTGTATTTTTATTTGTCTTTCTACTGTTTTATGCATGCGTTATGATAGATGACTAGTTGTATAAAGCACCTATGTCATGTTTGGTCTCTTTTAATTCGTATGTTGATGATCTAAAAGATGGTGTAAATTAGATGTTGATACCTATGCAACATATTAGTGTTTTAAGAAACCTAGTAGTTTTGCATCAACACCCAGTCGAATTACATATGCAAAATACCATGCTCACGGACAAAGAGTCATAAACTTTCTCTCCGAAGGTGAAAGTTACCATTGGTTCATGGACCTCCTGGAGGCGCAGCCTCCAGAGAGCTTAAAGGCAAACGGTTGACCACGTCCCTAGTTCTTCCTTCTTCTTCACTTTCTCCTTCGTCTGCAACATCTTCCGATTGCTGCCCGTGTGGAGGAACCCACGGGGAGCCGGAGCCGGCACAGGGCGTGCCCGGCGGGCCCGACAGGCCCAACATACAGAGCTGTGGCTCTCGACCACAAAGAGCCAGACAGTTCGACTTAACCCTGGAATTCATCTTCATGACTCGCCTCAGTCAGTCAGTGGTTCTTGGAGAACCTAAGAAGATGAGCTAGAACTCTTCAGGACTTCCCTAAGCACGCGCCAGGCCTTGCGGCCTTGTCTTTCCATTCCCCAAGGATCACAGGACTTCAGCTGAGTCCCTCTCAGCTCTTGGTTCTTCTTCACTTTCACATGGGAAGAAACTCCCAGTCACCATTGAGTCAGAACATCTTTGGAATTCACCACTCTTCAGACCCGGAGAAACGTGATTGCAATTCCAAAACCCACCACTGCTCCAAACCATCTTTCACCAGAGACTGCATTTGGACACTTGTTCGACGACCAAGGCAATGCAAGTATCGTACACTTAACTAAACATACAGAGGTTTAGTATAAGCTGTAGATAACACTGATGGTTTCACAGCAGGTGGTTAACTGACTCTTTCATAGCTTCATTTCCTTGTCTCTCTCTAACTGCTTCTCACTGACTATCCCCCCATGTATGAGTGACTTCATGTTTGTTTGTTTAGATTAGTTATGTGTTAGTCCTTCGTTAATAAACTATTGTGCACAAATTACATGAGTTTTGATTCTGATTCTGCCTTGCAAATTAATGTCCCTTTACGATTCCGATTCGAGCTACATGCTCTAATGCAATGGTACTTTAAGAAAGTTATTTTCTGTAGCCAAGAAAATATCATTTCTTAGAGTTGATTTTACAATTTTACTGAATGTTCGCTGGGCGAACAGATTAGTTGATGGAAAATTAATTCTGCTACAGTTACTACTGGCAGCTGATATAAATAATTGTAATTAATCATAATTAATTGTAATTATTTATATAAATTTCCCTTTGAGCTAAAATCGCAACATCCTTAATATAATAAATTGAGATTTTCACATTTTCTCCAGGGATTCTCTCTACTTTTCCTCATGCCAGTTCTTTGTGAAAAAGTAGGTCAGGATGGCAGTTTAAGCATAAGGGTTCACTCCTCTTTCCTGTGTAATCAATCCTGAGTTGTTTTGTATTCTGAGTTTAAGGGTGGACAGCAATCTGACTGGCTAAGAGAGGAACTGGAGTTTCCTGCCTTAGTTTAGCAAAGTGATATTAACTCAAAACATCTCGGCCTGAGACTGAAAGGAAACCCTGTTTGATTAAGGAATTGTCCTTCTTCAAGAAAAACATCCGAAACATAATACATTCCAAACTGGGTTTTCAGACAAAACTGATATTAAAATATGTACTGTAAATGATAGCACAAATGTTTATCTGTTTAAAATAACTGCTGTCTATTTGAATATATATTTTAAAATGTAATTTATTCCTGTGATCAAAGCTAAATTTTCAGCATCATTACTCCAGTCTTCAGTGTCACATGATTCTTCAAAAATCATTCTAATATGCAGATTTGCTGTTCAAGAAACAATATTTAAAACAGTTAAGTAAATTTTTTCAGAATTTTTTGATGAACAGGAATATCCAAAGATCAGCATTTATCTAAAATAAAAAGCTTTTGTAACATTATACACTATACCATTTAAAAGCTTGGAGTCAGTGTATATATATATATATATATATATATATATATTTTTTTTTTTTTTTCTAATGATAGAAATTAATACTTTTATTTAGGAAGGATGCTTTAACTTGATCGAAAGTGATAATAAAGATATTTATTATGTAACAAAAGATTTCTATTTCAGATGAATGCTGTTCTTCTGAACTTTTTATTCATCAAAGAAACCAGAAAAATTCTACTCAGCTGTTTTCGACATAATAATGATAATGTTTTTTAAGCTGCAAATAAGACTAATAGAATGATTTCTGAAGGATCATGTGACTGGAGTAATGATGCTAAAAATTCAGCTTTGAAATCACAGGAATAGAAAACTTTTTAAATATTTTAAATAGTGAAAATATTTCACAATTTTACTGTTTTTGCTGTACTTTGGATCAAATAAATGCAGGCTTGGTGAGCAGAAGAGACTTCTTTAAAAAAACATTGAAAATCTTACTGTTCAAAAACTTTTGACTGGTAGTGTATACAGCTTTTATAATACATCAGAAAAGATGGTGAATTAATGTAGATGATGAATAAGTTTCAAATGTTAGTTGGATATATGTGCAACATAAATTGTATTAACAAAAGTTTATAACTGACAAATCGCTCTGCAAGTGCTCAATGTACAGATGGTTTTATAATTAGGGGTCAGAATTAATGCTAAAAATAGCATTAAGTATTATTGTGAAACTGAATTGCGAAATCCAGAATCTGACTATTAACCATCTGTTCTTAAATTAAACTTGCATTAATGCTCATATGTGGGAAATTCAACTCACTTTTAGCACTCATACAGTGTATACTGTATATTTCACGCACTGTAACAGCATCTGTGTGTGAGACACAAAAAGAGAAATCAAAGAATAGGCCCTCTGGACATGTTTAAATAAATGTGTGCCACTATAGGGTCTTATGGATGATGCTGACAAAGAGAAGGGTCACGTGATTGGGTGGTGAGTGCAGGCTGTAACCTCATTGGTCTAACAGAGCCATACATCCCAGACTGCCGGTTTAGAGTTGTACCCTGGAGGGACTGCTATGACTCACTGTCTGCATTATGATCCAAACATTCCAGCTTGACCTTTGAAAAATCCATAGAAATAGACCTTAAAACCAGTAAATCCCTCTTTGTAAGGATTGAAAGGAATAGAGACAAGGATACTGGAAGTTTTCAGCATGATTACACAGCTTTTATATATATCAGATTCTTTTTAATCTTCCATCAGGCAGGTTTTAAAGGGATAGTTCACCCGAAAATGAAAATTCTGTCATTAATTACTCATCCTCATGTCGTTCCAAACCCGTAAGACCTTTGTTCGTCTTCGGAACAGAAATTAAGATGTTTTTGATGAAATACGAGAGCTTTCTGACCCTTCATAGACAGCAACACAATTGAAATGTTTTATGGCCCAGAAAGTTAGTAAGGACATCATTAAAATAGGCCATGTGACATCAGTGATTCAATCAAAATGTTATGAAGCTGCGAGAATTAGGGTCAGAAAGCTCTCGGATTTCACCAAAAATAAAAAAATTAATTTGTGTTTGAACAACATGAGGGTGAGTAATTTCATTTTTGGGTGAAATAACCCTTTAACTCACCCAGAACTAGTTTTAAAGTGACATAACTTAAATTTACGTGCATGGTAGCTTAAAAATATAAAGCTAACTGAAATGAGAAGTTTTAAATGCATAGTCCACCCAAAACTAAACATTTTGTCATCATTTACCCACCCTCATGTTGTTCCAAATTTGTAACTTTTTTTGGAACATAAAGTTTTGGAACATATTTTGAAGAATGCTGATAATCAGCCTGTTTTGGTCATTGACTTCCACTATATGGACAAAAGATAAATTGTGATTCAATAGATACTACAATATCATATATGAGACAAAATAAAATATTGTTTTTCACACATTATAAAATGTATAGTTCAGGCGCTAAATTATAATTAGATGAGCCAATATAAAATAAACAACCTACCTTTAAATGCAACTAGCCACACATGAATTGAATTCTTTACTGATTAAGCTACATTACTATATTGCATATTGCCCACACTTCTACAATTTATCCAGTTGCACTATATTGGACATTGTCCACACTGTGATACAATGTATCAAATTGTTTGGTATTGTTTTAGTATAAATGGCTCTTTTACAGGCACTGGAACTATTTATAAAGGCTCAGTCCTTGTGTCAGAGGTAGTTACTAGCAACAGTTGTGAACATGACCTGCCCTGTTTAGTTCACTGCAGAGGGACAAAAACATCCAACAGTCATGTACACCCAAAACACATCATGCAATCAAAACCCATTTCAGAGTACAGTCCAATAACCTGCTCGAACAAGTGAGATAATAGATGTATGGTTGTTTATCTTGGTATATTTGTGCATGGTTTATGAGACACGGTATGATGAATCAGTCTAGTTCTCATTTGCAATACAGGAAATTATGTATGGATGTTTCTACGATTAGCGAAGGTCACTGCAATGCTTTTTATTTGTAGAGCTGGAATAGCATTTCACTATCAGCATCTGAAAATTGCTCATATAAATTTCCCTGTCATTTGAATAAAAAATAAAACACCATGCAAGGCTATAATTGGCTGGTCTTGCTTGTATTGTTGATCTTGCTGCAGATTTGTGTCATGTGCTCAGTGGAGTGAATGTGAATGCTCTCTTATCCCATCTTAGTAAATGGATACTGTAATTCACCTTTCCCAGGATGCACTGCATTGCTAGCATCTGAATTTGATGACTGATAGCAGTGGTTATCTAAATCATCTGAAACACCAAGACGTGGTCGACCTGAATGAGAATGATTTTTCTCTCTAGCGCCCTCTTGGGGCAGTAGCAACAAAATATGTTTTGTAAGGACAACACTGACACACTTTCAGAACTGCAAATAATATACTGTGATATTTTTTTGTATTTGTGTAATGTCCATAATGTTGTGTCTAGATGTGCTGGCGCCTCTCCAGGAATGTCTCAATTTAATTTCATCACTGCTGTTCCAGTGATGAGATCAGTAAATCTCATTACTGCCAGTCAGCATGGGTGTTGTTAGAGACAGTATATGAAAATTACAATCACACACCCACACATAAACACATTAATAAATCCAGCATCTAATGCAGTCAATATTAAATGAGATGGATTTATGTTGTCACAGTGCTCATAGATAAAGACAAACATCATCCACAATCCTCTCATGGCCCACTGACACAACCAGATGTGAAATGTGACCTGATCACATACTGATTTCCTTTGAAATTTCCCTTTTTCTTTGGGTGTAAATTAAAATATGCATGCATTTGTTTCAGTAAGCTGGTTTTATTGTTTTACTGATTGCTGCCTTTATTACACTCAATATTCCTTTACTTACTGACGCTTTTTCTCTGTCTCTCAGACTAACATAGGTTCTATCCTGGCGGCTGTGAATCCTTATAAGCAGATCAGAGGGCTGTATGATCCCTCTGCAGTGGAGCTGTACAGTCAGCATCATTTGGGCGAGCTGCCACCACATATCTTTGCTATTGCCAATGAGTGCTACCGCTGTTTGTGGAAGAGACATGATAGCCAATGTGTGCTAATCAGGTAATATGAAACCTCCAAACACTTTATTTGATCTAGATAAACAGACAAACTCAGAACAAAAAATACAATAAATAAGAGATTTTCAGTGAAATGTGCTTATAAAGTATTGAAAAGCAGTGATTGTATATTATTCATAGACTGATATGAGTATGACCATACAAAGCAGTTATCTTTTTACTCCAAGAATGATACCTGATGATAGTTATAACCATAAAAATGTCAATCTTCCTATTAGCACGTACTAAACAAATGTTTGCCATTTTGAATGGATTGCCTCTGTGAGTGATTCATTTAAACACCTCTGATTGGTTACTGAGTCACTTGCCAAATAAACAGGACTTTCATACATATACATTAGAAATGAAAAAATAAACAGGTCTGTCTCACAATATGGCATCTGTTATAAACAAATAGACCCTGAATACATATTATCCATTTGCCCTTGTGTTCCTTAGAGATATCACTATCACTTCTTACTGGAAAAATATACTGTAGTGAATTTTTGAACACTTTTATTATCTTGTAAAGGATGTTGGTATTAGTTTACTAATCTCATTTGTGTTAAACCTAAAGGCTGAATTTGAGCAGTTGTGGCTTAGACCTTTGCCACAGACTGCTATCAGATTTCACAGCATTGCAAATTCAATCAGGGTAGCACAAATGTCAGTGAAGGTCACAAATGAATGTGTGCATGTGTGTTTACCAGTGGTGAAAGTGGAGCTGGGAAAACAGAGAGCACTAAACTACTGCTACAGTTCCTGTCTGTCATGAGCCAAAACTCTGCCGGGACGCCACCTACGGAGAAGAGCACACGTGTGGAGCAAGCCATCGTACAGAGCAGGTAAAACACATTCCTTAAGGGATAGTTCACCCAAAAATGAAAATTCTGTCATTAATTACTCACCCTGAAGTCATTCCAAACCCGTAAGTGACCTTTATTCACCTCTGAGAGCCTTCTGACTCTGCATAGACTTTTCATCATTTCATCATAAATATATTAATGTGTTCCCGAAGATGAACAAAGGTCTTAAAACGATATGAGAGTAATTAATGACAGAATTTTCTTTTTTGGGTGAACTGTCTTTTAACACACCATGTAAGCACTTTTATATGCACATACAAATCCACAACATTTATACTTTTCTTTCTTTTGCAGTCCCATAATGGAAGCATTTGGAAATGCCAAAACAGTCTACAACAACAACTCCAGTCGCTTTGGGAAATTCATTCAACTTCATTTCTCTCAAAGTGGGAACATCCAGGGAGGATGCATCGTTGACTGTATCCTTCTCAGAGCACACATGCTTTCATACACAGTTTTTTTTATACTGAGACATCTTGACCTTTACAAATGGTACCATACCCTTGTGAAAAAGAAGTGTGCTTAATTGTATTGAATGTGCACTTGCACTGTACTTTTAACCTTAAAAGTATATTTGAAAATTTATTAGTAAATGCCACTTTTGTGTACTTAAATAAGTACCTTCATGACTGTTTCCTAAAGCATTTATGTATACTTTTAAAAGTGCACTTTGTAATAATGTCAAATTCAAGGTTTTAACTTATTATAATTTAAATGTACTAATTTGCGACTTGAACATTACGAGTGTGTAAGTAGTCCTATATGGATAAGTCAAAAGGCACAAAAGTTCAGCTAATTGGATTGCATATAGCATGCAATTAAGTGTCAGTAAATCCCAATTACCATATTTACTCAATTATTTTTACTGAAATAGAGCAGAATGCTGCACATCAACCATTTCAAGTTTTGCCAGGTATTGAATATTGTCCTGTGGTGTCATAGATTTTCTTTTTGTCAGTGATAGATTAGCTATTAAGTGCAAGTAGCAATGAATTTTATTCACACCAAGTTAAAATAGCAGTACTTTTTAGCAATATGCTGTTTACACTAAGTGCAAATAGCGATAGTTTCTAGTACACTATGTAAAAATAGGAGTATTTTCTTTGCAATAATAGTAGTTCTGTCATGACAACTCTGGAGAGATTGGCATGGTAATGTACATGACAATTTTAATGTGTTTGGTTTTGGCAGAATAGATCTGCAGCTGTGGCAGAGCGAGTACAGAGACTTGCTACTGCCAATACATCCACAACATGCTGCTGTGAGCATGTAAAAAATACTGCTGCTGCACATATAACATACATGGAATCAAACCGTAGCAGATCTATACAGGTGGAGCTGGGGAAGGTGGAGGGTTTTTGAAGCACACTGCAACTACTACAGCAAGCACTAGATATATATTTGAATGTTGTGCTCTCCTGTATCAGTAGTTTATTGGCTACTGATACAGGAGAGAACCAATCAGCTGTGCCATGTGATCATGATGTCATTATGTCAGATTGAGTTAAACCTATTGAACTGTGCCATCTAGAGTTTCATGCCAGAACTCCATATTTCCGTGCTATTTATATTACTTAGTGCAAATAGTGGCAGATATCTGCACCTTTTTTATTAAAATTATCAAATGGATGCCACTTAGGGACAATAAAGCCCTTCCCACACCTACCCTTAACCGATAAACACCTGTGAGGCACATTATTTTCCACTTTCCAATTATTTCCTTGTGATGTGAAAAGGGAGAAGAACGAGTTTGGCAAAAGACGGATTCGAACTTAGGTCAATCACGTCAAAAAATAAATGCTGCATGCTTTACTACCTGGAACTGGAGCTGCTGTTTAATCAGTGTCTTTTGCAATGTTGTCTAACCCTACCACACATTGGTGGGCTGAGTTAGTGTAAATAGCCTCTGCCAACAAGGCAGGCTATTTGCACTTAGTGTAAGTAGGCATTCAAGTACTTGTTTTTTTCACATGCTTAAATAATTTGACTGTACAGTTTATTGTTTTTACTGTCTGAATTTCCCTTAATTTTTACCCCTTAAGATTTGCTTGAAAAGGTAAACCTTTCCGTCTGCTGCTGACTCACCCCTAACTACCAGAAATCTTTTGTGATCAATTATTCACAGTATAATACAAGCTAGTGTTCTGTTAATACATTTTGGCATTGAATATCTTGTCAAAGGCAGAATCACTCCACCATTTTGCAGAAAAAGAGTGTCTGCCAAAGTGAGATTCTCGCCCACTCAGCATCTGTGATGTGATCTGTGTTCCAGAATCGAGTGGTAAGGCAGAATCCAGGGGAGAGAAACTACCATATCTTTTATGCTTTGCTGGCAGGGGCGAGCAAAAGCCAAAAGGGTGAACAAATACACAATGCACATAAACACACATGCACACATTCTCAAAAGCAGATGTACCAGCATCAACATAAAATTAAAAATTAATTAATTTTTATACACCGAATGATTAGACATATCCATTTCTTTTTAGAAACATATTTTTTGGAAGACTCTGCTGAGGTATTTCACTACCTGAGTCAGTCAGGATGTGTGAAGGACCGCAGTCTCGATGACAAGAAGCTTTTTGACGATGTCATGGTACAAAAATTTGAATAGACTTTTGTTGATCTGATAATAAACATTTTTGAGGTGGACATGATGATTCATTCTCTTTTTCTCTTTTCATCCATAGGAGGCTCTGAAGGTCATGGAGTTCACAGAAGAAGAGATCAGAGACATGTTTAAACTGCTGTCTGGAGTTCTGCAGCTTGGCAATGTGGAGTTCATGACAGCAGGGGGTGCTCAGATCACCACCCAACAGGGTGAGAGGTGTCATTCATCACTCACCCCCTTGTCATCCAAGATGTTCATGTCTTTCTTTCTTCAGTCATAAAGAAATTATGTTTTTTGAGGTGAACTTTTCGGGATTTTTCTCCATATAGTGGACTTCTATGGTGCCTGCTAGTTTAAACTTCCAAAATGCAGTTTAAATGCAGCTTCAAAGGCTCTGAACAATCCCAGCTCAGGAAGAAGGGTTTTATCTAGTGAAACGATCGGTTAATTTCTAAAAAGTTTACAATTCATATACTTTTTAACCTCAATGCTTGCCTTGTCTAGCTCTGCATGAAGTCTGTGTATTCCGGTTCAATACAGTTAGGGTATGTTGAAAAACTCCCATCTTATTTTCTCCTCCAACTTCAAAATCATCCTACATCACTGCAGAAATACTGACTCAGTGTTTACAAAGTGAACGTGCAAGGAAGGTAAAACAGCAATGTAGGAAGATTTTGAAGTTGGAGAAGAAAATGACATTGGAGTTTTTCGACATACCCTAACTGTCATGAACCGGAATACACAGAGTTCATGCAGAGCTAGACAAGACAAGCGTTTGCGGTTAAAAGTATATAAATTATAAATTTTTTTAGGAATTAACTGATCGTTTTGCTAGATAAGACCTGAATTTTTTTTCCTCAAAAAACATAATTTCTTTACGACTGAAGAAAGAAAGACATGAACATCTTGGATGACAAGGAGGTGAGTACATTATCTGTAAATTTTTGTTCTGGAAGTTAACTTCTCCTTTTTAAATGTTCATAATCAGATTATAGTTGCTTTTTTATGAATTACATCATTACATATTATTTTCACAACCGCAGTAAATTATTCATAATTTATAGATTCACCACAGATCTTAGATTTTTGTTTACATTTTGCTTTCTAAATGAACCTACCTCTTGCATACATGAGACTAATAATTATGCAAGTTACTAAATACTAAATGCATAGCTGTGAAATGCTGTGTCTTCATCATATCCAGTGACCTTCAATAATTAATATTACTAGAAGTGTGGACAAAAATATTTTATACCTGGAAGACTTTGGCCATGTAATGTCATATTTACATGTGTTTTACTGTTTGTTTATGTAACCTAGGGAATCCCAAGCTTTTTTTGATTTCATTAATTATTAGCTTTTCATTAACACCTTACAGAAACCCTGCTGTAATGTAATGTTTAATGCATTTCATGATATGAGTTTTTTTTTATTATTATTATTACACAGTTATTAGTACACAATTGTGTTATTAGTACACAATTATCCATTCAACTCTATGTGATAAACAAGTTAGATCAAAAGAAATCAAAAAGTAGTCTGACTACTTTACCTTAAATGTGTAATCCAGATTATATTATTATATTTTTTTTTCTCATGTAATTTGTAATCAAAAACAGGCTACAATTTGTAAGTAATTTACCCAGTACTGCTGATATGGATTTGTTAGTAATTCTCTTTCCTGTTTTCCTGCAGTTGTCACTAACGTGAGCGAGCTCCTGGGTCTGGACAGTTTTCAGTTGTCTGAGGTTCTGACCCAGCGTTCCATGATCCTCAGAGGAGAAGAAATCTGCTCTCCACTCACAGTGGAACAGGTAAAATCACATATACTTTCTCATAATGATATACTTTAATTAAACAATAGTTTGGCAGTTCTTCTGTCTCCACTTGATCAAAAATGGGCATTTTCCTTTATCATGTTTGACTGACAGGCAATAGATTCCCGGGATTCGGTTGCCATGGCGCTTTATTCTCAGTGCTTCTCATGGATCATCATGCGAATTAATCAGAAGATAAAGGGCAAAGATAATTTCAAATCTATTGGAATCTTGGACATCTTTGGTTTCGAGAACTTTGAGGTGTGAGGCCACATGAATCGCATGTTAATGCACAGACACATTTTTATTGAGATCTAAGTGTTTGTGTATTCTGCAGGTGAACCGTTTTGAGCAGTTCAGCATTAATTATGCTAATGAGAAACTGCAAGAATATTTCAACAAACACATCTTCTCTCTGGAGCAACTGGAGTACAACAGGTAAAGACTAACAACTGTGAGTGCATGATAATTTGCTCTGCTATTACATATATTACTGTATTTGTAAAGGATCTCCTAAGTGCCTAATTACTCAAACAGTTTTTGTGAATCCAGTTTAAGCATTTGAAAAAGATTATTGTTAAGCTTGTACAAGTTAAGCTGAAACTGGTGAATTGTGCGGTACAGGGAAGGCATTCACTGGGAAGCCATTGACTGGATGGACAATGCAGAATGTCTGGATCTGATTGAGAAGGTAAACCAGTTACAGTCAGCTGTCAAAAACAAATTTTAATTTAAAAAGTAATGAAATTTAATGAAATGACTGCCATATATTTATACATTCCTTCAAACAAAGTTTCATTTGATTATTACAATAATAGAAGTTGAATTATTTAACACTTATTTAATGTCATGTTTGTGCAGAAACTGGGCATGTTAGCTCTGATTAACGAGGAGAGCCGATTTCCCAAAGGGACTGACTTCACCTTGTTGGAAAAACTGCATGGCAGACACTCTGTGAGTTAAGTTCTCGTCATTCAAAGACATAATACAATTCAACCAAGCATTCAGTGTAATAACATGAATAAACTCATTAAAACCATGATGTTGTCTTTTTTCACAGACTAATCCCTATTATGTGAAACCCAGACTGGCAGACCATCAGTTTGGGATAAAGCACTATGCTGGAGAGGTATATGAAATATCCATCTGTCTGCCTGTATATCTATATATTTTCTTTACATTTTTTGTCTTCCCTTTTTTATAGGTCTTGTATGATGTGAGAGGAATTTTAGAGAAGAACAGAGACACATTTAGAGATGATATACTGAACATGCTGAAGGATAGTAGGTAAGACCTAAACACACAAATGCACAAGCTCTCACACACCTAGGCAGTTTTGTTGTTGTGTACAACTTACATCACACTCTCATTTAACCTGTGAGTTATTGTGTTTGTGTGTGTGCAGATTGGATTTCATCTATGACCTGTTTGAGCAAGTGAGCAGCAGAAATAATGAGGAGACCTTGAAGATGGGCACGGCTAGAAAAAAGCCCACTGTCAGCTCACAGTTCAGAGTGAGAAAAATCTTCCATATCAAAACTTTTATCTGTATAATAGATCTAAAATTGAACATGCTAAAGTGCTGCATGTTAAAACAATCAGGAACAAAGTCACTAGTCATTCAACCCTGTTTCTTGTTGACGTATTGCCTGCATTGCTTTATGACTTGTCAATGCTTTAAGACATTTGATTGGTTGGTTGGTTCTTCTGTCTGTCAGGACTCTCTTCATTCGCTAATGGCCACTCTTAGTGTGTCCAACCCCTTTTTTGTGAGGTGCATCAAACCCAACATGGACAAGGTGAGAGCAGTCACATCAGCCAATAAGAATGCAATTCTGAGGTGTCAGAAATTTTAATAATGCATTTTTTTTTCTTTAGACCCCAGACAAATTTGACCCAGATGTGGTTCTCAATCAGTTGCGGTACTCTGGCATGTTGGAGACGGTGAAGATTCGCAGAGCTGGATTCCCTGTCCGACGCACCTTTAAAGATTTCTTCAGCAGGTAAATGTTAAAACTAGGGCTGTCAGTCGATTTAAATTTTTAATCTAATTAATTATATGATGTTTCGATTAACTAATTCATCACAAAATACAATTTACTGTGAAAATACCCACAAAAGATTATTTAAAGCTATTTTTGTATTAAATGAGAAAGTATCAAGTAGACATCACAAATTGTAGCTTCAGACAGAAATATTTTATTTGATTCAGCATAAAATTTATTACACATAAACATTTAGGCTGCAACTGCCTAGCGTAAACTATGGAACACAAAAGAAGATCATCTGAGAAACATCTCAGTATTTTTGTTCGTACAGTAAAAGTCAGTGGTAACTAAAACAACTTTGTTCTTTTATGTTCCACAAAAGAAAGATTTTGAAAAGACATGAGGGTGAGTAAAAGGTGAAAGAATTAAACATTTTTGGGTGAATTATCCCTTTAATGTTTTTAATTTTATCATTATTATTATTTATTTATTTATTCATTTATTTTATGAAATTATATTCTAAATAAGAAACATAATCTGCCAGCAGGTGGCGGTAAAATGTCTATATGAGTCATTCATTCGATTTGTTCAAATGGCTGATTCATTCAGGAATGAAGTAAATGGGTCTCTTTATGAATGGGCTTTTGAATCATTGGTTCACACGATTCATTCAAAATGCGGATTCATTCAGAAACTAAACACCACTGTGTTGCTCAGAGACGCGCAACAATTCTGCTATGGCTTCAAAGGTAATATGTTCTCTGCAAAAACATGTAATACATAAAACATAATATAGTGTTTAAAATATAACACAATATCAACTTATTTATTGAACTGTTGTATAAAATCAAATTTAAGCTTGTGATAGACAAGGACAAATTCAGCACTCGTGTCATATTGCTCTTGCTGCCCTTGATAGGGTGTGATATGTGACTTATATATAAATATGAGACAAAACACATACAGGAGCATACAGGAGCACCAATATGTCAACATGTCAGCTGTATGAAATATAAGATGATGTACAGATCTGGGGGAGGGGCCAGCGTGTTAACTTGCGTTAAAATATTATGACATTATTTTTTCATAACTAACTAAGTTAACTTATTAAACTGACAGACCTAATTAAAACAAATACAAGTGCATGATTTTTTTGTTGGCTCAGTTTTTTTTGGAGACCATAATTTTGTGGTTGTGTACATCAGGTATAAGATCATTCTGAAGGAGAAGGAAAAGGCAGCAGTGGCTTCAAATGGAGATGAGAAAAAGAAGAGCACAGATTTGCTGACACTCCATGACTGGACCAAAAAGGAGTGGCAGATTGGAAAGACCAAGGTGAGTGACCTTTGACCTCTTCCTGTATCACTTCTCAGTTAATAGTTATCATTTTCTATCAGTTAGGTTTTAAAGGTAGGCTCACCCATGAACATTTTTTGTCCTGTACACTAACCTGATATAATTTTTTACCTCAAGGCGTTTTTGAAGGAACCTCTAGAGCAGAAGCTGGAGAAGCAGAGAGATGAAGTGCGAAGTAAAGCCGGGCTGATTATACGAGCCTATCTTCTGAGATACATAGCAAGGTGTGTGTATTTTTTGTTTGCATAGATTTACTTAGATTACATTAGACATGGTTCTAAAAAAATTCAATACTAACATTTCTTCAATCTCCTTTTGGATTTGTGCTTTAAAGCACATGCATTACCTATATGGCCTAGTTTCCGACCTCTCTTTTTTATGGTAATCTTGTCATCTTATAATACATTTAGGTTTTCTGTTGTAATGTATTTTTAAGTTTAACTTATTCCTGTGATGGCAGAGCTGAGTTTTCAGTTTTTAGCATTACTTGATCCTTTAGAAATTTCTTGCTTCAGAAACATTTCTTATTGTTATTGATGTTGAAAACATTATTTAATTTTTGATGTTGAAACCATTATTTAATTATTTGATGAACAGAAACAGCATTGTATTTATAACAATGTCTTTACTTTTCTACAGAAAGAACTATAAGAAGTCTAGGGACAGCATTGTGACCATACAGAAGAACTACCGCGCTCATCTGTATCGACAGCGGTTTCAACAGAAACGTTCAGCTGCACTTGTTCTCCAGAAACACAGGCGAGGGCAGGTGGCAAGAGGAGTCTGCCGCAAACTACGAGAAGAGAAGAGGAAGAAAGAGGAGGAGGAAAGGAAAAAGCAAGAAGAGGAAGAGAAGAAAACAGAGGGAGACCATGAAAAGAAAAATGAAGAGGAAAAGGAAGGAGAGAAAGGGACAGCAGAGGTAAAATGACTTGAACGTTCTTTTCGAATGCTTAATGCCCATGCATACCAAATCCACTCACCTCTTAAAGTCACTATTATGGTGATCAGTGTTATATATATATACTGAACACTGATCACCATAATATTATTTAACAAATCATCAACATTTAGCAAATCATCAACATTATTCCAAACTTTGAAACTTTACATCATAAGCTTTAAAAACCAAGTTTGTATGATTATGCTCATTTGTTGTGTTTTTTATTGTCACATAGCTTTGTCTTTATCCCACATAAGCCCATTTTTACCACATGAGACAAAGTGCTATTGTAAATCATTACTATGACATAAAAAGTCACAATTATGAAATGAAAAGTAATTGTGACAAAAGTATGAAATAGTCAAAATTTTGAAGAAATAAGTTATGGTTGAAATTATGAGATTAAAGATAAAGGTCTCATAATAAGGACTTTATATCTATAATTATGACTTTTTATTATTTTTATTATGTGTGAAAAATAGACTACCATTCAACAGAATCTTTTGACAGACAAATTATAGAGCAACATTTTATTCTTAAAGAAAACTTCGGACTCATGTTCCAATTATGTGGAGTCAACCTGTCAAACTGATTTTTTTTCTAAACCTTCTGACATTGAGTCTAAAAACCTGTCAGAGTTGCAGACAGATGGTGTCAGCATGTTTGTTTTTCTCTAACCAGTTTTTTTATATCATTCCTCTCTCCTGCCCTTTTTTAGTCTCCATGCTCAGCTGAGGAGGAGAAGCGTCAGATGGAGGAAATTCTGCGTTTGGAGCGAGAGATTGAGCATCTGCAGAAGAAAAGAGAAGACAGCGTGTCTATGCTGTGTGAGAGCTCAAGACAGGAGCTCCGCTTACGACGCGATGCTGAGGTCCTGCGCCAGAAAAAAGCGGCTTCTCGTGTTGCCACTGAATTCCTTGAACTGCTCGACACCGGAGGCCCAGAAGTCATTCCTGGTGAAGCTAAACAACCTGCCGCCAGACAGGCAGCTGCCACTGAGGAAGAGGTAGACGAAGGCTTCCATGCAGAGGAAGAGTGCATACCGCTTCCAGAGTTCCCTCCTCCAGCAGAAGGTCCAGTGGATCAGGAGATTTTAGCCACTTTGCCACCTCCTCCTCCTGCCTTTGCCGAGGGCACGATGGCCCCATCTGCACCCAACGTTCCACCTGGGGCTCCTCCCCCGCCTCCTCCTCCTCCACCACCTCCTCCACCTCCTCCCCCTCTCCCTGGCGAAGCCAAAAAGGAAGATGGAAAGCCTGAAGAGGCTAAAACAGTTAAAGAGGTGGATGGGAAAAAGGAGGGAGAGGATGGGGATCGCACCAGTAGGCTGACTGCAGCGGAGTCTCTGCCGGACACAGAGGAACCTATCTACAGTGTGCCTGGGGATGGTGAGTCAGACTATGACCAAGACGATCTAGAGGATGGACAGAGCAGCATTGCGGCGACAGACACAGAACACGCACGCAAGTCCACCTGCACCAACGCAAGCCAGGAGTCTTACAACCGCAGCTCAGATTCAGTGAGTTACACAGAGAATATGTGCATGCACACATCCAAATTGGAAGTTGAGGTCAAAAGGTTACATACACCTTCCAGAATCTGCAAAATGTTAATTATTTAACCAAAATAAGAAGGATTATAAAAATGCATGTTATTTTATGCTGACCTGAATAAGATATTTCACATAAAATACATTTACATATAGTCCACAAGAGAAAATAATAGCTGAATTTATAAAAATTACCCTGTTCAAAAGTTTACATATGCTTGATTCTTAATACTGTGTTGTTACCTGAATGATCCACAGCTGTTATTTTTGTTTAGCGATAGATGTTCATGAGTCTTGTTTGTCTCTGCTGTTTTTCTGAAAAATCCTTCAGGTCCCACAAATTCTTTGGTTTTTCAGCATTTTTGTGTATTTGAACCCTTTCCAACAATGACTATGATTTTGAGATCCATCTTTTCACACTGAGGACAACTGAGGGACTCGTTTGCAACTATTACAGAAGGTTCAAACGCTCACTGATGCTCTAGAAGAAAACATGATGCATTAAAAGCCGGGGGGTGAAAACTTTTTGAATTTGAAAATCAGCCTTTATTTTGTCTTCTGGGAACCATGTTCTGTAGCTTCGGAAGGGCGGTACTAAATGAAAAAAAAATACATATTTAGGCAAAATTAAAAAAATATCCTTCTGTTCAAAAGTTTTCACCCCCTGTTTTTTTCCTTCTGGAGCATCAGTGAGCATTTGAACCTTCTGTAATAGTTGCATACGAGTCCCTCAGTTGTCCTCAGTGTGAAAAGATGAGTCTCAAAATCATACATTGCTGGAAAGGCTTCAAACACTCCAAAATTCTGAAAAACCAAAGAATTTGTGGGACTTAAAGGATTTTTCTGAACAACAGCATGTTGAACCACTGTGGATCATTCAGGTAACAACACAGTATTAAGACTCAAGCGTATGTAAACTTTTGAAAAGAATCATGTTTATAAATTCAATTATTATTTTCTCTTGTCTTTTATGTGAAATATCTCATTTAAGTCAGTACTAAATAAACAATAACATTAATTTTGTATGATCCCTCGTATTTTGGTAAAATAATTAACATTTTTCAGGTTTAGCTCACTTCTGGGTACATATTTTTCCCCAAAATATGGTTAAGTAGGTATGCGCACTCACACACAGACCATTACACTCTCTTTTTCAGTATGCTGACAGTGATGATGAGCATGATGGGTATGTGGACACAGATGAGGAGGTTTCTAATGGTAAAGTCAACATCTTGAATGGGAACGGACCTCCGTACTTCCACAGTTACCTTTACATGAAGGGTAAGAATTTTTAAATAGTCTTTCTAGTTTTTTCAGTCACAAATAACAGTTTCTACCCAACAAAATATTTTAGAGTTTGCCCTAAAAACTAGAACAAATCATAATCATTATTGAAATTTCCATGATGTTTCCAGGTTTAGAAATCAATCACACATTAGAATTCACTCATATCCAAGTCTGGTTCTTAAAGGAATAGTTCACCCAAAAATGAAAATTCTGTCATTAATAACTCATGTCATTCCAAACCTGTAAGACCTTTGTTCATCTTCGGAACACAAATTAAGATATTTTTGATGAAATCCGAGAGCTTTCTGACCCTGCATAGACAGCAACGCAACTGATACGTTGAAGGCCCAGAAAGGTAGTCAGAATGCCGATAACAGTCCATGTGACATCAGTGGTTCAACCATAATTTTATGAAGCTACAGGAATACTTTTTACACAGAAAGAAAAAACAACCTTTATATAAACTTTATTCAGCAATTTCTTCTCTTTTGTGTCAGTATTTGACGTGCATTCTCTTAAAAATTGTAGAACAGCTGGGACAATGGTGTTTTTGACCTTATGATATGTAAAAGTCTCTTCTGTCTCATCCATAGCTGGTTTGATGATCCCATGGCGCAGACGTTGGTGTGTTCTGAAGGACGACACGTTCATGTGGTTCCGCTCTAAACAGGAGTCGTTAAAGTCAGGCTGGCTGTACAAGAAGGGCGGGGGCCTATCCACTCTCTCTCGCAGGAACTGGAAGATGCGCTGGTTCGTTCTGCGTGACTCCAAGCTCATGTACTTTGAGAATGACAGCGAGGAAAAGCTGAAAGGGACAATTGACATCCGCTCAGCCAAGTAAGTATGGAAGGAATAGGAAACAGTATTGGTATCATTAGATGTCTATTGCCTAATTTACACTGCAAAGGGCACAGGAGTGCTTCTGAAGTAGCATGTAGGTGTCTTTGCACAGACTTTTTAATGCTCAAAGGTGGTGTAAATGCATTTACACAGCTATTGCAACTGTATACTTTGATCCTGAAATGGATCTGAGCATGCATAATTTGGCTTTTATGCAGCATTGTGGATATACACTGAATTTTGAGCAGGCACAGAGCAGCCTCAGCTCGGCTGTGTGAAGACATCTCAACCTTTTGTGATTGTTGTTTACAATTTATGATATCTTGCCATTTACTTATTATCCAAAGAGCTTTATATAATACAATTCTTACAGAAACACTGGATCAGCCTATGGTATATATATATTATATATTTTCCTGTTTAGGGAGATTGTGGATAATCACGAAAAGGAGAATGCTCTGAATATTGTCACAGATGAGAGAACATATCAAGTGTTTGCTGAGTCACCAGAGGATGCCAGGTATGCTGACACCTTTATCATAATATGTTTTTTGTAACTGGACCAAACTGCTCACTCTGCGCTCTTTCTTTTGCTCTCTCTCTTCAGTGGCTGGTTTACAGTGTTGAGTCGGGTCCACAATGCCACCCCAGAGCAGCTGCTGGAGATGTCTCATGAGCAGGCCAACCCAAAGAACGCTGTGGTCAGTGTTATTATACGTAATGCACTTTCACCATTAAACCTCCTTCCTATTTCGACAACTGGCTTTGCTCTCTTTTTCTCAGGGCACACTGGATGTTGGATTGATTGATTCAGTTTGTGCTTCAGACAATCCTGATAGGCAAGTGTCAAGATAATCAAAGGCTGAAATTGCTTATAGCACTTGAAGCTGAAGTGTGTGTAAACTTCTGTTTCCTTTCAAATAGGCCCAATTCATTTGTGATCATCACAGCCAATCGTGTGATTCACTGTAACTCAGACCTGCCGGAGGAAATGCATCACTGGATCAGTCTGCTGCAGAAACCCAAGGGAGACTCCAAGAGTGACGGACAGGAGTTTCTGGTCAGAGGTGAGTTATTCATCTTGTAACCTGAATTTAGGTACCAAATAAATTTAATTTGTGGTTGATTAGTTTTAACGTCAACAAGTATTTGGATTCAAATTGATAGTGTTGTATTAAGGACAGTGTATATTTTAGGTTCTGCAACTTATCAATATTTCCTTTAACTGTATGTGTGTTTTTGTGCCGTCTTGTGACACAGGATGGCTGCACAAGGAGATGAAGGCAGGAGCCAAAAGTTCTGCTCTCAAGCTGAAAAAGCGCTGGTTTGTCTTGACTAACAACTCTCTGGACTACTACAAGTCTTCTGAACGTAATGCATCTAAGATGGGCACTCTGGTTCTGAACAGTCTGTGTTCAGTGGTCCAGCCAGAAGAGAAAAAGTTTAAAGAGACAGGTGAGTATAATATGATCATGATATGATGTGATTGACTGTTATTAATGTTATCAAACGTATAATATGGAATTGCAGCTCATGTTGCTTGAGTAAGTAATAGAAGTTAATATGTTAGTCCTCACTATAGCTGTAATAATATCAGCACTAAAGAAAAACATATTTGAAATCACTTTCACAATACTTTTTACAGCTGATGAACAAACAATGACATTCAGTCAGAATCCACCAAAGCCAATGTTGCGAAGTCCACAGTTTTACATCGGAATTGGGCTACTTTAACACTTTTGCCGTGGGTTGTTTTTCATGTTTGCAGGTTGAAGTGATCTCAATAAGGTGATAATTAGCCCCAATTAGAATGTGAATTTTACTATTGGAATGCCAGTAATTTTTGAATAGTTTTGAAGTTTTGAATAGCAATTGAGCAGATTTTGTTGTGAAAACCTGGCAACTTTTACCAAAACTTGTGCATTTAAAGTGGCAAACAACATATATGTGACCCTGGACCACAAAACCAGTCTTAAATCGCACAGGTATATTTGTAGCAATAGCCAAAAATGCATTGTATGGGTCAAAATGATTGTTTTTTCTTTTTATGCTGAAAAACATTAGGATATTAAGTAAAGATGATGTTCCATGATGATATTTTGTAAATTTCCTACAGTAAATATATCAAAACTTAATTTTTGATTAGCAATATACATTGCTAAGAACTTCATTTGGACAACTTTAAAGGTGATTTTCTCAATATTTAGATTTTTTTGCACCCTCAGATTCCAGATTCCAGACTGCTTTTGTAGTCAAGGGTCACATATGTAGTGTGTGATTATAATAAACATTTTTGTTGGTGAGGATGCTAACAGAGTTAGTGTTATATTTAGATAGTTATATTTATAGGTGTGAACAAAGTCCCTTAAAGGCAAGTCATTTCACTCGGCAGCCATCTTTGAAACACCTCTTGGGCAGGCAAGGGCAGCTCTTATCTTTTTGAATGGGGAGACATAATATTCTCCAAAACTGTTCACCAAGCTTACGATTAAATTTATGCTCCAATAGCGTTAAATCAGCCAGTGCGCATGCGCAGTACTAAGCGCACGTCTCAGAATGCTGACTGTTTCTATAGCAACTGGGACTTCTAACGGCAGCTGCAGTGATGCGCTGACTTAACTAATCAGCGAATGACTCTTTCATTAAGATTGTAGAACTTTGCGGCCATAATGAGCGTTGCATCTTTCCCCATTCAAAACTATGCGAGTGACAAGTCTTGGGTATTCTGTAGTCTTTAGTGTGAATTGACCTTTAGACAAAAATTCTGTTCTCACATTTGATTCAGCATTGAAGAAGCCAAAAAATTTAGTTTGGATTTATCAGAAAACATTTAAAAAAACTGTTTGCAGTCTGTGATTAGGAGCAATTACAGTGTATTTTTAAAGCTAAAAATGTACAGCCTTAAATCAGGAAATGTGTAGTATTTCATATAAATTGTATAGTTTTATATATAAAGTTAAACAAATTTATTTCTAATACAAGTATTTAAATTACTGGTTATATGTCATTACTTTTGTATTTGTTTTTTAATAATAAACATATGCAAATTTTTAAAATTATGGATATGTTTACGTGGTGATGCTGATGTCTGGTTACACTGCAGGTTACTGGAACATCATAATTCATGGGCGTAAACATTCATACCGTCTGTACACCAAGTTGCTGAATGAAGCCATGCGCTGGGTGTCTGCCATTCAGGGTGTCATTGACAACAAGGCACCCATTGAAACGCCCACCCAGCAACTCATTAGGGACATCAAGGTAATCAGTTTTAGAAACATAAATTTGGTTAAAAGGTTAAAATGGATAAAACTTAGTATTTCATACAAATGGTACATAACTCTTGGCCTTTCCCTTAACTTTTTTGCCATTTGTGTAGGAAAACAGTGTGAACTCTGAGGCTGTGGAGCAAATGTATCGAAGAAACCCCATTCTGAGATATACCCAGCATCCCTTGCATTCACCTCTTCTGCCACTACCATACGGAGAGGTCAGCGAAAGCCGTGAGTATCGTCCATCAGCAAAATAATTTAAACGTACAACACACAGAAAGTGAATTTGAAATTTTGTTGTGGTTTTATTTCATTTTCCCCTCTTTTTCTTTGCAGTGCAAAAGGAGAAGGGTTATGGAAGTCTGCAGGATGAGGCAGTGAAGATATTTAACTCACTTCAAGAAATGGAGATTGTTTCAGACCCTGTCGCCATCATCCAGGGCATCCTGCAAACCTGCCATGATCTGCGGCCACTAAGAGACGAGGTGTACTGTCAGCTGATCAAACAGACCAATCACGTGCCCCAACCCAACAGCCCTGCAAACCGCGCACACTGGCATCTGCTCACCTGCATGAGCTGCACCTTCCTGCCCAGTCGCGCCATCCTGCGCTACCTCCGATTCCACCTGAAGAGGTAACAGAGAGAGATTATTAAACTCATTATATAGCATCTTGAAGTTGAATAACGAATATATGTCTATTTTAAAGGTCATGTGACAAACACTACGTTTTTGGTCTTACTCTGTGTGTAATCTTTCAGGGTTAGAGAGCGTTACCCTGGCACTGAGATTGAGAAGTACGCCCACTTCATTGGTGAGTCCTTAAAGAAGACGAAGTCCAGGGAGTATGTGCCCTCTCAGGAGGAGATCGCCGCCCTGCTGAACAGACAGGAAATGACAACTACTGTGTACTGCCATGGAGGAGGGTCTTGTAAGATATCCATCAACTCACACACCACGGCTGGAGAGGTAAGAGGAATAGAAAGAGATTTTATCAATTTTATTAGCATACTCAGACAGCATTTTAACATCTCTGCTTTGAACTGTGTAATGAAATGACACAGCATATCCTACAAATTAGCATGAAAATGACGTCTTATTACTTAGGTGGTGGAGAAGCTGATTCGTGGTCTGGCGATGGAAAACAGCAGAAACATGTTCTCTTTGTTTGAGCACAACAAGGTGGAGAGCCGGGCTATAGAAAGCCGTGTAATTGTAGCAGATGTACTTGCAAAGTTTGAGAGGTAATGAACAGTTCTAGATGACTTTTTATAATTGGTTGCTCCAAAATACCTATATCATCTATAAAACCTATATGTGATCCTGGACCACAAACCAGTCATAAGTCGCACAGGTATATTTGTAGCAATAGCCAATACATTGTATGGGTCAAAATGATCAATTTTTCTTTCATGCCAAAAATCATTAGGATATTAAGTAAAGATCATGTTCCATGAAGATATTTTGTAAATGTCCTACCACAAATATATTAAAACTTAATTTTTGAGTAGTAATATGCATTGCTAAAAACTTCATTTGGACAACTTTAAAGGTTTTTTTTTTGCACCCTCAGATTTTCAAATAGTTGTATCTCGGCCAAATGTTGTCCTATCCTAACAAACCATACATCAGTGGAAAGCTTATTTAGTGATCTATAAATTAAAAAAAGACTGGTTTTGTGGTCCAGGGTCACATATTTCTGTTCATGTTGTTTCTGTTGGCTTTATGACTGAGGCTCATCTGCACTGCTTTGCTCTTTCAGGTTGGCAGGAAGTGAGGATGAAGAAGAGGATGGGCCCTGGAGGCTATATTTCAAGCTTTATTGCTTTCTTGATGTGGAAAGCATGCCCAAAGAAGGAGTGGAATTTGCCTTCATGTTTGAGCAGGTAAATTGCATCATTCTATTTTGTAAAATTTGTATTACCATTATAGAAATTCTTAATATTGAGTCACTGGGTTTAAATCACATAGTCCTGCTTTAAAAATGTTACTGATCTTGTTAGTAATTGTTGCTACTTTAGCTATTGTTGCTAACTGTTTTCATCCCCTGTAATCTAGGTTTATGGAAGTCATGTGTTTTAGAGTGTTTTCTGAATAGAATTTACCTAAAATATGCTAAATCTTATTTACAGACTTAACATCACCAGAAATCAAATATTTCTCTAGTAACAACTGGCAGAAAAAAATGCTTTACAATACCAGTCAAAAGTTTTGTACAATATTTTTACTATTTAAAATAACTATTTTCTATTTGAATACATTTTAAAATCTAATTTATTCCTGTGATTTCAAAGCAGAATTTTCAGCATCATTACTCAAGTCACATGATCCTTCAGAAATCATTCTAATATTCTGATTTGCTGCTCAAAAAACATTTATTATTATTATAATGTTGAAAACAGCTGAGTAGATTTTTTTTTCAGGTTACTTTGATAGAAAGTTCAGAAGAACATTTATGTGAAATAGAAATATTTTGTAATATTATAAATGTTTTTTTTTTAATCACTTTTGTTCAGTTTAAAGCATCCTTGCTTAAAAAAAATATACTGACTCCAAGCTGTTGAATGGTAAAATGTTACAAAAGCTTTTTATTTCAGATAAATGCTGATTGTTGGAAAACTCAACTGTTTTAAATATTGATAATAATAATAATAATAAATGATTCTTGAACAGCAAATCAGCATATTAGAATGATTTCTGACAGGATTAATGATGCTGAAAATGTAGCTTTGATCACAGGAATAAATTACGTTTCATTAAAGAGTAAACATATATCACATTTGTACAGTTTTTGCTTCACTGTCATGATTTTCCCCCTATTTTTCTCCTATCTTGTGATATAGCATTTTTATTTTCATTCTTATTATCATATCTTATTTCTCACTTTTTTCTTAGGCTCATGAGAGTCTCATCAGTGGTCATTTCCCGGCCCTCGAGGAAACCCTCCAGCACTTGGCAGCCCTGCGACTACAGTACATCCACGGTGACGTGGCTCGTACACCCTGGAGCCTAAGCAGCGTCTACCCTGTTGGACGACTTCGCACACGCATACTCCAGTCCACTAAAGCAGGGGGTGCTGGAGTGCCCCTGGCTGGTATAGTAGGACCGGGAGGTCACACTTTAGAACGCCGGAAGACCAACTTCCTGGACGGGACGCTGAGACGCAGCTTCAAGACGGGATCGCTGAAGAAACAGCGTGTGGAGGAGGAACAGATGTTGGAGATGTTTGTAAAGGAGGAGATGTCAGCCACACTGACCAGCGTGCTAGAGAAATGGAGCCGTTTACAGGGCATGCCTCAACACCAAGCCATGCTCAGCTACATGACCATCATCAAAGAGTGGCCTGGTTATGGGTCCACACTGTTTGATGTGGAGGTATTAATCATTTCTTTGAGGCTCAGAGCATATATCCAAAGTTTTGCCATGAACCTCTAGGTGGCGCAGTCTGATAGGTTTAACTCAGTATGATATTATGACATCATCACGTGGCGCAGCTGATTGGTTCTTTTTATATCAGCAGCCCATGAGCTTGCTGCTCAACATTTAAATACTGGCTTGCTGTTGCAGTGTACCTCTATAGATCTGCTACGGGGTGATTCATGTATGCTATATATGGGGGTTATTTCATATATGTAACATGTGCAGAAGCAGTATTTCTTACATGCTCACAGCAGCAGCAGCAGCAGATCTAGTCCACCAAGACCAAACACAGTAACCTTGTCATGTACATTAAGTAAGTCTCAGTTTTTAGCCACTGATGGTAACTGATATTACTAATTATATGTGTTTGTGTTTTTATTTGTCTGTCCACAGTGTAAGGAGGGCGGCTTCCCTCATGATCTGTGGCTGGGAGTCAGTGCTGAGAACGTCTCTGTGTACAAACGGGGTGAACCCAAACCACTCGAAACTTTCCAGTATGAGCACATTGTTTTCTTCGGAGCACCTCAGCCCAGCACATACAAAATCATTGTTGATGAAAGAGAGATGTTCTTCGAGACGTCTCAGGTAAAACACTTCTGTGCTTCTGTAATCAGTGCTGTAATGGACAAATTTTGTATAATTGTTTGTTTTAATGGTTGAAGAGCATTTAAATCTTTTGAGAATGTATGTCGCTGGCCAAAATGGTGGGGTCAGCAAGATTTTTAAACGTTTCTGAAAAAATAGTCTTAGACTGCATTAACTTGATCAAACATACAGTAAAAACATTAATACTGTGAAATGTTGTTAGCTGCTTTATATTTTAATATATTTTAAAATGAAACTTTATTCATGTGATGGCAAAGCTGAATTTTCAGCATCATTACTCCAGTCTTCAGTGACACCTCTTTAAGGTGTTAAAGTTCTTAAAAGTTCTTTAAAGTGCATTTTGACCAACCTGTGAAGTCTTAAGTAGCTGTATTTCTGTTCCCTCAAATCACAGGTGAAGTCACCATCTTCTCTTCATTAAAACTGCTAAACAAATTAAATAAACATATCATATTACAATAAAAATTAAAGGGATAGTTCACCCAAACTGATTACTCACCCTCATGTTGTTCTAAACTCAGAAGACCTTCGTTTATCTTCGGAGCACAAAT
Organism: Labeo rohita; assembly: GCF_022985175.1. Taxonomy (NCBI): domain Eukaryota; kingdom Metazoa; phylum Chordata; class Actinopteri; order Cypriniformes; family Cyprinidae; genus Labeo; species Labeo rohita. The sequence goes on along the minus strand of NC_066874.1, from coordinate 8,149,294 downwards.
TAAGAGATTTTTCATGAAATCCAAGCTTTCTGACTTTCTGACCACATTCAAGGCCCAGAAAGGTAGTTCAAGGCAGTTGAATAGTCAAATGAAGTCGTTATTTAGTTTTTTTTGCTCACAACAGCTATGCTTGTAGCTTCATAAAATTAAGGTTGAACCACTGATGTCACATGGACTATTTTATCGATGTCCTTATTACCTTTCTGGGGCTTAAATGTGCTAGTTGTGTAGCTGTCTATTCATGGTCAGAAAGCTCTCGGATTTCATCAAAAACATCTTAATTTATGTTCTGAAAATAAACATAGGTCTTACAGGTTTGGAACGACATGAGGGTGAGTAATAAATGACAGAATTTTTCTTTTTTGGTGAACTGTCCCTTTAAGACACATTTTACGGTCTTTGTTCTTAAATTAAATCTATAAGTCTAGGACTTCTTATTTAGCCACTATATTCCCTTTTCCATAGTAGGATTAGCATGTGATTTTTAACATCCTGATTAACAAGTTTGTTTTGTTTTGTGCTTCAAGGTGGGTGAAATCACTAAGATCATGAAGGCGTACATCAACATGATCGTCAAAAAGCGCTGCAGTATCATGTCCATCACCAGCAACAGCAGCGCCTGGATGAGGTGATCGACACCAGCCACCGTTCAAAGTGTCCACCAACACAATGTGATGAAAGAGAAGTATACTACTGACCGTTACTGATTGGAGAACGAATGAGAGCAGAGAAGAAATTCACCTCTCAGACTTCACCTCTCCAACGATTTAACTTAACCTACTGGAATCCTCTGTATACCTGTCCTAAATACAACAGCACACATTTATTTAGTATTTATCGGACCAATTTCATCTTTGCAAAGCACAACAAAGCCTGGTAACCTGCTCACTGTTCCCTCCCCTCACTGCCAGCACCCTGACTGATGACCAAACTTATTTATTTCCTTCTCTCTATCCTCAGTTTTCAGTCAGTGATGTTGTACCTAACCGACTACCACTCCATTTACTGGTAGTTTTACAGAGGTGTGTATTTTGTGCTTGTGAGATCAGAGTTTGTGTGCACACACACACACAGGTGAATGCTTTGAGGAGCATATACAGAGCCATTTTGTAAAGCCATGACTGCTGGAGGCCATTCAGAAAGCAGGAGGAGAAAGCTATGCTTTAACATTCCCATTAATCTTAATGGCAGCTGCTTGGCTGGAGCAGGACACCCCAGAAGTACGTGATTTGAATTCTGCCATCTTTGCTCATGGCCGCTCAATTTCACATACAGGTTATTTTTGAGCCAATCACCTGAGCCATACGACTGGAGCCACAGGAAAATGACATCATGGCAGCTCTGATTGGCTGATGGCACCACATGCACAATTGCTTAAAATATATTGGTCACTGATAAAAAAAAAAAAAAAAAACTGCTATAATATAATGAAATGTGTGCAATTTATATGTTGCTTCCAAAGAATTTGCCTCATGCACTCAAAAGTGTAGTTATGAACTCTACCAGCAGAGGCCACCTGGAGTCAGTCAGCCAATCAGATCGCAGTATATCTGGAGCCGGCAGTTTGTGAATATCAGTCTGCTCGTTCTTGAGACTGTTCACACATTATAAATGCAACAAACATCCTATTTTGTATTAAATGCCAGAGTCTATAAATACATAAGCTGAAGTGTTACATTTGATACTGTGTAAATGATTTGTATTTACAGTTACAGTGTTTCTGTTTTTGTTATTTTGCCAGTGATACAAAGCTTGTGTTAAGTTTAACTGTGCCAAGGCACAAAAGCAAAACCATTTTGGACCAGTTTGGTAATTTAGAGTGTTCAGCAAAAACAGAGCAGTTCCTAAGCACCTCTATTTACTATTACAAAAATCGGATAACGGTTATTAAGTGTTATGCAAGTAGAGCCAGGTCTGGCTGCCCAATGCAAGCAATGAAAAGTACTGTATTAAGCGACAAAAGTAAAGATTCAATAAGCATGTATTTCTACTGTTTCAATACATATACGTAACATTAATTCTGAAACACTTACACTTATTCTATGATTAAAGCACTTAAACTGTTTAAAGCCTGTTCCACTAAGATATTTGATGCAAACATTATGGGCCCACAGAATGCAAGGCTATCATTCAAACATTTGGGGTCAGTAAGATATAATAATTTCTTGAGCACCAAATCAGCATATTAGAATGATTTCTGATGGATCATGTGACGCTACAAACTGGATGCTGAAAAGCTAGCTTTTTCATCACACTCGTTATTTTAAAAAGTACAATACAAAATGCATGTTATTTTTAATTTAGTACTGACCTGAATAAGACGTTTTAGATATTATTTGAGAAAATAATAGTTGAATTTATAAAAATGACCCCGGTCAAAAGTTCACATACACTTGATTCCTAATACTGTGTTGTTACCTGAATGATCCACAGTTGTTGTTTTTTTTTTGTTTGTTTGTTTGTTTTTTTTATTTAGTTTCATTTCATGAGTCCCTTGTTTGTTCTGAACAGTCCCTGAGTCCCTTGTTTGTTCCGCTGTTTTTCAAAAAAAAACTTAAGGTCCCACGAATTATTTGGTTTTTCAGCATTTTTGTGTATTTGAACCCTTTCCAACAATGCCTGTATGATTTCGAGTTCCATTTTTTCACACTGAGGACAACTGAGGGACTCATATGCAACTATTACAGAAGGTTCAAATGGTCACTGATGCTCCAGAAGGAAACACAATGCATTAAGAGCCAGGGGTGAAAACTTTTTGAATTTGAAGGTCAGGGTAAATGTAACTTATTTCGTCTTCTGGGAGACATATAAGTATCTTATGTAACTTCTGAAGGGCAAAAGTTAAGCAAAATAAGCATTGTACAAATGTACGAGAATTGTATAAATGTAATAAGAAATGTACACATCTTCATTCTGTTCAAAAGTTTACACCCCTGGCTATTAATGCATTATTTTTCCCTCTGGAGCATCAGTGAGTGTTTGAACCTTCTGTAATAGTTGCATATGAGTCTCTCAGTTGTCCTCAATATGAAAAGATCTCAAAATCATACAGTCATTGTTGGAAAGGGTTCAAATATACAAAAATGCTGAAAAACCAAATAATTTGTGGGACCTGAAGGGTTTTTTTTTGAAGAACAGCAGATAGTTTAAATGTTCAGGACAAACAAGGGACTCATGAACAACTATCACTAAACAAAAAAAAACAGCTGTGGATCATTCAGGTTACAACACAATATTAAGAATCAAGTGTATGTGAACTTTTGAACGGGGTCATTTTTATAAATTCAACTATTATTTTCTTTTGTGGACTATATGTAAATGTCTTTTATGTGAAACTTTTTCAGCTCAGTACTAAATAAAAAATAACATGAATTTTGTGTGACCCCTTTTATTTTGGTAAAATAATTAACATTTAAATTTTTGACCTCAACTGTAGTCCTTGCATACACTTGAAATCTCATTAAACTGTGAAAAACCAGCACAAAATGAGACAAGTGGGTTTTTGAATTTTAAAAAACGCCTTTGCTTAAGGAGCATATAAATCTTTTAAGGATGTACATTGTTTGCTGGCATGGACATTATACCCATTTACTTGACTGGGAAAGCCTCAAATTCTTTGAAGTGCATCTTGTCCAACTGGTGGCTAAACTTATGTAGCTGCATAATTGTTCCTTAAATCACAGATGAAGTGGCCATCTTGTCTTTACAAGAAATTAACATAAACGTCTTATATAAAAACAGAACTTAAGACACATTTGTAAAGTTTACGGTTTTTGCTCTTATCATCATTTTTATTTCGTTTTCTGGCATTTTGTCATGGCCGAAGCCTCGTTTTTGTGTTTCATTTCATGATGGAGCTCTGCTAAGACTGTTACCAGAGTGGCCGCCAGAGAGATGACAGACAGCAGACATGACAGAGATCAAAAATGGACTATAACACCAAGAAACATCATTCAACACAGAATGAGTCCAAGTATGCCTGTTGTTTTTATTTATGTGAGTATAATCCTGCGACAGTACCTGTGTAATTTTGCTGTTTGATATGCAACTATATTTGTCGGTGTAATGCAAGTTTTTTTGTGAACGTGTGTATGTCTGAATTTAACGATGAATTAAGACAAGGATAATGATGATGGAATATGATGATGTTTAGGGAGCTATGTGTATGGGGATTTCTATTATTGTAATGATTATATTTATGAAACAGAACGGGAAGGGTGGGTGAGGGTTTGGTGTATTTATCTGTTATGATGGTGTTATAGATGATAATTGGAGAAATTATGGTGCACCCTTTCATGCTGATCTCAGATTTTTTTAACCACAAAGGCTCAGACCAGCATTAAAGGACTGCCAACACTGACAAAAAGGATAGAGTTGACTTGTCATGAATACGTGGAGAAGATTTGATGTGAAGGTGTTTTGAAGTAACAAGTATGTGTTGATGTTATTGAGTGTGTGTGTGAGTGTGTGTGTTAAGAGAAGGTGGTGTCAGAGCAGCCGAGAAGACTCAGGTGCTAGCTTACACTCTGCCTCATACACACATATTAACACACACATGATCATAGACATGCTCACACACAAAGATCAACATAAAACATGCACACACAGATATAGCACGGTTGGTTCTGTCTCTCTCACACATTCATACTGGGGTCCTTGCTCAGCTGCAGGCAGCCAGTACAAGGCCTGAATGTAATTTCTTCATTGCCATTGTTATAATACTATAAATTATAGCTTACTCGAAAAAAAAGAATAATTGTGCTTGTTAAAATATTGAGAGAGAGGAAAAAATGTTTTCTTTTGTAACTGGCTTTACAAAATGCTTTAATAAATTATTGTAATTTATCTCAAGTAGTGGTTTCGTGTGTGTATTGAATATCCTAAATGGATCTGAATATCGTTTGCTCATAAACTGCTTGACAACTTCTTGTGTTTTATTGATTATCCACCAGAGGGTGCCAAAACATCTGGTTAGGCTCATATAGCCTATAAGAAAATATGATTAACTTATAATAAAGGCCTAATGCTTAACAGTTAATTAGTTTGAGTACAAATAATCAAAATAATTCAAATAATTAACATTAACATTTTAATTTATATGGTTTATTAACGTAATTCCATATTATACGTATTACATGATTTTTCATATACATATTATTTTATACACTACCAAGCAAAAGTTTTTGGACAGTAAGGTTTTAAATTCTTTAAAGAAGTCTCTTTTGCTCACCAAGCCTGCATTTATTTGATACAAAGTATAGCAAAAACAGTACAATTTTAAAAATATTTTCTATTTGAATATATTTTAAAATGTAATTTATTCCTGTGATTTCAAAGCTGAATTTTTAGCATCATTACTTCAGTCACATGATCCTTCAAAAATCATTCTAATATCCTGATTTGCTGCTCAAAAAACATTTATTATTATTAATATTATCATGTTGAAAACAGCTGAGTAAAATTGTTCAGGTTTCTTTGATGAATAGCAGGTTCAGAAGAACAGCATTTATCTGAAATAGAACTCTTTTGTAACATTATAAATGTCTTTATCATCACTTTTGATCATTTTAAAGCATCCTTGCAAAATAAAATAATTAATTTCTATAATTTCTTTCTCAAAAAAGCAAACAAATAATTATACTGACTCAAAGCTTTCGAATGGTATAGTGTATAATGTTACAAAAGCTATTTATTTTAGATAAATGCTGATCTTTGGATATTTCTATTCATCAAAGAATCTTAAAAAATGTATTCAACTGTTTTAAATATTGATAATAATAATAGTAATAATAATAAATGTTTTTTTGAAAAGCAAATCAGCATATTAGAATGATTTCTGTAGGATCATGTGACACTATATGATGTTGAAAATTTAGCTTTGATCACAGGAATAAATTACATTTTAAAATATATTTAAATACAAAGCAGTTTAAATAGTACAAATATTTCACAATATTACTGCTATTGCTGTATTTTTTATCAAATAAATGCAGGCTTGGTGAGCAAACGAGACTTCTTAAAAAAACATTAAAAATCTTACTGTCCAAAAACTTTCGACTGCAGTGTACATATAGAATACAAGTACAAAATGTAGTATACATACATGCATACAAAAATACAGAAACAGGAGATTTGGAAAGGTAGGCTCTGTATATTGTCCTTTTTAATATTTAAAAGATTAAAATACTAGAAAAACTCAAGAAAATATATAGAGCTCGCGATTAAATAAACAAATTTTTGCTTGTGAAAACAAAAATTTGGCTCAAATAAAGAGGAGTCATTTCGAGAAATCATTCTCTGATAAAGGTTTGCTGCTTAATAATCATGAGTTAGAATTTCGCCATTGGACGATTACAACGCGACGTTATCGGCTACTTAATATTCAAAGCCCAAGCTGTCGCCATTGGAAGATTGCAACCCGACGTCATTAACTACTTACTATTCATATCCCAAAGCATCGCCAGAGAAAGATTACAATACAGCTTTTGTATTACGTACTTAATAATAATAATAAACCACGCCTTTGCTTAAACAGGTATTGTAATTTTACCTCCTAAAGGACGTTCTGCGACATGAAACAGAAACAAAACTACAAAACCTCTTCCCACTTTAAGGTCGGATGAAGAGTCTGCGCTGAGGTTTCAAAGGGAAATATTTCCCGACAAAATTTAACAGAGGGGTCACTTTTAATCAGGTGTTTGTTCATTTGAAGAAGAGAAAATGAATTTTATTTCTCTCGTCCTGCTTGTCTTTGGTTTGAGCTCAACGTTGGCACAGAATAGCGTTACAACAGCTCCAAATACGACAACACAGACTACACAATCTTCAACTACGACAACACAGACTACAACAACACAAACTACGACTAAAGCAACCGCACCGACTACACCACATCCAAGTAAGGCAAATAGACACCTTTGGCTAAATGAAAGAAAGGTGTAATGTTTTGTTACTGTTATAGAACCTCTAGTTTCACTGGTGTTGAATTTACATAGAAACAAATTTGAATTTGCTTTTTGTTCTTTGACAGGAGTTTACTATGATTACAAAAACCAGGCTTATTTTTATAGCTATCAGTTTTACTACTGAAACTAAATAAATTATAAAACTGCAAATACACTATTTGTAGAACCCAAACATAAGTCCCGCTGTTTAATGTTAAAACATTTCATATGGTGTACTAGTAAATAACTGCCTTACTCTGATTTCCCATGCTGCTTTTGTCTGGTTTCATAACTAAGGATGGCCAAGGCAACCACTGTCTCATAGGGTGTAATTGTTGCTTAATATATTGAGTCAGGCACTAAAGATCATTGCTATGTTCATTAACAAGTCTCATTTCATTTTTAAAACTAACGTGTTCTCTTTAACATTTTTTCTAGGCTGTGAGAGCAAGAATGGTACAAGCTGTGAGGAATGCTTGGCATATGTGGATGTGAGTTTGGATAAAATTTCACCTCTCTCTTTGATGTTTCGGAGATATTATTATCCTTATATTTTTGCTTGTCACTAGTCCACAAAGTGGACATTCACTCTGTTTACTTATGACAAAAACATGGGTGAAAACAAATTACAGTATGAGAGAGAGGTACGAACCACAGTAATGAGATCTGATGAGAACCAAAAACATGAGGAAAGATGAGATGTGAAAGAGAAAAACAGTCATAGTGACAAGGAAATAATGAGCACAGCAAGCAGCAAGACTGGCTGGATTTTTTTACACTTATCTGATCACCACGTACCTCACCTGTGGAACAGGTTTGGGCTGTTCTTGGTGTTTACAGCGTCACACTGTTTCCGAGAGTTCAGCGTCACTTGAGACATCCTGTACACTTCCTTTTAAAAGTCACAGAAATATTCATGTATTAACGTCAGCCTTTTATTTATTTAAAGTAAGCATCCCTGTTACTATAATTCACACTTAGGGCTTGAGATTTGACCCAAAATTGAGTATGTTTTTACCACATTACATTGAAATTCTGTATTTCCTGAAACACACCCAAACAAACCTTTTGAATACCAGACACGCACACAGCTTTTCTCACAGTTACTGACGTTCGTGTCAGTATCTACCCTTTAATAACTCTTCTCTACTGATGTCATTACCCTCATCTTTATTGTTACTGTAACTATCCACTATAAATTCAGAGAATAAAACATCCTGAGCTTTGATTTGTGGATACAGTAGATAAATGTTTATAACAATCTAAGTCTTCAATCTGTCTTTTTAGTGTCTGTGGTGCATTCCAACTAAAAAATGTATAACATACCCAGCCAAAACCATCCTGCCCCCCCAATCCATCTGCCCACTGAGTGATGCTCGATGGGGCCTTTGCTCAAGTAAGAATTGTTTTTAAAATTGTCTCTCACTTATTTTTCTACATTTATTTATGATACTGTGTTTTTCCTAGCCTTTTCTTTTACTAGACATAGCACAAAATATCATCATTTAAATCACAAAACTACATTGCATAAATAACAACAGCATAATAATAATTATTATTAGGAATGCACAAAATATACCAGTCATCTTGTGGAGACTTAAGGCAACTTTCTAACTGATAAATTATGTATTGAAGATTGGCCATAATAGTTTATTTCAATAGAATTTAAATATTGGTGCATCCCTAATAATTAATACTATTAATATTAAGATATTTATAAGCCATGTTATGGTTTTATTACTGCCTAATAGTAATTTTTCTATCATTATTGTGTAAAAAAAAAAAAATACAGAAATAAAACAATCATTAAAAAACTTTTATGTTTATTGGTAATCAGACATTTTACCCTCATAATGTGTGATCAGCAAATTCTCGTTAATGCGTGAACAAAAAAACATTTCAAAGTTTTGATTGTTACTATGTTATTACCAAGTTAATACTGCATGTACCCCTTTTTTTATTTACACATAATTTATAAAAATGTATAATTTATTTTTCAATAGTGATGAGAAATTTAATTTGAATGCATCATTGTATGAAATTTAAAAGAACATATCTGACCCTGGACCACAAAATTGCACGGGTATATTTGTAGCAATAGCCAAAAATACATCAGATGGGCCAAATTTATCGATTTTTCTTTTATGCCAAAAATCATTTGGATATTAAGTAAAGATCATGTTCCATGTAGATATTTTATAAATTTAACTTACCGTAAATATATCAAAACATAATTTTTGATTAGTATTATGCATTGCTATGAACTTCATTTGGACAAGTTTAAAGGCGATTGTCAGCTGGAGCGACAATTAATACACAGAACCATAAATCACTGACAAGCTACGCAAAATCACGCTCATAATCGCAAATGAATCGCATTCGATTATGAGCGCGATTTTGCGTAGCTTGTCAGTGATTTATGGCTCTGTGTATTAATTGCCACTCCAGCTGAATGCACGTGATGGAGATTTACTACTAATCAAAGTACCGACTTTACTGACTAAACGTGCCTGACAATCGCATGCGATTTATCGTGCAGCCCTAAAACATACATACTTATTTTTTACAAAACAACATCAAAACAACATAAATATTACTCTGTAAAGTTTTTTTCTAAATAACATAAATTGCTAATTTTTTTTTGGTACTTCATAGATAATTTTACAAAATATTTTGACACCTGATGATTCTCCACAGATAAAAAAAAATGGTTATATCTCTTGTTTTTAAAAAAAAATCTGAAAAAGGTATGTATTTTGAAGGTCTTAATTTGCAAAGTTTCATTTCTTTACTAACAACCTATTATTTTTTAAAAATTTTATATACCTCTTGATCAAAATGAATGCTTTGTAAGGGTTAAACATAATTAAAATTGGTATCAGCCATAAACAAGCAATATCAGAATTACTGTAGTCTTTTCTCTAATCCAAATTCTGAATTCTACAGAACTAAAAAAAAAAACTACAGTTCTTAACTAATAATTACACATGCTTGCTGTAAATGATCACCTGGAGATCATTTTTTAACTTAGAGTTCCTCTTTTTTTGTGAAATTCAGTGAACTTCCAGATTTTGATCATTACATTGTCAGTGGTTGGAGCGGCCCTCATCATTGGTGTTTTGCTTTGTATATTCTGCTGCTGCAAGTGTGAGAACATTGGGTAAGTCTGAACATACCAGATGCGTTTGACCTATTGTATGTCACATGCTTGTTTGACGAATGAGTCGCACCCTCCATTTAGCTTTCTTAAATACTACAGGGAGTTGGTGTCACCTGCCTCAGGCCATAATTACTTTTACTTAAATAAATGTAGATAAAGTCAAAATAATCAGACTTAGACTGTTTTGTACTTAAAAAACGGTCAACCAAGTCAACATTTCTGCATCACTGCAAAATGGTAGAGCCAAGAGACCTCTAAATCATTAAAGACTTTCTTAATCTAAGGAACATTATCTTTCGCAGATCTGCTCGATTTGAGAACAGGATGAACCGGCAATCAGACAAGAGAAAAACAAAACAAGAGCAGAGGTAAGACTGATTGACATTTGAATATTCAAAATGGAGATGACAGACGGTAGGATATACATGATAATATGTAAAAGCCTTTTCATTAAGTACTTTGTCTTGAACGATGCAGATGCATCATGGGTAGTATGTCAGTGTTTGAATTTCTGAAGCAGACAAAAGATATTATGTTATGAGGAACTAAGATATTCTGTGAGTAACCTGTTTTACAGCTGTAATGGGTACTGATTGTCAACATACCTTTAGGGTGTGAGTGTGATTTCACAAGGAATTTATGTTCCTGTGTTTTTGCTTCACAGAAAAGCTGATTTGAAGGTTAGACATGATGAGATCCGACAGAAATATGGTGAGTCAACGATTTCCTTATCTCAGAAACTGCATAAATAGGTGAGTTTGAACTGGTTATTATGCTGGCTGTGAAAGAAAAAATCAGACTGTCAATCAATATAAAGTAAGCATATGACAACATTTTTAAAAAAAATAGGGGCCTGCTGTTATGGAGTGTTTTCATTAAAAAAAAGGCTGCATGTCCTTTTTTTGCTAGTCAAATTCTTTGTGAGATTACTACCACTCCCTCTAGTGGTAGAAATTTAATTTGTCCTCTTTTGTTTCTGCAGTAAACACTCATGAATTGTGAACAATGTATATGTGTACATTCGTTACATTACTTTATTTTGGTGTTATTTAATAATAAGCAAGGTCTTTTTTTCAAAAGATTTTGTCCAATGACCTTTCTGTTTAGAAAAGCAACAAAAAGTTACTTTATGTTTGATTAGAAGGTATATTTGATTAATGTCATTTAATTCATTTCTGTCTCTCCCTATCAGGTCTCAGCAGGGCAAGTCCTTATGCCAGATTTGACAATCCCAGCTAAAATGATGGGTACACTGTTTTAAAGATAAATACATATTTAAAGATGCTGCCTATGATACTTATATTATTAAAATAGATACATAAAAAAATGAGATTACACTCTGCTCAAAATTATGATTTTACAGTAAGATTCAGCTTTATTTCAAAAATGTATTTCTGTTCCTTAATTTTATATTCTACAAGTTTCCACAAAGACTGCAACTATGCAATAGCCTGTAGTATCTACTGACTAAAATCACAGTTTCTTTTAAAACTCAATGATGTAATCACAGAACAAAACTCAGCTATATTATAAACAGAGAATGTTGAAGAATTTCTCAATTGTCCATGACTGTTTTTCGTAGACTAATATACTTTTTCAAAAAATATTTGGGAAATACCTGCTCATGTAATATACTGATATATCAAATAAAATAATTCATAATAAAAAATTGGTTGCCTGCTTTGACTTGAATCAAATGTTTTTTTTGTTTTTTTTTTGTTTTTGTTTTTTTCAAAAAATGGTCATGTTGCAGATGATTAGTTGTTCAAATGTTGATATCTTAAGATTCGAGCTATTTCATTTTGTTATCTTCATCAACATTATTATTATTATTATTTCATTTTCTATAAGGTCTGAAAACCTGTTTACAAAATTTAGGGCATGTCTAAATATGGTTGTATTATAATTTAACATAGTACACTTTTTAATCAATGAACATTTAAAAACACACTGAAATCAATACAATTTCACAAGATTTTAAAAATGTTCAAATAAATAAGTAAATAAATAAATAATGGGAAGTAACCGGGGTGCAACTGTGTCTATGTGAAAGGGCTATTTTGTAGTCATTATGAAACGTTAATATAAAACCATTGTTTTTTCACTCGTTAATTATAAGTGCCTTTTATCTATTTATTATATATGTACATATATAATTGAATATAAAAACGAGAATGGCTAACAGGGCTCCAAATGTGTCTCCAATTTTTCTTTTTTTATTTAGGAAATCATTAGGATATTAAGTAAAGATCATGTTCCATGAAGACATTTTGTAAATTTCCTACTGTAAAAATATCAAAACTTAAATGTTTGATTAGTAATATGCATTGCCAAGAACATCATTTGGACAGATTTTCTTAATATTTTTATTTTTTTGCACCCTCAGATTCCAGATTTTCATGATGTTTAAATCTCAGTTTCAAAAAATGGACCCTTATGACTGGTTTTGTGCTCCAGGATCACATATGTGGGTTACAGAGTTGAAGGTTGAGGTTAATGAATGCATTCACTACTACAATTTGTGTACAAATTGTGAAAATCAAACGAGATTATTGGGTTGGATAAGGGCTAGATACAACTAAATATTGTATTTTTGACTTTTCTCTGAATGCATGCTAATAAAACATACATTGGACAATGATGCCAAAGTCAACTAGGTCATTTTGACACGTGACCTGAGCATTCCTGTAAAATATAAAAAAGGCACTTGCTTTCAGTTTCTCTTTAAAAGCTGCCAAAGTTACCTGCTCTGAGAATCCTGGTAACTTCCTATTCACCACATAACAGAACTGGGCCAGAAAACAATGAGCATCTTTATGTACAAATGCGGAATTATGACTATCACCTATAGTTGTTAAATTATGTACATTTTTATTAAAAAATAAATAAATAAATAAATGATTCATTGGCCTTGGTGTTCGGACCTGCACAACACACGAGGCGCATGGGCCTGATCATCTACAGAAATTCGCGGGGAGCTTTGCTCGCTCCCGCGAACGGCAGGAGCATCACGTGGCCACAAACCAACCAATCGTTGATAAAGTAGGTAAAGGAAGGCGCGTCCCCGTCGGCAGCTGTGTTGCTCTACAGTGTGGAGAGCGCATCTTGTGTTCAGTATATTTCCATAATACAGACCAACAGACACCTGCAAAAATGTCCGAAGACAAGCCTAAGGTAAGCACTGGATCTGTAAATTCACCGTATTTTAAAGCTTTGCTCAAAACAAGCCGCGTACGGCCGAGTTCCAGTTTCATTTTGTGCAACCTTGCTGATAGTCAGCTTGCGCATTTATGCGGGAGAAAGGCGGTCGGCACGCAATCATTGTCTTGTTTTCATGCAAACGCCATCCGTTTTTAACTCATAAGCTGATGTTTTTATTACTACGTTTTTTAAATGGAGCGTTAAGCAGGTGCTCATTCAAAGAACGCAATTATTTTATACGTACCGCGCGTTTGACCCGGTGTAATTCAGCGTTTGCGGGTTTTTCCTTTGTGAGAGCGGAGTGGCGCTGACCGGCCACGTTACGCCACTAGCGTAAGAAAATGCCGCAAGAACAGCGGACCGGAATATAAAAGAGCGTCGAAGTACACAGTTGTCGTCCGTCATTTAGATGGTAAATAAACGGATACCGTGTATTTTCCACGCTACTCAAAAGTATTCACCCCAAAAAAAGTGATTTGGATAATCTGCCGGTTACGGATATTGAGCTCAGAGTTGCACCTCGCTGCGCCAGATGCTTAAAAATGGCGCACAGAGCCGCAACAATGTTTGTCTAGACGGCTAATATTTGCTGCTGCATTTGTATGTCTGTTTTTGTACATCTTGTTCGGTTTGCTGCTGTTATTGTTGAATAGTTGTGCGTTATAATTATTATTATAAAATGTTCACTTAGTTCTTAAAAACTTAGCATCCACTAGGCCTTGTTCACTACTGAAGTTGTCCCTCCTAAAAAAGAGCCCTCAAAGGGCTCTAGAGCAGGATAGGCAGATTGTGATTCATGCATCTCAGATGTGTACATTTTGCACTATTTGTTCTTTCCTGCCTTCTCATACATGCACTTTATTGTTATTTTTTCAGGAGGGAGTGAAAACAGAGAACGACCACATCAATCTGAAGGTGGCGGGACAGGATGGCTCGGTGGTCCAGTTCAAAATTAAAAGGCACACGCCACTCAGCAAATTAATGAAAGCGTACTGTGAGAGACAGGTAAGCCATTTCTACTAGATAAATAATCATGCACATGCTGAGAACCCTGGCCGTAATGCTTTGTGAGATCACAGTACAAAACTTTTGTAGAACTTTGTATTGTTTTTAAGTATTATTAACATCATATAATATATCCAAGACTTATGCAAGTATTTCTTTTCTTTCAGGGTTTGTCGATAAGACAGATTAGATTTAGATTTGACGGGCAGCCAATTAATGAGACAGACACACCGGCGCAGGTGAGTAAAAGTGCATTTTTTGTGATGAACTCACCAGTGTTACTGTAGTGCTATTTATATACTAATATAGTATTAATATTTTGTATGGGCTTTTATGTTTGTTTTCAGTTTTCATTTTAGTTTTAGTAATTGTTTCTTTTTTTGTTTCTGTTCTAGTATTTTTAGTTCTTTTAACAATTTATAATACATTTGCAACTAACGTTTAGGTTGAAAATTTGTATCTAATTTTTATTGAATTTCAGGTTTGTTTCAAATACCAAAAATAATTAAGTTATTTAAGTTAACAGCACTAATATTAAATATAAAGGTAATATTGATAACCTAACATTTCACAATAAGGTTCTATTTGTAACATTAGTTATTACCTATATTAATTAACAATGAAAAACTTATAAAGCGTATATTAATCTCAGTCTCAAATTAACATTAAAGGGATAGTTTACCCAAAAATGAAAATTCTGACATTAATTACGCCACCATACGTCGTTCCAAACCTGTAAGACCTTTATTCATCTTAGGAACACAAATTAAGATTTTTATTTTTTTTTTAAATGAAATTCGAGAGCTTTCTGACCCTGCATAGACAGCAAGGATTCTACCATTTTTAAGGCTCAGAAAGGTACCAAGAGCATCAACAAAGTAGTCCATGTGACATCAGTGCTTCAACCATATTTTTATGAAGCTACAAGAATACATTAGAAGAAGAATTGTTAGAAAAAAGACATTATTTTTGCGCACCAAACGTATTGTCACAGCTTCATAAAAAGCTGTCTATGGAGGGTCAGAAAGCTCTTGGATTTTATCAAAAATATCTTAATTTGTGTGCCGAAGATGAACAAAGTTTTTACAGGTTTGGAACAACATGAGGGTGAGTGATTATTGACAGAATTTTAATTTTTGAGTGAACTCTCCCTTTAACTAGCAATAAACTGTAATTTTTTTATTAACTAATGTAAAAAAAAAATATACGAACATACTGTAACGTATGTATTGCTTGTTATGAGTTAATGTGTTAACTAATGTTAACTTTGCCTTTGTTAGTTGGAGATGGAGGACGAGGACACGATTGACGTATTTCAGCAACAAACTGGCGGCTCCTGCTAAAACTCCACACCACCTGGACCCCACACTTATCTATTTTATTCCTCATGATGTTTCATTCAGATCCTTTCACATTGTTTCCACTTCTCTTTCTCTCCTTGTCTCTCTTCTGTCATCTCTAGCTTTCCAAGAGTGGGCATCACAAATGTGTTTCCAGTAATATTTATATACGCAATGGTTAGACCGCTACTGTGGTGGGGGAACAAACTCCAGAAGCCTGCCAGAGGGCGTAGTTGTTCAGATTATCCACACCAGTCACCATGCAGGCTTTTATGTTGCTCAGAACACTGATTCACTCGACAAGAACCGTTGACCCCCCCCCCCCAATCCATATATTTTTTTTTTCCTTCATGTTTTGATTCTTAAGAGCTTTAAGTAGGCCTGTTTCAACCCAGATTCTATTTGCCTGTATGTGTTGTAGAAATATGTTCAACCAGTGTTGTATTCATCTGCCTTTTAATGGGGCCGCTTCTCATGTGAGCTCACTGTAGGGACGGGATCTGTCAACCATCTCGTTGGACGATTAAAAATGAAGAGACTGAATACATGACACAATTTACAGTGACCCCTACTGGACCAAACCCCAAAGATGGTACTCGGTTAGCTGATAAGAGCAGGATTATACCAACTAGTTCTAAGTTTTTACTTTTAAATGTCTGTTGAAATATATCCACTTACCATTCCTATTTCTTCTTGAGTGTTGATCGAGGAGACAGGAATGACCTAAAAGACCAATATATCTTTTTTCCTGTTCATTACTTTCTTTTTTTTTCCCCCCTTTTTTTTAAATCCCAAAACTATGATCAGGTCTTGAAGAAAAACAAAAGGGAATCCTTTCAGGCTTTGTTGTGACGATTTATTTGTCGTCGCTCACAAGGACTGGTCTGATCTCTTTTAACATCTCTTGCCCTCCCACTGTAATTCATATGGCTGAAAGGGAGAGAGGGTTTTAAGGGTTGACTCAAAGATTTCCAGATGTTGGCATCCTTCTGTACTGATATGTACATTTTTTTTTTTTTTTTTGTTTGTTTTTGTTTTTTGTTGTCCTTTACTACTGTAAACAATAAATATAGTTTGGTACTCATTTTTCTTTTGCAGAGGCTTCTTCGTCATGTCCAAAGAGTGTTTTTGTAGTTGTTGAACATGTTTGGTTTGTTTGTCATCAAATACAAAGCCTGTAGGAAATCTTAAATAAGCACAATGACACATCCTTTAACAAGATGTTTCTTTATACACAGTTATTACATGTATAAACATACAAAACATGAGATGAAGTGTCAATAAAGATTAAATATAAAATATAAATAAAAATCTGGAGTGTCACAAAGGCACTTGAATGTACATGTCACACATGTAGCTTTTTTGCATTGTCTTACAAGACGAGATGCGGTGTCTTTTCATGTCCACTTTTACAATTAAAATATATTTCTAAAAATCTACAGTAACAGTAATGCTTGTAAAACACTTTTCTTAAACTGAAGTGCAAAACTGCTAAATAAAAAGATCTTGCCTTCAGAATGGTGGTGAACAATATTTTCTTGAGATATTAGAAATGCTCCTAATGCGTACAGGTTGCATGTTCTTTCATCCAGCCATTATTGTCCATTTTATTTGTTTACTTTGGCTGAAATGAACAAACACCACAACCTACTTGGGCGACTGTACTGTTTTTTTCCCCCTAAAGCCTCTCATAAAGCTTTAATTAGTGTCTGAAAGGGAGTCTGGAATTTTTCAGGGAATTTCAGGTCAAGTATATGTGGCAATACGTTTGTAAACATATTTGTCCTCTTTTACATGATTATTCACATGACTGACTGTCTATGAAGAGAACTAAGACTCCACTAAAGCTTATAGAATTGTTTTCATTGATTTGTTAGTTCCCTGTGCAACAATTTTGTCATGTTTTTCACATTCATGTTCACCATGGATGCTATGGCACAGGCAGAACACACTTTCTTCCCTAACTGTTTTGTGTATTTAATTAGGTGCCATATTTACAGGTTTCCATCAGCTACACCTTTCCAAATAGCTTTAAAGGCACTTTTTGTCTGCATGAAGTTATGCCCATGGAGATGGTAGTAAACCTGAGTAAACACATCTTCAAATGTATCAGGCAACCATTTGCATTTATGGGGAAAAGCGTAATTCAAGTGTCTGGCCGTTTTCCCTTGTGAAGCACCAGCTGTGTAATTGGGCTGTCTCTCTGTGTTCTGCACTGAGAACTGAAAAAAGGAGAGTCTGCAGATTCTTTGCTTTTGCCACAAGGAGGCGCAAGACAGTCGATGTGTAATGTCTTACAAGAGCCCAGCTTCCCGGCACATATAGTAAAACTGGCCTCTTTTTGCAATAAGGTTACTGGGAGAATCCATCTCGACGATATGTCCTTTATCCATAACAAGTACCCTGAGGAAAAAAAGAATAAGGTAACGTTTAATAAAACATAAACAAATTAATGCGTGACAGGCAAGTAAATCAATCTAAGGAGGTTCCCAAACGGTACAGACGGCTACAAAATATGTATAACAGGAAAATATGAGGAAATGTTCGTCAACATGCAAAATTCCCAATCATATCGAAATTAAAGTGACTGGATTTCACATAGTGGTACAACAGTAAATGTGACCATATTGTTCTGTACCACTCAAACAAACAGAACAAAGTTTAAGAATGCCACAGAATAATGTTTGGGAACCTCTGTTCAGTGGCTTTGTATCATGACATACTTTGTGTAATCCATAATGGTATTGAGGCGGTGCGCGATGGTAAGTACAGCACAATCCTCAAACTGGCTGCGGATGGTAGACTGGATCAGGGTGTCTGTCTCCAGGTCCAATGCAGCTGTTGCCTCATCCAGCACCAAAATTTTTGTCTTTCGGAGAAGAGCTCTTGCTAGACATACCAGCTGCCTCTGACCAAGACTGCAGGAGGAGAACCATTCACACCATTGTTAATCCAAAGTCTCCACTGTTTAGTTATTTTAAATTGTGAAGGAATAGCACTCTTGGATGCACTTACCTGAGATTTTCTCCTCCTTCTGAGCACTCATGATTGAGTTTATCTGGAAGTTCAGACACAAAGTTTTTAAGGTGAGCCAGTTCCAAGGCATTCCACACCTCCTCATCAGTATAGGCATCAAAGGGGTCGAGGTTCATACGGAGAGATCCAGAAAACAGCACTGGGTCCTGGAAAGATATTAAAATCACAAAACACATTGGTGAGGAGTTCCTAATTTAAAGAAACCAAGATGTTAAGAAAAAATTATAGAATAATATTGATTCCAGGTGCAGTATTTGAGTTGTACACACTTGTGGAATGATGGTGATGCGAGATCTTAGATCGTGAAGCCCGATCTCTGCGATGTTGATTCCATCAATGTAGATCTGTCCTTTTGCTGCTTCCAAGATCCGGAAAATTCCAAGAGCCAAAGATGATTTTCCTGCGCCTGTTCTTCCCACAATACCAATCTGAAAGGATAATGAACCCAAGAGTAAGCCTGGGGGAATTTTTTCAACATCGTTTGACTTCCAGACAAAGGAATTATGGAACAAATATCAGGAACACTTTGCGTTACCACATCATCAAAGGTTTGTCATATATAATTAAAGTAATGTGTTTTGAACTTTCACCATATATCCTAATTAGAACTACGGTCTATCTTTGTTAGTAAATGAGGATGTTTTTGGGTCAAGGTCTACAAGAATCTAACCTTGTTCAAGAGAAATGAGGCGAGGCATATATCATCCATAAAAGCAAGCAGCAATGATATATTAAAGTAGTAAATGCTGATGTAGAATATTTCAAAGTCTTAACATGTACCTTCTCCCGCTCTTTGATGTGAACAGAGATTCCCTTTAGGGCCAATTCCAGGCCTTTACGATACTGCAGGCCGTAATCCTGAAACTCTATGGTCCCTTTTTGAGGCCAAGATGGTGGTAAAGAACTTCCCTCTATGCTCCAAGCTGCCTGTAAAGGATGATATACACAGTAAAAATGCTTGCTATTACTGAACAACAAAACAATTGTTTACATTTGGAAATAAAATCTGATAAAGACTGAAAGTTTAATTATGCTGTACAGCCACACTCACCTCTTTTGGTGTGTCTGCATACTCTTTCACTCTCTCAACTGACACAATGTTGTTCTCTACATCTGTCCATGACCTTACAATCCAGCTCAGGAAACCTGTCACCTGGGAGAAAGCAAAAACATTTATGGTTAAAATTATGACTGCATTATCCTCTCTGAATTTTAATTTGAAATAGGCTGACCACAAATGAAAGGTACACCACAGCAGATCTTGAGCAAGAGTTAAAAGCTTTTTTGGTTTGAGGGTGAAGATTGCAGGAGTGAGACTGCCACATAAAATATTTTTTGGCAGCTCTCGTAATATTTTGGTTAGTAATGACGGATTCTACAGACATTTGAAATTATTCATACCTGAAGTGAATGAGACACAGCCAGACCGACCATCCCAGGGCTTAGGGTTCCTTTCGCCATCACGGAGAGAATAGAAGCAGCAAGGACAATTCCATTACCCAGAAACTCCAAATTCACACCTAGCCACCTGCACAATAAGACATTTTAAAATCAACTCAAGCAATCAGTATCTACATTTGAGGTCAAAAGTTTAGCGCTAATTATTTTACCAAAAAAAGAGGGATCACATAAAATGCATGTTATTTTGAATATAATATTTCACATAAAAGGCGTTTACATATAGTCCATAAAAATTACCCCATTCAAAAGTTTACATTCACTTGACTCTTAATACTGTGTTGTTATGTAAATGATCCACAGCTGTTTTTTTGCTTTGTTTTGTTTAGTGATAGTTGTTCCTGAGTCTGTTGTTTATCCTACACAGTTAAACTGCATACTGTTCTTTAGAAAAATCCTTAAGGTCCCACAAATTCTTTGGTTTTCCAGCATTTGTGTGTATTTGAACCCTTTCCAACAATGACTATATGATTTTGAGATCCACTTTTTCACACTGAGGACAACTGAGGGACTCATATGCAACTATTACAGAAGGTTTGAATGCTCACTGATGCTCCAGAAGAAAAAATGATGCATAAAGAGCTGGGGGTGAAAACTTTTGAACAGAATGAAAATGTGTACATTTTTGTTATTTTGCCTAAATATCCAATTTTTTTCATTTAGTACTGCCCTTCAACAGCTACAGAAGATACTTACATGTTTCCCAGAAGACAAAATAAGGTACATTTACCCTGATCTTTTTTTAAAAAGTTTTCATCCCCCTGGGTGAAATGCATCGTGTTTCCCTTTGAACCTTATGTAATATTTGCATATGAGTCCCTCAGTTGTCCTCAGTGTGAAAAGATGGATCTCAAAATCATACAATCATTGTTGGAAAGGGTTCAAATACACAAAAATACTCAAAAACCACAAAATTTGTGGGACATGAATGATTTTTTTGAAGAACAGCAGGCAGTTTAAATGTTCAGCATAAGCAAGGGACAATTTTCTGAATGTAGATGTTATTATGATTGTAAAACTAAAATTTGAGCAGTGCCTCACCTTGTGGCTATAAAACGGGGAAAGTACGCTGTTTGGTTATGATCCACCTTGTGATTGGCACCCATGATGAAGCGTGACTGCTCATTGAACGCCCGGATGACACTGGCACCCTGCACTGTCTCGTTTAGGTGTGTGTAAATGGGAGAGCGACTCACTGACTCCAGCCGCCGCAGCTGGCAGGATGTGGCCACATAGAAACTCTTCAAGGTTGAGAAGCGTGAGAGAAAGATTATAGTCAAAACCCAAGCCAATAAATGATTTCAATCATTGCTTCTGAATTCAGGAATCTTCGGCTCATCAGATGGGTTCTAGAAAGTTATAGCAAATTACCCTCTTTCCTTAACCCTATAAATGCAGATTTGGACGCACCTGTATGAAACCATAGAGGAATGCCATAGGGAGGATGATAATGGCAGCAAAAGGAGTGGCCATTAACACGATGATGCAGACTTCCATGAGTTTGAAGAAGTAACTTAACATCATTTTCAGCCCATCTGGGATCATATTGTCTATGGCGTCTATCTCTTTAGCAAAACGATTGAGAAGGTTGCCACTTGGAGTGGACTCGAAGAACGACATCGGGGAGTGAAGCACGTTGTTCAGAAGGTCCAAGTGAAGATGGCGGGAGGCGATGATGCACCCTAATGATATGGCCACTGTGGTACCAAATATGGCAATTCCTAAAACACAAGACATACAAATTAGTTAAATGAGTCATAACTTGAGCTGTTGGCGTAAAACACTTAGACTCTGCTGACCTTGTGCAAAGCCGAGAGCTCCGTAGACTCCCAGTTTTAGATCCGTGTTTAATTGCGTGCCGTTGATGATAGGCTGATCAGCCCACAAGCTTAACCAGTAATTATAAGACAGAGATGCTGCTTGTTGGAAGGCGTACAGGAATACAATGGAAACTATTAAAGGCAAGCCAATGGTGCGGAAGTATTCAATGTACATCTCAAGTTTAACCTATTGGGACAGAGGGAAAATTGAGATTGTGAGTCAAACGTATGTGGTAAATAAAAAGAGAATGTCTTCAAGTTTTAAGATAAATGATCTTACTCTGCCTATCCGTGCTTTGTCAACCTTAGTCAGCTTGCCCAGGTCTTCTGGGATGTGGTCCTCATCAGAATCAGGCAGTGGCTCAATTGTAATGCTGTTTGTGTCACCACTGAAAGAGATTTAAGTGTAAATAAACAAATAATCTTTATGCTTCTCATAATTAGTGAATAACCTATGCATAAAAACAAGTGCTATAGAGTGCTGCAGATATGAGTAAAAAAATCCAGAAGCGAGTAGCATTTTTGCACTTCTGGTTCAATTATCCGTGAGTCAATCGTTTTTTAGGGTTTTTTTTATAAATGCCTGAAATGTGGTTAAACTGTGGTGGTTAAAACGGCTCCGGATATTTTCAGGTTTTATATTGTAAGATACATTGGTAACACCTCACACATGTTTTCTTTCTTGATCTTGATCTTTTTGACCTTTTATTTCCTGAAAAGTGGTGAAATGTGACTACTGAGGTTGTCACAGATCGTAAACAACATCAACATCATCAGCCAAACAGGAAGGCTCATCTACTCACTAGTCTGCTTTTGTAGCCTCCTTATGTTTACATTCATGCTCTTGCAGAATTCTAACTCAAACTTTCTAACTTGTAATTTTTAATAAAACAATTTTAAATAAAACTTGAGCTGTTCGAAGTTTAGTCATAGTTATGTTACAGTCCTGCGAGCATTACTTCTGATTATTGTTTTCAGGTTTCAGTTTCATAAAAGATTATTCTGATTACCAAAATGTGTATCAATTCAGGTTGGATATAAAACCACTGCAACACTCTTTTAGTCACCCGGCTTTATCTGCAGTCATTCTGTATCACAACATCAGTGTTAGTTTCTGTTTTCAGTGTGTCATATAAACTCATATTCAGTAGCACTGAATAAGCAAATTTAAAATCCCATACCCGATAAGCTGCTCTTGGGACAAATCCCTGGAAAACGGCATGTATTCAGTAACACTCAATCTTACGGACAATCTTTTGGAGCCTGTAAGTGTATGAATTCAACATAAAATGATTAATAATAATCAATCCATACTAAGTTTTAAATAAGTTTAAACTATGAATTGTCATTATAGTCCTGGTTGGTTAATACTGAATGGATACTGGTCTAGCTTATAGTGTAACACTTGTTTAAGCAGGGCAACACCAGAAAAACCATGCTGTTCATCAGACAACATAGCTGGTGATCCTTAATTTCCTAGTAAAACTAGTTAAAAGGCCTGGTGGGCCTTTTCAGCAAGGATGAATCCCTGAACGCACACCACAGTAAAATTACCTCTCTTGGAAGCTTCCGAAAAGCACTCTTTCCTTTCAGAGCTTGCAAAGGTGTGGATGAAATCAGCAAAATCGCCATTCCGGTTCAGAAGTTCTTGATAGGAGCCTCGCTCGCTGATTTCCCCATCTACCAGAACCAGAATCAAATCCGCCTGAGGCAGGAAGCTCATTCCATGGGTCACCAAAACCCGTGTCTTTAAAAAAAGAATAGTTGAATGTTAGATGTTGGAAATGCTGAGGAGCAAAAAATAATGACCCCCCATTCCATCTGTAAGGTAGATAGTCACCTTGTCTCTCAATATGCCTTTGGGTCCAATGACTTTGTTGAAGATGTGCTGACCAACATGTGCATCCACTGCAGACAAGGGATCATCAAGCAGGTACACATCGGCTTTCCTGTAAACAGCACGTGCCAGACTCACCCTCTGTTTCTGTCCTCCAGACAAATTTAAACCCTGGCAAATGACAAAGCAGAAACCATTTTTATTTAGATTTATACAGATTTTAATTAAGATTTATACAGGTCTATGCTCATTTGTGATTGGTTTCATGGATGCTTAATCAATCTGAATCATGAAACTGTAGCTCATACAGGCTCAGCCCTACGCTGTTAAATGATTTTTACCAGTTTCAACTTAAAACTTAAGTTCAGCAGCTGCCATTAAAATTTTAAGTTAAATCAACTTAGTACTACAAGTCATTTCAACTCAATACAATACAGTGAGTTAAAACTGTTACTGCAAAACTCTACACCCAAATCCCTACTTTTCTCAGTGCTTACACCATGTGGTCATTTAGAAACCACTAGCGTTCAATATTGTTCACTCAAGTCTGCAAAGTTTGAGCTCAGTTAGCACACAATTACCCAAGTGGAAACACTAGGAGTTAAAATGTATCACACACCAATAAGAACCTTACAGCTTACAGTTTGGTGCATTTCTCAGATCAGAAATGAAATTCTCAAATCTACTTGTTCAACGTCCACATCATCAAGTCACTTGTGCACATCATAAAATGTTTCTGATTTTTTTGAACAAGTTGCGTTTGCTTTGGTACGTTCATGCAACTGATTATGCAACTGATTTGTCTGTGGTTTCCTACATTATCAGTTCCTGTTGTCATGTTGCTCGAAATGTATTACATGTATATAGTTTTCTGTGCTATAGTCTTACCCCTCAAAACATCAAGTTATTAGCTCATCGTATATGTCTTTACAGTAAATGCTAAATTTTTTATCTAGTTGTCATAAACTGTAAAGCATATTCTAAACATTTCTATTCTACTTTTTGTAAATTTGCCATGAATTGTTCAAGTGAATATTGACTTTCACTAATGTAGAGACTACACATCAACCAATGATAAAGCAGTTCTCTGAAATAGCTCAAACGTACATCTCAACATCTCATTAACCTTCAACTGGAAAGCATATATAGACAGAGGACAACACAAGAGTTAAAAATTCTGACAGTGGACTTTCTAATTTGTATTTCCGCCATTGCCCATATTTCTTTTTCTTTTCTATTTCACAGTGACTTTGTAATGTATTTTCTTTTTTTTTTAATCTTGATATTTTTTTGTCAGACCACTAAAAGTGTAACTGTGAATCCCATCTGGTCGTTTTTAAATCAATTTCCCTGATTGGCTGCCTGTCCAAGGCCAATTTAGTCTGTGATGTTGAGGTGGTTCTTTGGCCTGTCCCAGACCAAAGACAGGATGCTCGGGCAGAATAATTATTTTTGTTGTTGTTTGCTGTTTTGTGCTGTACTCTACAGTACAATAAATTAAGGATTAAAACACTTGCAAATGCATACATTTGTTGTGTTCATCATGTGAATTTTTTTTTCCAAGCAACACTTATTTCCAGTTTTCGTAGTATTGTTTTGAATTGATCTCATCAGTATGTAAAACTGTGTTGTAGTGTGTGTGTTTTTGAGGGTTTGTGTGTCATGTCTGATAGCAAAGTTTGTTTTTTTCAGCAAGATTGAGTTGTTTTAAGTGGAGAGCTTCATTTTGTCCTGAATATAGTAAGTTCGGGGAATTGAGTTAGAAGTTACAAATTTGTGTTTAATCGCAAAAAAGAGGCATAATTTCAAAAAATGTGTTTAAGCAATTGAGAAAAACTGTAAGTTGAAACTCGTGAAAACATTTTACAGTGTACTTTGGGTGAAGTACAAGGGTCTCACCTTTTCTCCGATCTCAGTGGCATCTCCTGCAGGCAGATTGTCCAGATCTGGCAGCAGGGCACAGGCTTCCAGCACCCGCTGATACCAGCTTTCCTTTTTTTCCCGTCCAAACAGAATGTTGTCCTGCAGACTAGCATTTTGGATCCAAGCTTGCTGGGGAACATAGGCAATGGATCCCTATATAGAAAGAAGCAAAGAAATGCTATAAGGATTAACTATTTGAAAATTTGATTAGTGGTCTTAAAATAGAGCAGAATATGAAATAATCTTATTTACTTTGAATTCTTCCAAAACGTTTTGTTTATTTCCATTATTTAAATTTGATTTTCACTGTGGTTTCAGACCACTGTACCTCATGAATTGTATGATTGTAATATGTGATTCTACTTTGAAAAACAGGGCTTTCATTATGGTCACTTTCTGTATAATCATAACATGCCATTCAAAATCATATTTCATAAAATACATACAATGAGGGTTATGGTTGATTAATGTAAGTACCTTGACTGAGACGTTCCCGCTTCTTTTTTCAGTCTCCCCAAGCATGGCAGAAAGCAGCGAGGATTTCCCACTGCCAACATGGCCGACAACAGCAACCAGTGAACCACAGGGAACTTTAACGCTGATCCTGCTCCAACACACAAAGTAAGTGAGGAGGAAGTCGCACAAACGTGGACACTTATTTTCTGATTGTGTGTTCAGGTGCCTTGTGGAAACTTTCTGGGTAATGATACCTTTTTAGACACGGGGGGCCATCCTTAGACCAGCTGAAGGTTCCATTCTCAAACACTACACCGTCCACGTCTGAAAAGTAAAGAGGGACAATGAAAGAGCAAAGTTAATCATGTAATATCATGTTTAATCACTTATATCACATGCAATTTATGCAGACAGTCTACCTGCAAACATCTGTCGCAACACACAAATTGTTCTGGAGAAAAGTGCAGAGAAATTACAGAGATTGCTTCTGGGAAACTAGATTTCTTCTGCAGCTTGTGAAATTAAAGACTCACTTTAATTTCACAGTCTAATTAGCTTCATCTTCACAATAACAGTTTTCACAAGCTAGCTTGAAGAGCTTTGATGAATGCCGCCCACTCCTGTCCCCCATCAAATTTGTTTGTATAATGACCACTAAACTGTATGTTTGACCACTGTTCGTGGCAACATACCTGTGGTACTTTCATGTTTCTCCTATCATTAAGTCTTTTTTTATACCAACAAGTCTTGCTGTGTTTAAAAAAGAACAGGAAGACATGTGGCATTGTAAAAAAAAGAAAAAGAAAAAAAGAAAATAATATAATATAATGTATATAATATGTTGACTGAAAAGTCATATAGTCAAAGCTGTAATGGTGATTTCAGAGTAAATAATTTATAAATTAATACTGTAATATTGTTGCAGTGTTTGTCTTGTCACAAGGCTTTTTTAATGTACTGTTGTTTTTGTGCAAGGTTTATGCTAATCTAAAAATAAAATAAAATAAAATAAAACACATTGGGATAGGCTCCGGCATCCCTATACAAAGAACAAATGATTTGACAAAATAGATGGACAGAATTTAGAATTAAATTAAATAATACAATTAAATTAAATAAATAAATTAAATAAATAAAATACAATTTCTGAAGAAAGAAAGAAAGAAAGAAAGAAAGAAAGAAAGAAAGAAAGAAAGAAAAAAAGTATTTTTAAATAAAATAACTACACTGCATTCACATATAGGTGACATTTCAGAGATCTCTAATTGTTTTTGCCAGTGAAAGGAAGTGAGACATCTCTGTCATGTAACTGTGAAATGTAGAGGCTATTATTAACTGTTGTTAATCTTGCTCTCACTTATATATTTCCTGACAGACGGAAGTGAGGGGCAGAGGGAAAGTCTCACAGAGTACAGACAATATTCAGTCTGTTTTTAGCCTTACTACTCTATTGCACAATGATGTTTGTCAACAAGTGATCTCTCACCGGATTTATAGGATTCCCTTGTCACATTTTCTGGTTTGAGTTCATCCTGACAAAGAAATTTCCCCAGACGCCTTAGAGAGACGAGAGCCTGCAATGCAAGATTAATTTGTACATTTAATTCAAGATCAGTAAGAAATAATTAAAAAACAGACACCATCAAATAATCAGGGTAGAATAGAATGGTGTTAGAGTTCATGTAATTCTCACCTGCATGGTTGTGCTCATGGCAAACGGAAGTTGGCTTAAGGGGGTTTTCAGTATGTTGATGAGAGCCATTGATACGAAGATTTTCTGAGCATCCAGAACATTCTTATCATCAATGAGCACATAGACACCAAACATGGCAAAAGCAATCTGGCGAGGGAATGGAAATCGCAGTCAAAAAACAATATCACATCCTAAACTAGATGTAATGTACAGTTGAGGTCAAAAGTTTACATACACCTTGCAGAATCTGCAAAATGTTAATTATTTTACCAAAATAAGATCATACAAAATGCTTGTTATTTTCTATTTAGTACTGACCTGAATAAGATATTTCACATTAAAGATGTTTACATATAGTCTTGTTTGTCCTGAACAGTTAAACTGCCTGCTGGTCTTCAGAAAAATCATTCAGGTCCCACAAAATCTTTGGTTTTTCAACATTTTTGTGTGTTTGGATCCTTTCCAACAATGACTGTATGATTTTGAGATCCATCTTTTCACACTGAGGACAACTGAGGGATTCATATGCAACTATTACAGAAGGTTCAAACACTCACTGATGCTTCAGGAGGAAAAATTGTGCATCAAGACCCAGGGGGTGAAAACTTTTGAATTTGAAGATCAGGAAAAATGTAACTTATTTTGTCTTCTGAGAACCATGCAAGTATCTTTTGTAGCTTCTAAAGGGCAGTACTAAATGAAAAAAACATGATATTTAAGCAAAATAAGAAAAATGTACACATTTCTTTTCAAAAGTTTACACGCCCGGGTCTTAATGCATAGTTTTTCCTTCTGAAGCATCAGTGACCATTTGAACCTTTTGTAATAGTTGCATGAGTTCCTCAGTTGTCCTCAATGTGAAAAGATGGATCTCAAAATCATACAGTCATTATTGGAAAGGGTTCAAATACAGAAAAACTTCTGAAAAACAAAGAATTTGTGGGACCTCAAGAATTTTTCTGAAGAACAGTGGGAAGTTTAACTGTTCAGGAGGAGAAACAAGGGACTCATGAACAACTATCATTAAATAAAAAATAACACACATTTTGCATGATCCCTCTTATTTTGGTAAAATAACTAACATTTTGCTGATCCTGCAAGGTGTATGTAAACTTTTGACCTCAACTGTAAGAATCTGTTTTTTTCCTCACCAGGAAAGATGAGGAGTTGAAGGAGGCAATAGACACAGAGTATAAGATCTGTGATTTCTTCAGAGTTTTAAGCTCCTTCTCTCTGTATCCGAGGACCTGCTCCAGAAAAGCCTTTTCCCAGGCGTAGAACTTCAAGATCTTGATACCATTCAGAATCTCATTCATCAGCTTCACCCGTCCATCCATGTACTTCATTTGTATCTCCTGTGGAATGACCAGAAAACAGGAACTGTCATTAAACATCAAGTTTGTCACAACGCTGCTAAATAACAACCACCATTAACTGTCTTAACCAACAACGTTTTGCTAATGAACAGGATGGTTATGCTGGTCCACCAATTAGACCAGCATCACAACAATTTAGGCTGGTCTTTTCAGCAGGATGATCTCACACCAGAATGAGTGATACTAAAGTAGGCAATAAATTCCAAACTGCATGTTAAGATATTCTAGAACACAATAGCTATGAGCTGAGAGATTGACTCAGTTAGTGGCATGCCAAATGTCTGTTGTTTTCTCAAAAGAAAATTTGAGTTTTATTGCCATTTGCCAGCACTGTGGTTGCTTTGCTTCGTAGGAAGCATGGGGAACTTCAAAGGAGCAAGAGAAGCTTGAATCCAACCAGCACACCCACGCTCTGCTCAGTGCACTATCTAAACCAGCTGTGGACCCTTCACGCTGACTTACTTTAGCACTCATTCATAGCTCTCCTCTACGGTCTCATGTTTTAGAAAGAATTTAAGTGAGTGAGATAAACAAGCAGCTAATTTTCATCTCCTTTAATAAGAATCCCATTCAGATATTATAAACAAATGTACTTCCCTCAGAGGACAAAATACTTGGCACTGCAGTGGCTTGCAATACAAAAATTAAAAAAAAAAAAAAATATTGTAGAGTAACCTCTTATCTCAAGGACATTTTGATTTTCCATTTCACGACCCTTTAAGGAGTCTAGGCCTCAAATAGCAGGTGAATGACAACACATGAATCCTGAATTACAACATTAAAGTACCTGGAGTTTGCTTCTCTTCCTTGCAATGAATCCGTTCAGAGGGAAAATGAAGATCACAGTGGCAATGCCGGCTAGAGCAGATGGTCCTAAATGCTGAAATAAGTCAAATAAGACACATGTTGTTTATTTCTTTTGGAAAGCTGAAACAGCTATTCAACCAGTATCCCCAAATGCTAAGAACACAGTTCGGATTTTATTCATATTACTAGAATGGAGACAGTTTACTAGAATGGAATAAAAATAATGATAATAAGCAAATATACGTGTCCTCACCTGCCAAAGAAAGAAGAGACAGAGTGTGACCTCGATGGGTGCTAACCACACTGCATTGAAATACACCACAAAATCCATCAGCTTCTGGGTATCAGCAGAGACCAGATTGACGATCTCCCCCACCGTGCATGTTCTGCGTGCTGCGCTGTTCATTACAAGAGACTGAGGAAAAACAAGATGCAGACACAAAAGGAGAGAGGAGGATTGGTTTTAAAACATGTGCTATTTTTAAATTTACTTGAACAGGTCACAGCCTACAGGACTAGTTGATTAGTTCATAACATAGGCAAAAACATAACTTTTTAAACATTACTTTGGACCCATTTTGAAGAAAATGAGAGAATTCTTAGAAATTACATGGTCCATAAAATGTAATTTAATCTTAAAATTTCACTCCTTGATTTAGAAACTTGTAGTGCCCCTGAAACCATTTCTGTACATACAGTTCAGGTCAAAGGTTAAATACACCTTGCAGAATCTACAAAATGTTAATTATTTTACCAAAATAAGAGGGATCATACAAAATGCATGTTATTTTTTTATTTAGTAGATATTTCACATAAAAGATATTTATATATAGTCCACAAGAGAAAACAATAGTTGAATTTATAAAAAATGACCCCGTTCAAAAGTTTACATACGCTTGAATTTTAATACTGTGTTGTTACCTGAATGATCCACAGTTGTTTTTCATACTGAAGACAACTGTGGGACTCATATGCAACTTTTACAGAAGGTTGAGTATGTAAGTAGTGAGCGTTTGAACCTTCTGTAATAGTTGCATATGAGTCCCTTAGTTGCCCTCAGTGTGAAAAGATGGATCTCAATCATATAGTGAAGTTTAGAAAGGGTTAAAATACACAGAAATGCTGAAAAACCAAAGAATTTGTGGAGCCTGAAGGATTTTTCTGAAGAACAGCAGGCAGTTTAACTGTTCAGGACAAACAAGGGACTCATGAACAGCTATCACCAAACAAAAAAACACAGCTATGGATCATTCAGGTAACAACACAGCCTTAAGAATCAAGTGTATGTAAACTTCTGAAAGGGGACATTTTTATAAATTCAACTATTATTTTCTCTTGTGGACTTTTGACCTCAACTGTACTTCTGTTCCTCACAAATCATGGACTAATCACAGAATCGTATGTTGTAACAAGGTTTTTGAGCGGATGAGATGGCCCACCTTTCTGTAGACCAGACCCATGACAGCTGTTTTAACTCTCATGCCCACAGTAAAGCAGGTGTATGTGTACTGGTGGTTGAAGACTGACTGCAGGCAGGACAGGAAGAACATAAGAGAGGCGAAGAAATAGCCCTTCCACAGCGGAGCATCCTCGTCCCTCATAAAGCCTAACAAGAGACTTAAAAAAAGAAAAGGGTTTGAATGAAGGCACTATTTAGTACAAAGAAATGTGCTGATTTTTGATGTAACTAAGCATTTGGCTGGATTCCTCTGTGACAGACCACATCCAACCATTGTGGTTAGGCTCAAGGTTTACAGAAGCGCCTAAACCCACAGCTTTCTTTGAAAATGTTTTGAAAATGAAGAATGGTAGATTTGTTGAGCCTAACAAGAAGTAGCATGTTCAACTGGAAAAATGTTTTTCTGAATACTAACCAAATGCTACAAAATCCATGTTGGTTACTGTGAGGGCACAAGACCTTGAATGTTTCCACAGTTCCCACCAAAGTCCACCTTTTTTCGACAGTGGATCCCAGTACAATACATGTACTTGCTGCAGTTTGGATCTCCCAGCTACAGCTTGCAGGGAGCTGACTGAACCTCCCATTTAGCTGGCTGCTTGCCTATAGTAACCACAACCCCGACAGTGTTCCTCTACCCTCCCCGAAGCTAACACGTCTACGGCGGACAGAATGCTGTGGTCATCTCTCGCTCTCTCAAGCCTTCAGACTTGAAGCCATAATTGCTTCTCTGTGGGCATAAACAGCATGATCTCTGTCTGGCTGGTATGGCGTTTCTGACTCAAGCACCTGCCGCACACTGCCACTTCCTGTTTTCATCCCAAGATATTGTGAACCGTAAGATGTCTCTTCTAAAAATATTTTGATAACCTAGCAAGCTGTCTTTAAAAGCACAGAGGGGCCATCTGTGTTTATTCGAAGGCAGAACTTTGCATAAACACAGCCCAAAGCCTAACTTTTCCTAGATATACCAAAAGCCCAAAGTTTAGAACTGGGCCAAGATGACTCATTAAATCAGCTTTGACTTTCTCACCTTAGAACCTGTGGAACTGAAAACATGAAGACGTCGTGGACAATGAGGCACAGCGTCCCGGTTAGGAAGTAGGGTCCGAAGCTACGCGCCAGGGTCCGTAAGAGACAGAATCCCGAACTCTGTTCCTTCTGAATCTTCCTGAGAAACTGGGCCTGGTCTGGTAGTCGAGATCCCAAGGCAATACTTGTGCTTAGGTGGTTCTCCTGCCTGTAGATGGAGAAGAGCCAAATGGACATGTGCGTAAGAAATTGGTGCTGAAGCCTAAATGCAGTTGTTAAGCTTTTTAATCCCTCTTTGTAAGTTGTAATTGAAAACAGAATGACATTAAAACATCCTGTGCCGCAGCGCAAGTTTCCACAAATTGTAAAATGCATGGGACCTCTGACATGTGAGGCCTTAAAAGAGCATTTCAGAGTATGTTCAAAGCAGAAAAGTGTTAACAAGCCAAACAAGTGACACAATCCTCCTGTCTCGACTGTGTACGTTGTAGAGCTCCTCTTGACTCATTTTAGGTCTGTCTCTTTTATGGCCATCTTTCAGATGGAAATGTGATTGCACCGATCAAAGCACCATGAGGATCCACAATGTACATGTGCCTCAAAATGCCACGTGCCAGAGAAACTCATCTGTTATTTCAATGGATCTTACTGCTGTAACTTGGTGCGCTCTGCTGTCCATTCTTCTTCCAGGTCAGATATTATCTTCTCAGATGTATCCTCTTCCCTCAGATTCCACAGATCTTCTGCTTGCAGAGGAGAACGGTACCCCTTAAAAATTAACCTGGAAGCACAAAAAACACCAACTGCATTTCTTTCACTGGACCGACAAGTATTTAAAAGAGTTAGAAATTAGAAATGGCATTCAAAATCATTTGATTCCCTACCCAGTGAACCACCAGAAGAGAATCTTGGACAAGAATGATGCATCTTGAACAGGACATCCATTCTGAGAAAAGAGCAAAAACAGGTTGGCTACAAATATACTATACGGCTAAAAAGTACGGAATGTGCATAGACCATTGAGTCCTATCATCCCATCCCATATGTGACCACAAAACCAGTTGTTTTTAGCAAGTAGCATGGGTATATTTGTAGCAATAGGCAGATTTTAATTGATTTTTCTTTTATGCCAAAAATCATTAGGATATTAAGTGAAGATCATGTTCCATTAAGATAAATTTCTTAAATTTCTCAATATTTTGTCCCAGATTTTTTTGCACCCTCGATTCCAGATTTGCAAATAGTTGTATCTCTGCCAAATATTGTCCTATCCTAACAAACCATACATCAGTGGAACTTATTTACCCTTACTTACCCTTATGACTGGTTTTGTGGTCCAGGGTCACATTTGGCTATAATTGATTGACTTTACTTATCACGGCAGTACCAATAACATTAAAATTTATTGTCCAATACTGACAATAAGTGTCTTGATTGGAATAACTAAACAAAACGTGTTAATTAAAATATGATAGAGGTACAATTATATCATCAACTATAACAAGGATTGTTGAAAACAGTTCTAACATTAATAACCACACATAAATAACCAGGTGTGAAACTATCAGCAGTCAGTTTTAGAAAGAAGAGTTTCACAGTTTTGCTTTCTTGGATGGAGAAAGCAGTGGTTAGAAATCATATTTGGCAACAGTGAACTCAGAGTAAACAGAGAAACAGTGTGAAAGTGTCTGTTGAGTAAGAGTGGTAGACCTCTATTTATGTGTGTGTGTGTGTGTGCATGCCTCATGTGCCACAGTAACACACTTCCACCCACTGCTGACCTCAGTGCTGCCCCCTTGTCCCTTCAGCCATCCACCCAAACAGTCACTCACTCTCTCCCGCCTCCTTACCGGAGGTCTCACTCTTCAGGATTCTGTGAATAACCCTACACAGGAAGTGAGTGAGCCAGGAGGGGATCAAGGGGTGTGGCACCGATGTCTGTGGCTACAACCTCATCACAAACACACTAATTCCTCTCTGAGCTTGTTTCCTTGTTTTCCTCTGGAGGAGAACAGTCATATGGACCACTATCTCACGAGACGTCTGGAGATTACGTTCTGTGTTGCTCTGCTCTGTGTACAATTTGCATACATAACAACCAAACAGTGGGCAGAATGAGTCAAGAATTTAGTTTAAAAAAAGGATCTATCATTATCCGGGAAGGAGGACCACAGGGTGTCCGTGCAGATGAGTCAAGCCGACTGCCGAAAAACATCTTTTTTATCCAATAGGTAATATATAAGTGGTAACATACTTGCGGGAGACAGTAGTTGAGCATCCTACCACCATTACCATAATTCACTTGAAAATGGAGGGGTTGCGTTCTATATTACATAAGGACACTAGTAAACAACAGCGATTCGCCACAGGATTGTTTGCGATGGGTCATTTCGCTCCATTCGTACCTTGAGGACGGCTTTACCCGAGGGGGCCCGGTCTGCAAAACAGCTGAGGAAGAGTTGCGCCAGCTGCAGGGCGAAGTAGGAGAAAAAGGCCAAATACCGCACAATATCCGGAGAGAGACCCTGAAAAGCAGAGAAACCAAATCAGCAGATCACATACAGATTAGAGAAAAAGAGAGCACACGCAGACTTTCCTTTTTAAACGACTACCACAACCAGGGATTTCCCATAATGCTACTGTGATGTTATTCCAGTCCCGACCCGCAGACTTCCCAAAATGTTGTTTACATGCTGAACATTCTGTTCTTATGGAACTCTCTGGAACACACCTTGTTGATGATTATCCAGTCCAAGACTACATCTCCTAATGAACCTTGAAGGGTTTGTTTACTGAGAACATTTACATCAAGTCTAATTGGTGCAGAAAGCAGGAGACAAGTTTTTTACATCTCAGTGATACCGTGTCCCAAACTAAGCTTTTAATGTAAAAAATATGATCCGTTGTTTATGCTTTAAGAAATCGTGCAGTGCTACAGTGCAGTGCGGAGCCCCTTCCTACTTCGCCTAATGTCATGGGTGTGCACGAGCATTAACAACATAGTAAAGCTTATTTTGAACAGTTAAGGCAAATCATGGTGAAAACCAAACTCTTTAATGGCCTGCTTTATATAAATGAATTACGTATGAAAAGAGCCATAAAAGGCCTCAAGTCACGCTACGATCTGGAAACTCATAGATCGCTGCTGTTTAAGCCTCCGGCCACTATTTGCTGGTGAGGAGCCAAAAGTAGCTATATTTACAAAAGCTTCACATGTGCTGCTCATATGCTGCTCATGCATTTCTACACATCTTTCTGGATGTAACGTCCTGGTTTCACTACTGGAGCGCAAGCCATGTTGAGAAGTCACAAATCACTAGTAAACATCCGTTTGGCCGTGGAGACCCTTGCCAAGATAGAGGCTTTATTCCTAACCACACCACAAAATAAAAAAAACAAGGCCAGAGTGGTTTCAGTGGTCACAATGTAGGTCAGTCAAAATGTCTTCCCACTTTTATTCAAGCATAAAGTCAGCATGCCAGTCAGAAATATGCTTATCTGTCTTTATGTTTGACCCAGTTTTGCATGATATGGGTCAGAACTGCCTAGTCTCGTTTCTAAAACTGGTCAACCTGTTTTTTGCTAGCAGTGTTATTGTCCTTGGGCTGAAAAGGATTGTGTGGCATATATAAAATTGCTTAGAAGCATGTACTTTGGTACATAAAAATGTTTATAGCTTTGAAATATTTAAAGCATCTGGTTTTAATTATTTAGTTAAAACAATTAGCTTAACCCAAGTGAGTTGTTCATCTAATTGTGATCAGAAAATACTTATACTATGCTTCCACATTCAACGTCAGATTTAAAACCTTTCTGACATATGTTTCAAACTAACACCTACTTGGACTTCACCTGAACTCATGATATGAATGTGACAAACCAAGTCCAAACCTGGGCAAAATCAACAGTGCTAAAAGTAGAAACTACTGGAATGCTTAGCTTCTGTGTGTTTGTGGGAATGTGCTGCGATATATTTGCTTGTGCATGTGTGGATATGTATCTACTGTACGACCATCTGTATATGCATTTGTGTTTGTCTATATGTTTGAGCATGAGGATGTTTTCATGTGTGCACCTGTGTTTCATCAGTGTGTTAACTTAACATATGTTAACAGTAGGGGACTTATTATGCAAAAATCACTTTTATAACATGTTTGAACATAGTTGTGTGGCGCGGTGTGTGAAAACAACCGGCCTATAATGGTAAAAATCCACCCACTCGTATTTTTTATAATCCCATTAAATCATGCACAGTCTTTCAGAACAAGCAATTTCAGATTCTCCCATACGTACATGTCAGCATAGGGAAAAAGTCATGCCCATTTTGATGATCTCTGCACTATTAGTGTAAACACAGCCCTGAGAAGCAGCAGTCCATCATTACTGGAGATATGCAATGTCAGCGCCAAAGAGGCATTACAAGTGTTGTGTTTTCTCACGCACTATAGACTCCCTTTATCTGAACTGCTGAGTACACTGTGGTTAAATTTCATTATCAAAGGAAGTGTCTCAAAAAATCTGTAAAGTCCCCTATATGTTTAGGGATCAATACCAACGTTTCGTGTGCGAACGTTAGTTCCAGACAAAGTAAGTCACACGTTTGTTTTCCAAATTCCTTTTCTGAAAGAGCTTCTTGGCACTCCATAAGGCTAATGTTGCTAAAGCTAGCATTTTCTCTGCCTTTTTTCACTAATGCTGCCTTCACGTGCTACCAGAATGATCGTGAACAGGAATGTGTTAGTTAAAAATTGCATATGAAAGCAATATGAAGTCGACCGCTTGAATTTGTTGAGTTCATAATCACAAGTGGGGCTTATAAAGTTTGTAATAGCACACAATGGCACTTTATTTAGTTATTTTTATCGCGCTGTGCTCCCTGTCTGTGTAATTCATAAACACGCATATATTATGCACAGTACAACAAGATGACTGACTTTTAAACCGAGTGCGTTTTCTGTAAAGATAACAGACTTGTACTAATAGTAGAATGCTTTTAGCTCCGCCCTCTTCTCTGGAGCACGGCTCATTTGCATTTAAAGGGACAGACACAAAAAAACGGCGAGTTTTGGCTCATAACCTTTAAAGTGCCTATTTTAACAAGCTATAAAAATTATCTGTAGGGTATTTTGAGCTAAAACTTAACATACACACTCTTCGACTTATTTTACATCTTGTAAAAAGGGGCATAATAGGTCACCTTTAATGCACCCATATGTGGAGGGTTAGTCTCGGGTTTTGTGAATGTACCAATTCCCCACATTTAGGATCTGTGTCAGCTGTCATTTCTCTCACCTGATCCACAGCCAGCTGGACCTTTGTGTGAAGTGGAATAAGGGAGCAGACCACGCCCAACAGCCAGAAGAAGAACAGGAAAACAGAGGAACGGCATCCCCGCACTCTCTCCCAATGAATCAAGCACACAGCTAACACCTGTCAAACACACAGCTGTTAATAACATTGTTCTCATCTGCTAAAATCACAGCCTGTACAAAACAAATGATAAATAACTTCAAAAAGGAAGCCTAATTACAGAATGCCTTCTTCCTGATTAGCATTCACTGAATGAATGCAAGTTTACTTTAACGGTGAAGCATGTAATTTTTTTCAGTGCTAAAATACTTCCTCCTATCCCGGCTTAATTCATTTGTAGGAAAATGTGCGTGTCAGTGGTGTGAGTTGAGGGTGGGACTGTCTGTTTGGCCGACCAATGGTAAACAGGTAAAGTGTTCAGGGAAACTTCATTACTTCATCCTTTTTTGAAATTACACATTTCACCTTTACTTTAACTCATTGTGAAAGAACTTAAATAGATTTAATTACACTTAATAGATTTAAATTACAACTTTTGAGGCAGTGACCTTTAGAGAGAATGAAAGCCAGCAAGCAAACTTTTATCCTGTCAAACAAACACCTAACCAACCAAGCTATTCAGTCAAGTGTATGGATAAAACATGGAGCATGGGAACTGAATTTAAATACTTTTAAAATCGTACTGTGCTTTCTTGATGACCTGAAGACTAATCAATCATTAAATTTGTTTTGTTTTTGGTTCAGCTGTTTTGTCAAGGTTATATTGGGATTTCCCTGTCTACCACCACAGCTGCCTCCTCTAATAAAACAACACATGTTAAGCGTGGCCTCTATTGATCCCACATTTCTCTTAATTACTGTGACTTTTCTTCATCCAAAAACTGAAAGTCTGAAAGTCTCCATTTCTCAAAACCAGACTGTCAACCAGTGGCTCTTGCCGATCCCAAGCTTGAAGTGATGTTCATTTGTTGCTGCATCTCCTAGGTAGCGCAAAACATCATGTGATTACGTAAAAAGCAGCCTCCTGGTGCGGTGCAGATGAAGGATCAGGACCGGACCCAAAGACGCCTCCTCAAAACCAAACCAAAGCCATATAACCTCAGATAAATGAGGTGAAACCTTTAAAGGGAACTCTTAATCACATCCTCACAAAACACGCCTGCAGAGGTTTTGCGCTACCTGGAAACAGAACACGTAAACCACATGTAACGTCTGCACTGTTGATGTTGTGTTTAGACCTTATGTCTTACGAGAATAAGCCATGACTTCTCTTCTGGACAGTGGGAGGAAGCCAAAGCTTGTAATTACACTGGAAAGTTAAGAGCGATAGAAGACAGAGACAGATCTGCTTCCTGCAGCTTAAATGACAGCACGCAGTGAAACCGGCACAGTTTACGGTTCATAAGTAGGAAAGCATTACAGCAGACTTGAGCTCCACACAAATACATAAACCAAATATTCAAGATGCAGGAGGGCCAAATGTAACAATTTGGAGATGTGTAGTGGTTACAACCCTATCTACATATCCAATGTCAAATTAAAGTAAAAATAATGATCAAATGATGTATTTTAAAGAGCCAATATGGTGGACTAATAGCATACAGTCCCAGGAAAGTATGCCAGACTGCAGTATTCTGATGCATTTTTCTCACAACTAACCTGAATCAGAATTTAGGCAAATTTGGTGTTCTTTTAGTGAATCGGGTGCTACAACAAACCAAATGGCATGTTTAAATAAACCTCAATTGGGGCGCGATTCATTCTTAGCAAATTCTCCCTCTAGGTTCAGTCAAATTGTGGTGGTTGTTGCTTTCTAAACTGTTCATTACAGAAGCCTAAATATTACGCAAGGAAACCCATAGGTGGTAAAGAAGGTTGGGCAAGACAACAAAGCAAAGTTTTCATAAATTAAAAGCAATATTTACACACCTACTTCACAAATCTCCAAAATCAGTATTGAGGTTTGATACCTACACTCCAGCTCTTGACCAAGTTACGACAATGCTTTATTTCACTTGTTGACCAATTAAGATCACAATCTCGTGTTGTGAAGAAAGAGGGCTTTTGAGGACAAGATCACACTGTTTAACTCTTTAAGTGTTTTTCTTTGGCATTAGCCAATGTTGACTTAGGTGTCTGAGGAGACCACAGATGGGTCATGAGTCTGGTCTGGAGCCCGTCTCTGCAGGATGCAAATGCAACATGCGGACAGAAACCGATGATGAGATTGTGTTCATTAGGCAGTGTGTAGGTGTGCCCCTAACCCTAGTTCACCTCAGAATGTCACAGTCTATTAGATGAAAACACAGCTCCTGCTGTGTAAGGGTTTAGGAGCCATTTTGCAGACATAAGCAGGTGTGTTGAGAAATGAATTATGGGACGGAAGACTTGTAGGAGGGGAATGAATGAAGCTTAAATCTCCAATGTACATTTGTGTATGTGGGCTCATGCATCCATAAGGGATGCTGGTGTTACCACTAGGCTTCATAGCTATCACAAAGTACAGATTCACACACTTCAGCAGAATTGCAGAGTTAACCCAAAAACGAAAGTTCTGTCGTTAATTATTAACCCTCACATTGTTCATCTTTGGAGCACAAATTAAGATATTCTTAGTGAAATCCGAGAACTCTCTGACCCTCCATAGACAGCAAGGGTCCTTCCACATTCAAGGTCCAGAAAGGTACCAAGAACCTTGATAAAATACCGTAATTTTACGAAGCTAAAAGAATATTTTTTGTGCACAAAAAAAAGTTTTCTTGTAGCTTCATAAAATTACAGTTGAACCACTAATGTTACATAGACTAATTTAACAATGTTCTTGGTACCTTTCTGGACCCTTGCTCTCTATGGAGGATCAGAAAGCTTTCGGATATCATCAAAATATCTTAATTTGTGTTCTGAAGATGAACGAAGGTCTTACAAGTTTGGAACAACATGAGAGCAATTAATGACAGAATTTTCATTTTTGAGTGAACTATCCCTTTAATGAAGATCCTCTGGATCAAGAAAATGTTCTGTCTCTTTAATTTGTTGAAATGTCTGATATTTTGTCAGTCATCAATGTACGTACTTTAAACTAGCTTCACCAGCAAGACTTCCTTGGTCAACCAGCTTCAAAAGAAAAAACGCTTACCAACCAGCTTCACTAGCTAAGATTTACATGGCTATGCTGATCAACCTGCTATACTAAAACACTAACAACAAGTGTAAATCAGTCTAGATTAGAATAGAGATTAATTTTGGTCTAAACTGGTCTTTTTAGCAAGACTGGACAACATATTACATTTTTAAAGGACATTAGTGAAGTTTCTACCAAATTTTGTGGGCAAAACGTTGAAAAACTGAAAGAGATGAAGTCACTTTCAAACCAAGTTTAACTCACTAAACACACAAAATCTGCAAGGGGAAATCATTCACCCTCATGCAAAATTCCTGATTGTGTGGATTCATATTTGTATTGAAATGAATGATTCAGCCTGCAACAATTTGCTGAAGAATGGTAAATTTAACCACACCTTCATGCTAAATGTAGCAAATTACATAACAAAATCCAGAATTGTTTTATTCCTTACATTCCCAGCAGGCACACAATGTCACAAGATGTTGATATTTGGTTCAATTTTGGTTGCAACGTTGGGTGACCAAAATTCAGTGTCAATTCAACATCTAATGTCAACATTAATTTGATGTCCAATGCAGACGTCAACTGACGTTGATATTTTGTTGATTTTAGGTTGTGTAACCAAAATCCAAAGTTAAATCAACGTCAAATTGACGTCAAATACTAAGGTCAACCTGATTTTCATTCTTAACCAAAATGCAACGCCTGTCCGGCGTCGGTCCAATGTCAAGCTGACGTTATATTGATGTCTGCTGCTTGCTAGGCTCATTCAATGAAAACAAAAATTACTACTCATTTTTTCATTAATAAACAGTTCTATACAACTTTTTATGCTGGCTTGTGCCTGTACTGGTTCATATTTCTTATATAACAAGTATAGAACCTAGAGGTTACATTACCACGGTGAGACTGCGTATGATGGGACTGAGCAAGAAGACAAGGTGTTCCTGGATTTCCTGTCTTCGTTCCAACAGGATATAGAAGAATTCCACAAAACCAAAAGACGCCAAGAAGAACCCCAGCAACTGTAAAAGAGCAAAGAGGAATACAATTCATATCAGGGTGAGAACTGAGTCACTCTCCCGGAAGCTCCGGTTGGCAGTGACTGTAGAGAAGAGGTGCGATTAACATTATGATAGGATTGGATAGGAATCTGTGTGACTGTAAACAAACGGTGGAACAACAGTATTTCAAACAAAAGATTTTAGAGCGGAAGAGTGAAAAGTGACATCACAGCTCACTAGAGTGTTAACCACACTCATACCACAAACTGAGGTTACACACATCACTCTTTTTTTATTGTCTTTTTTGGCTACCAAAGCGTGAACTCGACCCCTCAGTCTCCCCAGACCACCACGTTCACTTTGTTTTAACACTCTGGTTTGAGTTTTATAGCCCACAAAGCTGGTACTTTTGAGACCCGGACAGGCTTGTATAACATTAACAGGTCTTAGCGGTCTGTCTCACCAGCTTGGCACTGCAGAGCGAAGAGAGGGGCAGCCGACCTCGGCCATGGCAGTACAGATGAAGGCAGTAGAAAGGAGAGAGGACCCACAGGTAGATGCATGGAGCCCACACCAGGACTGTGTTCTGGAAGCAGTTGCTCAGTTCTGGGTTATGCGTGTACCATGTCTGGTTCCAGTCCTAGTGATGAAGGAGAGGGTGTGCTTAACTTTTCAATCAGTTTTATGATAATTGACAGTTTTCATTCTTTTATTGGATCAACACTGTCTTGATCCAAACCCTGTCCACTTAAAAACCAGATATGATCTGAATGTTCCAGAACATCTCAAAAAAGGTTATAATTTTGTATAATCTTGGCTTTGGTTACAATATCGGTCAATTTTTTCTTGTCATTGTTTATCTTGGCTCATCGCTGACTTTCTTTTATCTCTCTCTGTTACTGGGTGAGAAACAACTGAGTTTCAATTAAATCTTCAGATTGGACTGAAGGAACAAATTTGTCAGAAATTCAGACAACTGAAGAAGCTTGTGAAATCAGTGTATTTAATTGCCATCTGCTAGTTTGTTTAAAATATTAAATGTCATGTAAAATAAATCACATTCTAAACTTTGACCACAGTGCATCATCTTAACTTAATGTGGCACATTTATTAAATATTCCAACTCTAACTGTAAAGTCATAAAATGCAAGTACAGCAAAAACACATATATTCTGGTTCTTGACCAAATAATAACTCTAAAAATAATAACTCCTAACAGGT
The DNA here is from genome assembly GCF_022985175.1 of Labeo rohita. NCBI lineage: Eukaryota > Metazoa > Chordata > Actinopteri > Cypriniformes > Cyprinidae > Labeo > Labeo rohita. The sequence goes on along the minus strand of NC_066874.1, from coordinate 8,106,088 downwards.
ATAAATGTGACATATACAATATGAATTCACTGATTGATAGATCATATATATATGTATATATACAAAATCTTTAATAATATTCAAGATATAAAGTAACATAAAACATTTGCTCACCCATAGAGGGTCAAGTCCACTTAGACTGCATAAGGTATCCATTCACTCGTCTGGTCCTGAAGCTGTACCTATCCCTTCTGTGTATCCTGGATCTTTAGACTGTTCAGTTCTGTTCTGTGCTGTGTCTGAGTCAAACTCTCCCCTCGTCCTGGGATCTCCTACACACTCTCTTTCACTTTTGTCACTGCTTGTTTCTGAGAGTGTCTGGAATTGTCTGCTTTTTGACCACCAGTCTGACAGCTGCTTAGGTGGGTGGTTATATTCACTCTCTCCTCCCAGCAGTCTTCCTTATACTCTCTGTCTCTCCCTCCTTCTCTATTTATCTTCCTCTTTCCCCAACTCCCACGTACTTTAGGTTCTTTATCAAAACAGTACTGTGGTTTTTGCAAAGTTCTCTGACACCACCCAAAAAAAAATCCCCACCCTTAACATAGTCCTCTCCTCTCCCCGTTTGCCTCCTATAAAACACTATCACTCTCAATTTCCCGCAAGCAGTCAACTCCATCTCAGTCCAAATGCAGAAAGTGCTCCTAGTAGCACTCCAGTGCTATTTGTTTGTCTTTATAGAAGTGCAATTTTTCACTTTTCCTGCAGGTACCTGAGAAACACTTAGTAAGATCACACACAACCAAGCACCGCACTTTCCAACTTGTGTAATTTTATGTCCAAAGGGACTTATGATACACTCAGTCCAACCTGGAATTCAGTGCCTTGCATGCCTAATGGTTTTATTATCTCATGTGGGATTTAAGTCCACAGCCTTTCAGTACAAGTACTAGTGGCTCTCAACTAGTGAACCCCAAATTGTGAAAATAATTACATAATAGACAACCACCTGACAAGTGCTCATTATGTAAACTATGTACAGAACTACGGAGGGTTAGAGAAAGAATGAAAATATCACCCAAACTACATTAAATACAAAGTATATTGAGCAGATAGTTTAAATACATTTCTATTCAATCATTTCTAAACCATTTTGAAAGCTGTATTGGGTCACCACTCAGTTGTCGAATACAAAAGCTGGGTCCTGACTGACGCATAACCAGATCAATTTGCGCCATGTATGTGAGTAGGAAAAAGTTATCATGTAAAGTTTTCGCCATATTCACAACAATTACTCAAGCATTTAAATGTGTTCCTCGTTCTACTGTTGATCCGTTCCAATCTAAACTAGGAAAGCGCGTGCCCACGGCTAGTCATATACAGAACACGCTCCATATATATGTCCATATAAGGGCTTTCCGTACAACCTTACCTTACCTCTCCCGTCCGCTCGAGTTCTGTCTGTCTGTCGCACGCAGCCTCGTCTGAGAGCATGCGAAGTCTCAGATCTTTGAGTAAGTGGTGTTCTCAAAAACATTTGAAGGGAACCCTGGGTATTAAGACTTGTATGGCTTAATATAACGTAAATTATATCTCTTACTGAAATTTGTAAATGTATTTAGAAATATGTATATGTGTTTTTTTTTTTTTTTACATATTTTGGACTATGGGAGGGCCATTATTTTGATGACGTGAAATGCCTGCACTCTGTAAGCTAGTGGGCCTAATTGTGGCTATTTTTACTGCAACACAACTCAGAAAATACAATACTGATACGATGCCACACTGTGCAGCTTTTGGTTGTAATTTTTAGTCAAAGGGCAACAAGAGAAGCGATGTAAGTCTTCACTGCTTTTCTAGCAATAAGAAGAGGAGAAAAGAATCTTTGCTGTCTCCACTTTAGCCCTATCTTTGAGGCTTTTAGTAGACCACAGCTACTGAAAGAGCTTACAAAGGGCAGAGACAAGAAACGCTAGATGCCATCCTAGCAGGATGTAAACATGCCGCAATTGACATGATGCCGCAGCCATTGAAGGAGTTTCTCAGCTCAGATTTCACTCGATCTCCAGAGGCATTTAGACTCCTTTCAATGGAAAAATCGATGGTACGGCATTTAGTTTAAGCCTACACTACACTTATCATCGCTACCTGTAAGATCTTTCAGTAGTTGTGGTCATCATATCAGTATTTTATTTTCCGAGGTGTTGTGGTAAAAATAGCAACAGGTAGTGGCAGTAGCTAACCGAGTGCAAACATTTCACATCATTATGTCCCCCCCTAGTCCAAAATATGTGTAAAACGATTTGGATTTTTTAAATCCAGTACATCTTTTATGGGGTTTTCTACTACATATTTCAGTAAAAGACATAATTTTCGTTATATTAAGATATGCATGTCTTAATACCCAGGGTCCCCCTTAAAACAATAAATAGATTTTATATCGGACTACGCATGTTCATGCTTCACCAGTTGTGGATAGGCGTATACTGCCAGTATTTCATTAATTGTTACTCAAAAATAATTAATACTTTTTAGGGCTATAGTAATTCAATTTGTATCAGCAAAGTTAAAAAAAATGGCATAAAAATTGTTTAAAAATTGCAAATTACTTACCTGCTACTGCCACCATAAGAATGTGATTTTTGTGTATGTGGTTGCAGTTGTTCCTATACATTTTAACTGATGAATAACTAACTGATAAAACATGTTTGTACACAGATTCTTTGCACAAATACATTCATACACAGTTAGTGAATGATACTCGTGCAGAAAACTATCCTAATCGATCAGCCTTATAGGCTACAACTGTGTCATGTTATAAAATGTCTTGCTAAATTTGGTCTCAACCAGAACTTGCAAGAACTGCAGGCCTGCACCTGCTTGGCATGTCTAATGGATCAAGTGTGTTTAAAAGAGAAGCGTTCAAGCATTCTGTTTAAAATAGACCAAAAATGATGCACTGAGACATAGGTTTAACACAGACATACTCACGTAATGCAATACGTACACATTTTCACACACAGAAACTCATTCACATAGGCACCCAGACATTCTCACACACAAGTTTGTATTACTAGACTGGCACAAGTTAAACAGACAGTCAGACTGATATTATGTCTGTCTCTTTTGAAGCTCTCAGTAGTCTGTTATGAAGTAACATCAGTCCAACAGAAACCCTGGAAAAGGCCCGTACACTGGTGGAAATTTTCAGGTCGACCTCAGTCAAGGAGATTCTGCACAGACATGGAAAAAACGATGGTTGGACCATCCTTCCCACAAGTGCTCCCTGTGGCCAGTCGTGTGTGTGAGGAAAGCTGTATTGTGTTATTCCTCAAGGTGAGAGAATATGTATACATTCAGCCTTTATTCTTTTGCAGCACCGTATAAGGTCTACTCATAAAAGGCATTAAAATAACAGGTCTCATTTCTGGTCTACTCACATACATTGATCTGGATCCTCAAGAATCACTTCCAATGACCAGAATGTCCTGTAAATCGTTAACAAAGAGGCCTCTGAAGGGAGCTCAAAGGAAAGTGATAAAATAGCAGCAAGAAGCCTCACTGGCACAGAGGAGACAGATATAATCAGTCCTGGTTCGCTAGCTGCCAATTTTGCCTCTTAGTTTTCATTGCTTTTAGAGAAGCTCACAAATCAAACAAGAACTGGTGCAAAATGACCAAACTCTAGAATGGTTTTTCAATCATTTTAAAGCCATTGTAATTTAATGAAATGGTGTGGTTAGAAATTAAAACAGGAAGACACCTAGGACTAATGGTTCTTAGGAAAGAGAATTTCATTTTCATTTTGGGGCAAAGTGTTCCTTTAACTAAGGTGGCAAAACAACAGTAAATCATTTGAAACAGTCTGAGAGTTCAGCTGCTCTTTTGTATACATTTTTATAAAATTTGCACACTTTTCAGTTGTACTATCGACTCTCACTTGGGCTTTCATTGGCCAGACCACCTATAGAAAAGCCAAAATTGCAAAAACATAGCATTATACTGTCAGAGCAACTAAACAGAGAGATGAATTGATGCATTCTTCCTGGTCAACCATGAATCCACCAGGGGTTTGGCAAACGGACTCCAAACAACAATGACCATCTCATTCTGTCTATAGTTTTGAGCACTGCACTTATGGCAGTAAATGAGGTGAAAAACTTCATGAAATGACAAAATGCCTCATTGCTATTGCTTGATAAAGCTGTTGCTGATGAGATTATTTACATATGATTGTAGCACTCAGAGAAACAACTGTCGTCGTTTCCCATTCATAGTACTCAAATCAGCATGACTGCCCACTTTTGTTTTTGTTAATCAAGACCAGACAGTAAATAACAGTCTTACAACCAAACAAGTTAAAGTGGCATTATCTTTTTATGCTGTGGGGTGTGGCCAAACAGTTTCCCACAGATGAATTGTGTGTATCAAAATGTCACTACATATAGTGTTATGCAGCATGTCCTGTGCTCACCGCAAGGACATACACATTGTTATGACCATATGTTGCGTAACTGGTCTGTGGTGTTGAGTGGGAAGCTAAAAATAGTCAGGTTACCAAAATTAATCGTAAACGTCACTTAACCAAAGAACTTTGCACTTCTAAATTTATACCTACCCATATAGCAATTTTGGGAAGGAAATGTATTTCATATATAATTTAAATATATATATTATAAATAGCACTGCTTAAGGAAATTATTTTTCAGTTTGAAAATGTATTGCGTTTAAATCCTCAAATGACAAAATATACTACAAAGTGTATTTCAAGTGGAAAGAAAATGCCAAATGTTATTTAAAATATATTTTTGGATAATACAATTACATTTGATTGAAAATATGAACAATGAAGAATGGTCTAACATTATATGAGGGAATATAAATCACTAAAATGTACATAAAAATATATTTCGAAACAATAATACTTTTAAAATAATTTAAAATATTAGCAAAATGTTTTTAATATATATAAATACATTTAAAATATATTTTAATTTAGACATTTTTTCAGCATGGGAAGATATTTTTTTTAACAGAAAAAATTGTTCTTTCGAAATGAAAATTATAAGCATGTTCAGTTAGTAATAATATGTTTGTCAAAGCACAAAAGTCAGTGAAGTGGGTCAGATTTTTACAAACTGAAAATATCAACAATATATGAAGAATGGTCAGAAATTATGAGTAAATAAAAGTAATGTAAATTTTAGACATTTTTTTTTAAATATATTTAAATTAATGCTGTCAAATGATTAATCATGATTAATCACATTCAAAATAAAAGTTTTTGTTTACATAATATACGTGTGTGTACTGTGTATATTTATTATGTATATATAAAGACAACACACATACAGTATATATTTTGAAAATATTTGTATGTATTTACATACAAATATTTCTATTCATATAATTCATATCATATATACATAAATTTAATATGCAAACAACATTTTTAAAAAAAATATGTACATGCATTTGTTTAAATTAGTGCTGTCAAATGATTAATTGTGATTAATCAAATCCAAAATAAAAGTTTTTGTTTACATAATATATGTGTATGTACTGTGTATATTTATTATTTATAAATAAATACACAGTGATAGAACACACATATATATTTTGTAAGCAAATACTTATTTTGGATGCGATTAATCATTTGACAACACTAATTTAAAGATATAACAATTTTTTTTCTGCATTGATGTGATTTTTTTATTAGTTTCATCTTTCAAATTGAAAATGGTCAGCGCTTTCAATTAGTAATAATATTTGTGTTGGATTTTTACAAATCCAGTGGCATTTATGTAGGATGTGCTCTGCATATCACTAAGTAGTGCAAAGCCGTATGGACTAGGTAGAGATTTAACGTGGAACGGAAAGCTAAAGTCAAAGCAGTCCAAAGAAACTTGGATTGTTGCCACTTTTAGCCAAAAAGAGTCTGTTAAGCTGGCACACCAGCTTAGAGACCAGCGTGTCTGTTTCTATGCCAGTCTAGCAAAAATAGTGAAAGAGCGTTGGTACACTACTTCACACTCCACTCCATTTCCCTTAGGCCCTCTCTTTCTCTATCTGTCTCTCTTTCATTTACTCTGGAGCGAAAACAGTCTAGAGAAAATAATGGTGTCATTTTCAACCTACTCTCTCCAGTGCAGATAAATATAGCTCTGGCCACAGAGGTGCCAAACCCATTAAGCACAGCTTTTGGTAGAAAGTAAAAAAATATCTTCCTTTTTTAAAGAACCATCATAAAGTCTGTGGCAAAGGGCCAAGGAGTGGTAAATCCAGATGTGTCAGCCTACGCATGCAATTATGACTTGTGTTGTTTTCTGCCACACTCTCCCCTCCCTCCTCCCACCCTGCTACGTCGTCTGCCCCTTCTCATGATTCAGAAGGGATCAAACGTCTGGCTATGTGCTGTCAAGGTCATCTGAGTTGATGGTTTTAAGATTTTGACGGGTCTGACGTCTACAGACATGTCTCACAGGTTTCCTCAAAACCTTTCCGTGAGATATTCGCCACCAGGCTTTTTTTTTTAAAAAAACTGAATTGTGAGTTTAGACATCTGTAAACTGGCAATGTAGCTTATAATATGGAAACACACACATATATATGGTGTTTCCTCTTCCTTGGTCATGTCTTATCTTGCCAGAGCATGGCACCCTTTGCATGAAAATGATTAGTATAGCATTTTTCAGTAACAATCTGTCAATCTGTGGGGAAAATTTCATCTTATCTCATACACTCCACTGTGTCAGAGATCATTATATACATTTTTGCTGAGATTTTTGCTGATGAAATGGATGGAATTCCACGGTAAACACAAAGGAAAACCACAGAAGGAAGAGTAATCGCCTGCTAAATTGCAGACGCTATAAATGGAGGGTACCTCTGTCTGGATTCCTTTGGATGAGATGATGGTTTACTCTAACCGGAAGTAGATGCGTCAAGATTTTCATCACTCCAGTCAGTCGCCTAATTACAGGCTGGTTAAACGAAAATGTATCTTAATTTTATGCGTCTATAAACTCGCCATATAATTACGTCTACATGGCAGGCCTATCAACAAATGTAACACCTTTGTATCAGAGACAGAGTTGTTACTCTTTCTGACAGTGCCACCTTTACACCCTATTTATATCTAAGCCTATACTGTATGTATAGAAGCAAGATTCAGTGTTGCCAAGTCTGTGTTTTTTCCCTCGGAATTGGGCTACTTTAACACTGTTGCCACAGGTTGTTTTTCTTGTATATTCAGCCTTTGAAATGCGAATTGTACCAGGGCAACCCCACCAAAAAATGTGTATTTTACCCCTCGGAATGCGATTTTACTGGGAGACCCCCTTCGAAACACAGTTTGGCAGGTTTTGTTGTAAAAACCTGGCAACCCTGGCCGCATTTGACAGCATATGATAGCCACAATTTCATCCATATCACTAGAAAATATAGCACTCTGTGTAGAATTCAAATGGGTCCGATATGTTTTGTGGTCTGCGCCGATTCTTGCATGTGATCCGCTCTCTATGCTATCGTGTCTCTGGACCAGAGCACACTGCGTGTGCTGTGCTGGTTTGCGTGACACATCGCAAAACTGGACTTCATTCGCCTAAACAGAATGCATATTTACACTATCTGAATCATTAGCCACATTTAGAACAAGAATCTTAAAATTTAAATGATGTAATTAAAATTTGATGTAATTTCAACTGAAACAGGAAGACAGGGCGGGACATATCAAGCAGCCCCGCCCCCTTTTTTAAAATAGCCAATAGCGTTTTGTTTCACAGCTTGGGCCAGAGCCGCTGAACTTGGTAAAGCTGCATTCAGTGTTGACAAGTCAGCGGTTTTCCCATGAAACTGGGCTACTTTAACACTTTTGCTGCAGGTTGTTTTTCATGTATATTCAGCCCTTGGAATGCAAATTGAATCAGGGCAGCTCCACCAAAAATGTGTATTTTATCCCCCAGAATGTGATTTTTACCGGGGGGGACCCTCTTCGAAACACGATTGGGCTAGTTTTGGACTAGTTTTGAGTAGCAATTAAGAAGGGTTTTGTTGTGAAAACCTGGCCGTATTTGACTGCATACGATAGCCATAATCTCATCCATAACACTATAAAATATAGCATTTTGTGTCGAATTCAAATGGGTCCAACAGGTTTTGTGGTCTGCACCGATTCATGCATATGATCCGCTCTGTGCTATCGTGTCTCTGGACCAGAGCAGACTGTTTCCGCTGTGGTGGTTTGTGTGACACATCGCAAAACCAGACTTCATTCGCCTAAATGGAATGCATATTTACATTATCTGAATCATTAGCCACATTTAGAACAAGAATCTTAAAATTTAAAGGTCCACTGAAGTGTTTTGAAACACACAGCTTTATTTCATATGTTGATGTAATTTCAACTAAAACAGGAAGACAGGGCGGGACATATCAAGCTGCCCCGCCCCCTTTTTTAAAAGAGCCAATAGCGTTTTGATTTCACAGCTTGGGCCAGAGCTGTTGAGCTTGGTAAGGCTGCATTCAGTGTTGACAAGTCAGTGGTTTTCCCATGGAATTGGACTTTAACACTGTTGCCGCAGGTTGTTTTTCATGTATAGTAGTCAACATTTGAAGTGGATCAAAACCTTTCATCAAAGTTGTCCTAAAACCACAACAATACCTGTTCATGTCTTAGGACAACTTTGATTAACTTTTGTGATCCACTTGAAATGTTGATTCAGTCCTTGGAATGCGAATTGTACCAGGGCAACCCCATCCAACAACAAGTATTTTGCCCCCCAGAATCCGATTTTTACTGGGGGACCCCCTTCGAAACACGTCTTCTTTTACATATTAAATTAAATCTTCTATTACGTCATATAGGTATTCGTACTAGCATTTAATGCTACAGTTTAATGGGTAAATGAATTTATCAGAGACAGAAATTCAACAAACTAACAAACACACACACACACGTTTGTTTTTGTGAATTGTGGGGACTTTCCATAGACTTCTATAGTTTTTATACTGACTAAACGATATTGTCTATCCCCTAACCCAACCCTAACCCTAAACCTACCCCTTACAAAAAAACATGTTTGCATCGTTACATTTTCAGATAAACATCATTTACTATTTTTAATAATTTGACATTGTGGGGACCGCAGGCCGGTCCCCACAGTGTCAAAGATTTCAGGTTTTACTGTCCTTGTGGGGACACACTGTTAGACTTATATTTGTGGACGTAACATGAGTCGATCTGCGGAATGTGTGGTGAATGTTTTGTCCAGCAGTGTTTCTTTCACAGGCTTTTGGCTGCTTCATTTTTTACTAACCACCAGATTGCGCTGTTTTCGGCACATTCAAAGCTTTGAATCTTTTCCCGAAACAGTTAGGGAAAATGTCAGTGCTTTACGAGGCTTCATTTGCCCATCATTACTGTCAACAGTTGAATGAATGAGTGTCACGTCCCGCTTGTTTACTTTGAACCGAAAGACGCTCCCACTTTTGACGCAAGGCCTCATGAGGCGTAGGAAACTTGTGGATAGAGTGTTTTCACGACGCGTCATCAATCGCCCATATTGCCGTCAGTGAACGTAAACAACACCACTGAACCGAACGTAACTTGCATATTTTGCTGCTGAAAATGATCAATTACTGTCTGTTTCGGGCTGTACTAAACGGTCGGACCGGGAAAAACATTTGGAGTTCTACAGACTGCCAAAAGTTATAACAAGGAAGAAGAGTGCAAAAAACTGAGGAACAAAAGGTGTTTGTGGTTGGCCAAATTGAACCAGGATTTCCAGGGCAAGAATCTTGACAACATTCATGTTTGTTCTTATCATTTCAGGTTAGGTAGGTAAAATATTAGGCTAATATCTTAATTAATACTGCTCGTACATACAGTATCTTTACCACCTATTAACTGTAGTTTGTCAAAATATTGCACCCTTTCCTGCTGACTAAGTCCTTCTCTGTATGATGTAGCAGTTTCCACACTTTTTTCTCTGGTTAAAACAGCATAAATTAACAGAACAATGTATTCAGTAGTATGTTAACCGTGCAATCCTTGCTGTTGTTTACATCTGAATAATCGCCAATATGGCCGTGCATCCGGGAAACTGACCAAACCCTCTATTTATAGTGTAGGTGCAGGACTTTTCCGATTCTAGAGAGCATTTGATTGGACAGAAAGTTTGAGGAGAAGCTGAAGTGCAGGCTGATGTGATCAAAATCGTTGATCCACTTTTTTTCCAGTTTTTTAATGTTTATATCTTCTAAATGCAAATTTTGTCATTGTTTTGGAGCATAGTTACTTATAGATAACCTTAAGGCTAACATTTTCATACTAAAAGCTAAAAAAACTTCCCTTAAAAGGGTCATGGGATGCAAAGTTCACTTTTACATGTTGTTTGAACATTAATGTGTGTTGGCAGTGTATGTACACATCTATGCTATAATGATAAAAATCCATGCAGTGGCTTTTAATTAATCTGTAAAAAAAATAATATCCCCTTTTTCAAATCAAGCCATTCTCAGAGGCCGCTCCCACAATAGTTAATTGACATGAGCGTCTTACCTCAGATCAGCTGTAACAGTCACATCTCCATTGTTTCGATGCCGGAGCAGGGATGTAAGTTAAGTTAGACAAGAGTATCTCAGATTGAGGTGTTCTGTTGCTGGATGTAATAATGAACATAGTGGTCGTCATTTACTCCCGTCATCTGAGCCGCTGAAGATGCAATGGATTATGTTTGTTTGTGAAGGGAATGCGCCTCCCGATCTACATAAATGCGTCTATGTTCGCACAAATCATTTGTGATCCAGCTTCATCTACAGCAGAAGTGAGTATAAGTTTTTTTTTATGAATCTCTGCAATCACCTTTCCTAATAACGTGCTAGTTAGCAAGTTTCGCGGCTAAACACACTAAATGCAGCTAAAGTAAACAATCTCTCAAAGCACCTCGTCACTCCGCAGAGAGAAGAGAGGGGCGGGGCGAGCAGAGCTCATTTGCATTTAAAGGAACAATCCCTCAGAATGGGATGATTTTTGCAGAGCTTATTTTGACAAGGTAAAAAAGGTGTTGTTTTACACAACCATTGAGAATTTTTAACCAAAGTATATTATAGACTTTTCAGTAAGACCCTAAAGAATCATATCAACTTGTGGAAAATGGGGATCCGATTACTCCTTTAAGAAACTGCTTTATGTTTTACCTTTCATTGTACAGAGCGCCGACAATATCTTCTTTGACCTTTAAGGGCCTGGATGGAAACCTTGGTATTAGAGTATTATTCTTTATAGAGTCAAGGAGTCCAAAACATTGGTGGCCCTCCCTCGCAACACACAAAAAAAAACACTTATCATTTCCTCAAAGATTATTACCTATTATATTGTCATTCTGCCCATTAACAAATCCGATTTTTAAGGAAGCATTGCAATTTTAAAGGGGCGCGGAGAAAGGCAGCATGTGTGGGCCACATCAGGATGGTGCATCACTGTGTCATTAAGGCTATTGCCTCTTATTATTCCCAAACTGCAGATCAAAGACCAGGCACATTGATTGAAGACTCCAAAAGCTGCCGTCCACTCACACAGACCTATACGTGCATCCATATGGAAACCCTGCATACTACACTCGCTAACTAATAGAACAATGCTGTGGCAAGACTTTGAGTAAACATCGTCCAATTACTTTTAACCGCCTTTAATAGGATGCTGTGGCTTTTTACAAACTATAAGCAGGCCGTCTTGCTCCAAAATAGAACCTTGTGGAAATCCGTGGGATCGGCCCGCAGACAGCTCACTGGAGCCTGTTCTGTAATCCAATGGAGAATACCACCTACTCAACCCTGCTCAGTGACGTACATCCATTCATTTATGACATAATTCGTGGTACGGACTCATGCTACACAAACACGACTTAATGTTTATTGCCGTGCTTTGGCTAAAAATATTTTTGCAGGACTGAGGCATAAGCGAGAGCTATGAGTCCTTTATGAGTGTTTCTCCACAAAGAGTGAGATTGTTTAACAAAACACAACCGGGAATGAAAATCAACATTTTTTGTAGTCAGAATATTTTATTTTCTTACTTTCCACGGCTAATTGGGATCAGATGGAGATCTAAAAATATTTCAAATTATTTTGGGTTTGGTTTTATACTTTATACCGTCACCGGTACTGAGATTTTTTACTCGGGCTGTGATAATTACAGTTCTGTACATATACGTCTCCATACATACAAAGCCACCCTGGTATGACTATATCAAAAAGGCAGTTTGAAAACAAATGTATTTGTTTAATTAAACATAAAGGAACTGAACTTGTATTTTCCCAAATTATACTTTTTTACTGTCTTTGTTTTTTTACTGTTCATGGTTTTGTTTATGACAAATGGCACAGCTGTCATCCAGATGGGCCGTACTGCAGTCTGTACAGGAGAGGAGGGACAGCACTGTAACACAAAAAAACCTTTAGCAGGTATAGAGTACTTACAGCACCTTCACAAATCAGAATATTGTTCCTCCTGAATAAACACATTAAAACAGAAAACATTAGATCATGACTTAAAATAAGATGTTATTGAGAAAAGTCATGGTTTAATGAGCTCACTGTTTGGAGTGCACTTGTGCTGTATTAAATGGTCCAGAAAAAGATATTTCAGTTTTCTCTTGTGACCGAGATTCTCAGGCATCTCAGACACACCCTGACGGTCATGGCAAATTAAAACTGTAGGTTTTCAGAAGAAAAGACTACCCTCACAATTGCACCTTTTAAACATGTCAGTGGCGGAGTGCCTGCAATTTAGAACACTGTGACATAACAGGAAGGTCATGACCTAACGACGGCCCAACTGTTTGTTCTAATAGGGAAGCAAGGGGGAAAAGTGCAAATAATATAGTGTAACTGATGACATAATTGTAAATAGGGAAGAGGGGAGACAAATCACTTCCCTTATCTTTTGCAGTTGATGTTAAAGGCTGTACATCAAACACTATAATATTTTGTCACTAATGCATCTGTAACTTTGTAAATTCAAACCAAAAGACAAAAATGAGTTGTTTGTACATAAGTTTGTTTCTTCAGTGGAACAGATTTGGAGAAATTTAGTGTTACATCACTCGCTCACCAATTTATCCTCAGTGAATGGGTGCCGCCAAAATGAGAGTTCAAACAGCTGATAAAAAAAACAAGTCTCCACATGACTCCAGTCTATCAATTAACATCTTGTGAAGCAAAAAGCTGTGTGTTTGTAAGAAACAAATCCATCATTAAGACATTTTTAACTTGAAACAATCGCTTTTGGCCAAAATATGAATTTATAATCCATGATAATGCTTTCTCTAGTGAAAAAAGTCCATCCCCTATTGTCTTCTTACATCAAAACCCACCAACATATTTGTTTAGAACTGTTTTGGACAAAAATGTCTTAATGGTGAAGCTTCTTATTTTACAAGACATTTATTTATTACTTGTGGATAATTGTGATATTTTTATCAGCACTTTGGACTTTCATTCTGACGGCACCCATTCACTGCAGAGGATCCATTAATAAGCAAGTGACGTAATGCTAAATTTCTCCAAATCTGTTCTGATGAAGAAACTTATCTACATCTTGGATGGCCTGAGAGTGAGTGCATTTTCAGCAAATTTTTAATTTTGTCAACTGAAATTGTCTTACTTATTAACTGCAAAGGGAACAAGTTTCAAATCAGACCCAATCAGAATACTGTGCCCTCTTCAAGTTGGGTCACAGGTCCTTTTCTGTCAATCTTAATACTATTTTAAGGGAATCTTTCCCAACATCTGCTGGTGCAGACAGAATCAACGTTGTTAGTCATAAGCACTTGTATATTATTTTGTCGGTGATATGCAGACTATTGCTTGTTTGCCGGCTCATTGTGAAATCTGATTCATCCCAGTCAGCCACAGGGAGGTTTGTCTGGACATGAAAGCATGCACCCCACAGCCAGGTGCAGATGCTAAACATGCTGGACAAGCCCCTGTCACCTTCTCCTTCAGTAGTCGACTTGTTACAAGAGCGCAGACAGACGCAGCGGCACGTATTAGCTTACATCGGCCTGCTGAATTCCCACAGTCTGCAAAAGCAGCCTGTTTTTAAGCGGTTTAACAAGGTCTGCAGATGAGAAGAAACATTTCTGAAGGCAAACTCCTCAATATTGGCGCTAAAGCTTCTCCTCTCCCTGCTTAAATAGTGGACTATAAAAAGAGGTGTGCGTCTGTTGGGAGACAATGCAAATTTAAATCTGAATTTGATTCTTGTGCTGTTGTCTTGACTTTTATGAGTTCGTTTGTTTTTTCCAGGGGGATACCACTGAGCAGCAATAAAATAAAAAGTTTTAAGCCAATATTTAAACTTGCACCAGGGTTACATAACAGGCGCAAGCCAGTAACCCAGATTCTGACCACAATCTATTATACACACTAGTTTTTCCCCTGACTTTGCTGGGCTACGCAGGTGATTTGAAATCTTTCAGACTTTCTTTATATTAAGAGTCTTTAATGTACTAATATTTAAATTAATCATGAGATACGGTGAACTTATTGTGTATTGTGTATATTTTTACATTGTACTTTCAAAAAAAAAAATCTGAAAAGTTACTCATCTTCAAGCCATTCAAGATCCACTTCCACTCACCAGTGAATCTTCTGCAATGAATGGGTGCCGTCAGAATGAGAGTCCAAACAGCTGATAAAAGCATCACAGTAATCCACAAACATTCCACACGACTCCAGTCCATCAATTAACATCTTGTGAAGTGAAAAGCTGTTTGTTTGTAAGAAATAAATGAATAATTAAGGCATTTAACTTCAAACCATGACTTCTGGCCAAAATATGAGTCCATAATCCATAACACTTTCATATTTGTTTAGAACTGTTTTTACTTTTTTTCAGACAAAATGACTTTTTCACTGGAGAAAGCATATATTATCGATAGAGGACTCATATTTTAGCTGGTAGCAATGGTTTGAAGTTATAAACATCTTAATGTTGAATTTGTTTCTAATAGGCACAGCATTTTGCTTCACAAGAAGAGTGTGCGCATTACTTGTGGATTATTGTGATGTTTTTATCAGCTGTTTGCACTCTCATTCTTATGGCACCCATTCACTGCAGAGGATGCAAGTAATGTAATGTTAATTTCTCCAAATATGTTATGATGTAGAAACAACCTGTGTTCTAAACAGAGGCGGTATAATCAGAATAGTGGCCAATCAATTATATTCACACAAAAAGGTACTACAAACTCTATATGGGACAAAATGACACAACACCAGGTGCAGTGGTATCTGTTAAAACAGTCTTCTGTGTAAATAAATGGTAAGACAATTGCACATATCACTCGCTCAAAAACAATCAAGAAAATTCCAGAGGTTATACTTCAGTGTATTGCGCAATGAAAGTTATCCATCATTCAAAGCATTTAAAGTACATTTGATTATATGCTTTATGAATTTTGCATTAATTGGCTGACACGTTGACTTAATCTGTTATATTTTAAAAGTAAGTAAAACAGCAATCATAATTATTTGCCACCAGGGCTCGAACTGTGGCAACATAAGAGTGGTGTGTTAAATGCATACACAACCAGTCAAAAGTTTTTTAATGTTTTTTTAATGATGAAATAGAAAACTGTTATTTTAAATAGTAAAAATATTTTAAAATGTTACTGTTTTTGTTGTTCTTTGGATCAAATAAATGCAGGCTTGGTGAGCAGAAGACACTTCTTTAAAAAACATAAAAACTCTTACTGTTCAAAAACTTTTGACTAGTAATGTACATATTTCATCTCCAAATGCATTAAAAACTACTAATAAAATTACTTACATGTGCTACTATGTCTATGTTTTTAAACTGAATACATCACATGGCTCTCAACATACGTTAAGGCAAGAGTTGTCATGTCTCCTTCAGCAGTACAAACAAATAAACTAAATTTTGCATGGAGCTCTTAGACCACAGGTATGTCTAAAAGGCTGTCTGACCAGAGCCTTGAAAGAGACATGAATGTATTACTTTTTTCCACACTTTGAAAACTCACTTAATGCTTTAAATATACTATTTGTCTGTGTAATAACATAAGCTGGTCCACTTTATATCATTAACTAGCCTGGAGCTGTCAAATACCAGTAAGAAAATATACAGTTGTGGTGCATAAATTACATGTTAGCTGCAACCACAAACATTTGCTAGAGGATTATTCTAATATATTTCACCACAAAATGATGGATGTCTCATTTTACATATTTTGATTAATTAAAGATTCATTTCAAATATAACACTGTACTACTTTTTTGTTGTTGTTGTTGTTTCCTGAGGCAACCGCTCTATTCCCATTTAAAGTTCAGACCCTGTTTGATCTCACATTTTTTACATTACATCATACCCCATTTCAACACTCTGTTTAAAGCTGAAATTGTCTTGTCATGTTGACCTAGCTTCAGTTTCCCATAACTAACTCAATGCATTATCTTTACAGAGAGACTTCTACCTACAGCTCAATGTTTACCTAATGCCAGTCGCAGTTCCATAGCAGTCAGCACCTTCTTTCTTCAGATGGCCAGGCTCTATTTTTATCACTGCAGTGAAATATATGCAGTATGTCTTAATCTAAGACACAGCTACAGAAGCCACAGAATTTACCGGCTGACTTGGATGAAACATCACATTCTACACTTCACCAAAGGCATGTAAACTGGACGCCTACGGTTTACTCACCATGAAAATGACTTTGAAAATTCATTTGCTGATTTGCTAGAAAGTTCCACTAATTACAAAGGGTGGAATACAGCCTACCGGAAGGGCCAGAAGTTTACCCTAAATGCAAATTGTTTATGTCTACACCACTAAATTGCATCACTGAGGACGAGTGTTCAACTATAGGAGTAGCATTTAGCTATGGTAAACTTTTACACTCACTACCAAATCAGGTGGAAAAAATGTCTGGTGCTGGAAGTAGGTCACATGATGCAAGTCACCGACAGTTTAGCAGTTGCCCTACTGACATAAGGTGCATCTCGATAAATAAGAATGTCGTGGAAAAATTCATTTATTTCAGTAATTCAACTCAAATTGTGAAACTTGTATATTAAATAAATTCAATGCACACAGACTTAAGTAGTTTAAGTCTTTGATTCTTTTAATTGTGATGATTTTGGCTCACATTTAGCAAAAACCCACCAATTCACTATCTCAACAAATTAGAATATGGTGACATGCCAATCAGCTAATCAACTCAAAACACCTGCAAAGGTTTCCTGAACCTTCAAAATGGTCTCTCGGTTTGGTTCACTAGGTTACACAATCATGGGGAAGACTGCTGATCTGACAGTTGTCCAGAAGACAATCATTGACACAATTCACGAGGAGGGTAAGCCACAAACATTTATTTCCAAAGAAGCTGGCTGTTCACAGAGTGCTGCATCCAAGCATGTTAACAGAAAGTTGAGTGCAAGGAAAAATTGTGGAAGAAAAAGATGCACAACCAACCGAGAGAACTACAGCCTTGAGAGGCTTGTCAAGCAAAATCGATTCAAGAATTTGGGTGAACTTCACAAGGAATGGACTGAGGCATCAAGAGCCACCACACACAGACGTGTTAAGGAATTTGGCTACAGCTGTCGTATTCCTCTTGTTAAGCCACTCCTGAACCACAGACAACGTCAGAGGCGTCTTACCTGGGCTAAGGAGAAGAAGAAATGGACAGTCTGTGATGATTTGGGGTGCAGTGTCATTTGCTGGTGTTGGTCCACTGTGTTTTTTGAAGTCACTGCACCCTTTTACCAAGAAATTTTAGAGCACTTCATGCTTCCTTCTGCTGACCAGCTTTTAAAGATGCTGATTTCATTTTCCAGGAGGATTTATCACCTGCCCACACTGCCAAAAGCACCAAAAGTGGGTAAATGACCACGGTGTTGGTGTGCTTGACTGGCCAGCAAACTCACCAAACCGGGGTATTGTCAAGAGGAAAATGAGAAATTCAGATGAGCTGAAGGCCACTGTCAAAGAAACCTGGGCTTCCATACCACCTCAGCAGCACCACAGACTGCCACAGTCACCTCCATGCCACGCTGAATTGAGGCAGTAATTACAGCAAAAGGAGCCCCTACCAAGTATTGAGTACATATACAGTAAATGAACATACTTTCCAGAATGCCAACAATTCACTAAAATGTTTTTTTTTTTTTTTTTTATTGGTCTTATGAAGTATTCTAATTTGTGTGACCCATGTACATGCACTTGTTCTTTTGTGTTTTTTTCATTCTCTCTGTATACCCTTTTTTCTGTTTCTGTTGTGAGATGTATATATTTGTATTAATATGTACATAATTGCAAAATAACTTATTTGTGTGACAGTGCCACCTATGGGGTATTAAGAGAAATATTTAAGAGTTTATAATACATCAAAAGTAATATTTTGTGGTACGTTGCTTTACAGTTTTCTTAGTTTGCTATATTCGTCTCCAAAAATACTGATCTCTGTGACATAATGTAGCCCACCAACATCACACAACCAGCACGAACGTAGCGACGCGATGACGTCACTTACATGCGCCACAACCTTCAGAGTTATTATATGCTTTTTCGCTTTACAGTTAGATACATGATTGTGTAATTTCTAGCGTTAGACATGCAGAGAGCCACGAAGTGTGCTGCGAGACTGGATCTTAGTCGTGTTTTCTGTCCGTCAAACGTGAGGAACTGTCGTTCAGTAAACAGAGGTAAACGTGTGCATGTACGTGAGTGAGCTCATGACAGCTGCTGGATCACACTCTGATGTTAAAAAAACAATTCCTCGAACTTCTGCTGTAATACTGCTGAAATGATAGCTTGTAGTGATGCCCTTAACATAGGAATAAGTGAATCTTTATATTGTTTGGATTTATGTGACATGGTGATATTTTATTTTGAAAACTGAAAGTTTAGATGAGAACTAAAATTAAAGTAATATTTTTTGTTTGTAATGCAGATATGTGAATAGTGATATTTACAGACGCATTTTTAATATGCTAACGTACTTAATATTATTTTACTTTGCTAACTGGGCACAAAATAAGAGCTTTTTCTTTTAATCACTGGTTAGTTTTGCATAACATTCAGAAATTTTTGATTGTTGAACTAAAATTAAAATATATTGATTTTCTATAGTGTTTCTATTTATTTCCTATATTTGCTTTTTTCAACCCTGTTAAAATTGTGTGCATATCTAATTTATAACTAGTATAAATCCCTGTTAACCTTTAACCTAGGATAGGACAATATTTGGCCAAGATACTGAAGAAACTGTTTGAAAATCTGGAATCTGAGGGTGCAAAAAATAAATAAATAAATAAATTAAAAAAAAATAAAATGTCATAAACAATAAAGTTAATATGTAATTGTTTTGCATCCATAGTGTAAAATAAGTCCAAACTGTGTTGTCTCTTTGAATTATATCAAAAAATGTTGACACTATGACTTACGACTTTCTATACAGAAATTTACTCTTCTTTAGGCTTTATTATTATTTAGGCTGTTTCATAGTTTGTAAAGTGATTGCTATTATTTTAAAATGTGGAAGTAGTAATAATAAAAATGTAGGGCTGGTTATGACAAAAATCATAATTGTCGATTATTAACTTGAAATTGTAATTGCGATTTATTAATTACGATTATCTTTGAAGCAAAGCTATTTTTTTCATTGTTTGAATCAACTGCATGGTACGTTTTTATATATAGTTTCTTCTTTAAATATAAAAAAGTAACAAATGTAAAAATGAAAACAATGAAAAAAAACTTAAGATAACCTGTAGGAAAAACACACACACACGCAATTATGTAAGTGGAATTTTTTTTTTTTTTTTTTTTTTTTTTTGTAATTGCGCCTTTGAATGATTACATAATTGTGACATCTGTAATTGTAATCACAATTAGAAATTTTATTAATTGTGCATCCCTACTGAGAAGGTGTGTTCAACCTTTTGTGTATTTAAGGGCAAAGTGAATGTGCTCTTTGTCTTATTTTGTTTGTATTTGTGCAGCAAATGGCTCAGTGTTATGTAGAAGATACAGTGTCCTTCCTCCACCACATGACAAAGAGGAGAAAGCCATGCTGGACAGTATGTTGAGGGTTGACCATGCAGGAGAATACGGAGCCAATCGCATCTATGCTGGGCAGATGGCAGTTCTTGGAAGAACTCAGACAGGGCCTCTAATCCAGGTACTGAACATCAGTCTAATGCAAATATGTGACCCTGGACTACAATACCAGACATTTTTTGAAACTGATTTTTATAAATCACCAGATGAATAAATAAGCCTTCCATTGATGTATGGTTTGTTAGGATAGGACAATATTTGGCCAAGATACAACTATTTGAAAATCTGGAATCTGAGGGTGCAAAAAAAAAAAAAAAAAAATCTAAATATTGAGAAAATCGCCTTTAAAGTTGTCCAAATTAAGTTGAAGTAATGCATATTACAAATCAAAAATGAAGTTTTGATATATTTACGGTAAGAAACTTACAAAATATCTTCATGGAACATGATCTTTAGTTAATATCCCAATGATTTATGGCATAAAAGACAAATCAATCATTTTGACCCATACAGTGTATTATTGGCTACTGCTAATATACCCGTGCTACTTATGACTGGTTTTGTGGTTCAGGGTCACATATGAAGGTTAATGCATAGCTGATTTAAATATACTTTTCACATTTGCAGCATATGTGGGACCAAGAGAAGATGCATTTGGAAAAGTTTAATGAGATCCTGGGTGAGCATCGGGTTCGACCAACATTATTGTTGCCGTTGTGGAATATCGCTGGGTTTGCATTAGGTATGTTTATAACTATGCATGCTTATTTTCTTGCTTTTGCACTGTACTTTGTAATAATTTGCTTGCACCCTTTGTGTTTTCAGGGGCCTGTACTGCTCTCTTGGGCAAGGAAGGGGCCATGGCCTGCACTGTTGCAGTGGAGGAGAGCATCACAGAGCACTACAACAGCCAAATTCGAACATTAATGGAGGCTGACCCAGAGAGATACACAGAGTTACTACAGGTAATGTGTGTGTTTATTTCACACTTACAGCTGAAGTCAAAAGTTTACATACACCTTGCAGGATCTGCAAAATGTTAATTATTTGAACAAAATAAGAGGGATCATACAAAACGCATGTTAATTTTTTTATTTAGTACTGACCTGAATAAGATATTTCACATTAAAGATATTTACATATAGTCCACAAGGGAAAATAATAGTTGAATGTATAAAAATGACTCCTTTCAAAAGTTTACATACACTTGATTCTTAATACTGTGTTGTTACCTGAATGATCCACAGCTGTGTTTTTTTTTGTTTAGTGATAGTTCATGAGTCACGAGTCCCTTGTTTGTTCTGAACCATTAAACTGCCCGTTGTTCTTCAGAAAAATCCTTCTGGTCCCACAAATTCTTTGTTTTTTCAGCATTTTTGTGTATTTGAACTCCTTCCGACAATGCCTGTATGATTTTGAGAGCCATTTTTTCATACTGAGGACAACTGAGGGACTCATATGCAACTATTACAGAAGGTTCAAACACTCACTGATGCTCTAGAAGGAAACACAATACATTAAGAGCCAGGGGTGAAAACTTTTTGAATTTTAAGATCAGGGAAAATTTTACTTATTTTGTTTGCTGGGAAATATGTAAGTATCTTCTGTATCTTCTGAAGGGCAGTACTAAATGAAAAAAAAAGATATTTAGGCAAAATAAGAAAAATGTACACATCTTCATTATGTTCAAAAGTTTTCACCCCCAGCTCTTAATGCACCACTTTTCCTTCTGAAGCCTCAGTGAGTGTTTGAACCTTCTGTAATAGTTGCATATGAGTCCCTCAGTTGTCCTCAGTGTGAAAAGAAGGATCTCAAAATCATACAGTCATTGTCGGAAAGGGTTTGAATACACAAATGCTGAAAAACCACAGAGCTTGTGGGACCTGAAGGATTTTTCTGAAAAACAGCGAGCAGTTTAACTGTTGAGGACAAACAAGGGACAAACTATCACTAAACAAAACAAAACAAAAAAAAAGAACAGCTATGGATCATTCAGGTAACAACACAGTATTAAGAATAAAATATATTTTGGTAAAATAATTAACAATTTGCAGATGACTGAACAATTGAACAATTTTGACTTCAACGGTAAATGCACACTTATAGCATTTATAATCACCACTTTATGCAAACCATCTACTTTAATAAGCATATGTTTTTTTGAGCCAAATGCAAAAAGGTGGATATCTAGAATGCACACTGATGCATAAACTAATTGTTTTTATTCAATCAGCTTATTAAAGAATTTCGTGATGATGAAATAGAACATCATGACACAGGATTGGAGCATGACGCTGAGTCGGTGAGTTTGATATGTTGGTTTGCTTGTTTGTGTCATAGGAAATATATGTTATGTAAACGTGTAACAAAAATCTGTTTTTCACTTTATAGGTACCAGGATATTTCCTTTTGAAAACAGTAATACAGGCTGGCTGTAACGCTGCTATCTATATTTCTAAGCGTATTTAGAGTCATTTAACAATGCATGACATGTAAATATTGTTTTGTTTCTGTCAGTCGTGTAAGAAACTGATTTAAGGAGAGCATGTTTTGAAAGAGTTGAATCGGTTTATGTGGTGCTGAAAAAAAAAAAAAACTTCTGACATCTACAACATTTGAAACAACTTTGTAATTAAAAATATAAACATAATGTACCTTTTGTCTTACAAAACTCTTTATTTGCTCCAATTAAATGTGCTCACAAAAAGGACATTCTTAACAGAGATGACATCATTATTACAGCACAAATTCATACTTTGATAAAAATGATTGCAAGTAACAAAATATGAAATGCATATTATCATGCATGTTGTCTATATGGCGCCACTTGGTGGTCATAATATGCAAGATGCCTTAAAGTGGTAGTCCCCCCCTAAAAATCATCATTTACTCACCCTCAAGTCATTCTAAACCTGTATGCACTTTTTTCTTTTGTGAAACCTAAAAGAAGATATTCTAAAGAATGTTGGTAACCAAACCACTCCGTTCACATTGACTTCCAATGTGTGGACAAATAATACAATGGAGGTCAATAGGAACCAAACTGCTTATTAACATTCTTCAAAATATCTTCTTTTGTGTTTGCACAAAAAGGCACAAATGCAAGAAGTGTAATGTATAGCTCTATAAAAATCTACTTTGCTATAAAGACCAGATCTCCATAGAACATTTGTCAGAATGGATACAAAATAGGAAATTAAATCAGAATAGCAGATAAAAGTGAAAGACATTCACTTTTATTTGTGTACCAAATACTTTAATTTACAGTGCATATACAGTAGTTGACATTTAAAGTGGATCAGAACCTTTCATCAGAGTTTGTCACAATTGTTTTGATTCACTTCATGCTGACTAATGTATTTCCTGGAAAAAAAAAATCATGACCTTGTCAATGCTACCACTACATTACACCACTTGAAGTATAGCAACATAAAGACACATATGTAAGTGTCTCACAAATGTAAGTTCTCACACCTACAAGCAGAGATTCAGCTGTGCAGTTTGTCTTTCCTGTAAAGTAATTTTCCACCTCACAATGGATCAGATGTTTCAGTGTTCGGATGACATCACCTTCCACCCATACAGCACCCTGAGATAAACCACCGCCACACTCTAGTTCACATATATAAACCCTGACGTGTGTGTTTATAAATCATAAATAATGTCCCCTGGTTTAGCTCCTATTGCAACTCATAAATTTCAAAAGGTTTGAGAAGAGGTTAAACAACAGTGCTCTGATTTTGTTTAGAATAGACATTGTGTAAATGACAGCTGTCAAACCTTGCTGAGATGCCACATTGCTGCATTAGATGTGTTCATTTCTCCAAAGCACAACTATAGGTTGGATTTCAGTGTGCGATTATTTAAATGAATCTCTTCAGTTAGACTATTAATATTTAACAGCCAAGAGATTGATTAGTATATTTGACTTAAGTAGCATAAATAGCATAAATCAGAATCAGAAAGAGCTTTTATTGCCAAGTATGCTTGCGCATACTAGGAATTTGTTTTAGGGTCATTAGCTTCCAGTACACAGAGACAACAACAACATACACAGAATAAACATAAGATGACAACAACATAAATTCATTCCATACATACATGCTGCCTGAATTATATATATATATATATATATATTTATATTAGGGGTGTAACGGTACACAGATGTCAAGGTTCGGTACATACCTCGGTTCAAGGGTCACGGTTCAATACGATTTCGGGGAAAAAAACCCAAATCTACTATGCTAGGTTTTTTTTCATTTATTTTAAACAGACAGTAGTACAAATTACAATTTTTTCCACCTACATGTGAAAATACTAAATATTATATAAAATTAATGTCATATACAGGCTATAAAATCTCTACATATATACATACAAGGAATAAATACTTGAAATATATTTTAATTTAGTTAACTGATAGACAAGGAAAAAACAGTGCGACACGTAACGTAGCCTATATTTGTTGAGTTTCAGTTCAGTTTTGTGACAGAAAATAAACTCAAATGGCAGAAAGCGACATTCCATTTGTTCTTTGTTTAAGTTGATTTTGCTGGTATGAGGAAAGTTGAAGTAATCGCGCCGGCGCACACAAACACAAAACATATCAGTTCCAGAATCAGCACATGGTCACTGTCTAGTGGTCTTTGTTTTCAAGAGCTCAACTCCTGGCATTCGCTGTTCTAATATTATAAATATAATATTATAAAATATTATTTCTCTTTCTCTTTTTTTGACATATATTGTTAAGACCAATGAATATTATTTATTTATGCCCACCTACTATCTGAACGACAGTAGAATTTGCGCATCTTAAAGCCCACCTGAGTCAGGGGTTTATTTCTGTTTTAGATTAATAGTGCTGACAGCTTCATTGCATGATGTAAGATGTTTAAAAAAGCAACAAGTATTGAACTGCATATTTGGCATCTAGATTGTGTGACAAAATTACCATAACATAAAAGCATGAGTGATGAGTCCAGTCAAGCTGCAGGTGTTAATACCGGTAAACCATAAAACCGACAACTATATTATCTAACTGTTTAAGAGAAGAGAGAGAAAATACCAAAACTTTGAGTCAATGCACAGATGTTCACAAAAACTGACATCATAAAATTGGAAGAATATTAAAATAAAACTAGACAATATTATTCTACCATTTACTTTTCTCCAGAAGGAAGCTTTTTTTATTCCCAATGCCTGTGTTCCAGGTTTACCCATTTGTCATAGACCATAAATGTATTTTTATGTTCCCAAAAACTTTTTTTGAGCAAATTTCTTTTTTTTTTCTTCTTTTTTTCTTTCTTTCTTTTTTTTTAAGTACACAGTATTTAGAATACAAAGCCTATTTACAGTATTAACCATTTTTCAGTTGCCACACATTAAAATTGGGAACTGTCAACCTTTATGTCAGCACCCCAAATACTTAACTATGAAGCCTCCTACAATAATGTCTCACAGTGCCAGAACCAGTAGTAACCACAGAAGTAGATCCTGTCTTTACCATTTCATTCTGTAAAAAATAAAACATCAGTCTGTCAATTACATTTGACTATGTTAATCTGCCAACATATTCTTCAAATATCACTGGGATAAAACAACAAACATGGCTGCCAGCAGCCAATAAACTGTTTGAATAAAAACTTTACAAAACTAAACACTTTACAAAATTTGGTAAATGTGGAAAACAGGACAGTCTGATGAAACATGCCAAATTTCACTACTTTCTGATCAACAAGGGGCTAATTCTGTATGATCACACATTTATATCAATGTGAATGACAGATGAGGAGCTGTAATACCAATTTTGTCAATTGATAAACCCTTTAAAGGGGTCATCGGATGCCCATTTTCCATAAGTCGATATGATTCTTTAGGGTCTTAATGAAAAGTCCATAATATACTTCGGTTAAAAATTCTTAATTGTTGTGTAGAACAGCCTTTTTACCTTGCCAAAATGAGCTCTGCAAAAATCATTCTGTTCTGGTCGCAGTTGCTTTAAATGTTAATGAGCTCTGCTCGCCCCGCCCCTCTCTTCTCTCTGTGGAGTGAGGAGCCTATTTACTTTAGCCACATTTAGAGAGATTCATAAAAAAAAAAACCTTATACTCACTTCTGCTGTAGGTGAAGCTGGATCATGAATGATTTGCGCTAACATAGACACGTTTATGTAAATCGGGAGGTGCATTCCCTTCACAAACAAACCTAATCCACTGCATCTTCAGCGGATGTCGGGAGTAAATGACGACCACTGGATGCTGGATGTTCATTATTACATCCACCAACACAACACCTCAATTGGTCAATCAGAGATATTACAGGGAATTTACATCCCTGCTCCAGCATTGAAACAGTGAAGTTGGGACTGTTACAGCTGATTTAGGGCGGGTCTGAGGTAAGACGCTCATGTCAATCAACTGTCATGGGAGCGGCCTCTGTTGGTGTGACGCCACATCTGAGAATGGCTCGATTTGAAAAAGGGGATATTATGTTTACAGATTAATTAAAAACCACTGCATGGATTTTTATCATTATAGGGTAGATTTGTACTTACACTGCCAACACACATTAATGTTCAAACAACATGTAAAAGTAAACTTTGCATCCGATGACCCCTTTAAGATCTGATCCATTTTTTCCATCAGTTTAAATTCAGTCTCTAGCATGCAACTTCTGTAGGGATTCAGGATGCTGACTTTGCAATAAAAGCATATAATGTTTGGAAAAATATATGGCACATGAGCCAATGGTGTCTACATCACACATATAAGCCATTGCTACTTGAACCGCAATATACTGAAAATTAATTTTAATTTTTACTGTAATAATAAGTTCAAAAAACAGGATTACGCAAGACAATTTTTACAAGTCTTTAAACATTCAAGAATGTTTTTTGAGCAAACATAGATCATTGGCCATCATTCATTAAAGGGGTCATCGGATGCCCATTTTCCACAAGTTGATATGATTCTTTAGGGTCTTAATGAAAAGTCTATAATATACTTTGGTTAAAAATTCTCAATGGTAGTGTAAAACAACACCCTTTTTACCTTGTCAAAATGAGCTCAGCAAAAATCATTCTGAGGGATTGTTATTTTAAATGCAAATGAGCTCTGCTCACCCCGCCCCTCTTATCTCACTGTGGAGTGACAAGCCTGTTTACTTTAGCCGCATTTAGCTGCGAAACTTGCTAACTAGCATGTTATTAGGAAAGGTGATTGTAGAGATTCATTAAAAAAAACCCTTATACTCACTTCTGCTGTAGGTGAAGCTGGATCATGAATGATTTGTACAAACATAGATGCATTTGTGTAGATCGGGAGGTGCATTCCCTTCACAAACAAATGTAATCTACTGCATCTTCAGCGGCTCAGATGTCAGGAGTAAATGACGACCACTATGTTCATTATTACATCCAGCAACACAACACCTCAATCACTCAATCTGAAATATTCTTGTCTAACTTACATCCCTGCTCCAGCATGGAAACAATGGAAGTCGACTGTTACAGCTGTTGTAGGGCGGGTCTGAGGTAAGACGCTTATGTCAATTAACTATTGTGGGAGTGGCCTCTGTCAGTGTGACGCCATCTGAGAATGGCTCGATTTGAAAAAGGGGATATTATTTTTTCATTATAGGGTAGATACATACACTACCAACACACATTAATGTTCAAACAGCATGTAAAAGTGAACTTTGCATCTGATGACTCCTTTAAAATAAAGTTTTTTATGCATGTTTATGCATAAATTATGTGACTTTTTTTTTGGATCCTGTCTAACTGTATGTGTCTGGAGAAGAGCTTTGCCTAAACTCACCTCTCAGAGGAATCCACTTTTATATTGAGGAAATCAACACCAAGAACAGACTTAAAAAAATTCAAAACATTATGGCTTCTGTATCTGTGAAAAATTGTTGCTGTAAATTTTGAGCACATTGTAATATAAATCCACACAAATCATAAAAACTTTCGGATGCAGATCATTTTGTTTCTTGGCAACACCAGAGGCATCCAATGAATCACTGACTATAATATTAAGCACTATCTCTAGCTCACATCTCTCCGTCAGGTTTGTTTTAAAGACGAACGTGTAAGATCATTTTTGTACTGTAAACCCTAGTCTGCTGTTATGTGGTACAGTAAACTGACCTAACATCTCCTCCAACGTATACTGTCTCTGGTTCATCACATTAATTCATAAACTCTGTTGTTATTTACTCACCCAAACATTCAAAATCTGTTTTATTTTCTTTGTTTTACAGAACACAAAAGCATATATTTTGCCCATACACTGAATGCCTCAAAATAGTTGTGAATGAATAAGACAATTCTTTATAAACGGAATAATTTATATTCTTCATTCTTACAGGTTTTTATTCCATTCTAACCATTCAGTGGTTTTTCTTAGATAATACTGTAGTGTAAAATAATAAATACTGATTATAGACCATAATTACTTTTTGACCTTTAAAAAAAAAGAAAAAAACAAACACAATACTTGTTATTTTAGACCAACAGCGGCCAATTGCATAAACTTAGCCTCTGTAAGTACTAGTCTGTACTAACTGACTGTTTACCATTACATAATCAGTCTTATTTTTCTTTTTCAAATTAGACCAATCTACGTTTTTATGTAACTGACTGAAAGTTACGTCCAGAAAAAATGAGATAGCTAACTTAGACCAAACAAGCATTTTATGCAACAAGCCACAGATGTTATTCTGGTGCTTTTGATTGGTTCTCTTGTTTTAATTTGCGGTGCACAATGTCTGCCAATTACATCAATCCACATTGTCCCACGCAGCTTTAGGCTACAACCTGTCTGAGAGTTGCCACCATTGCAAGAGATAAAACTGTATTCCAGTGCTGGAAACTTAAAAATCAAAAATCAGAATGATCCCAAGGTGAAAAGAGGTGCTAAAGTCTGATTATTATAAGGGTCATTCCTGGGATTCGGTAACATTTCAAGTTGGAAAATACACTTTTTTTATTTTATTTTTTTTTACATATATCATTTTCTAGATACCTCACATAATTAGGCACATGTCAAACCTCACAAAAAATCATATTTTTCCACCTCAGGCACTGACGACCTTTTAATATTTTCATTTTTTCAGATTTAGACACCTTTTTTTCTCAACCCCGTAACAAACTAAATGGGATTGGTTTAAAAAGGATTTTACACAGAACATTTATCATATTTTTCACATTTTTTTACATGACTGAACCAAAAATACATAAATTGTTTGTCTATGGTCTCTTTATTTTTCTAAAAAAAATATATACATATATGTTTAATTTAAAAGTTTCAACTAAAACCACAATTTTATTGTTTTAGTCCTTAACATGTCGGAGAGTAATCAGAAAGAAATGCTTTCATTCTTGTCTTACCTATATTTTTTCAAAAATATTAATGTGACAAGGTGTGACAGGGTTGAAGACTATAACACATTTGAAGGGATACATTGCCTTAATTTTTGGTTTTATTTCTTCCCATATTGTCCCCTTATTTCTGGGTCAACATATTTGCATGGCCAACACTGTCTTTCCGCTGGAAATACGGGTGCAATTTCTGATAGGGTGCCTGTCAAAGTTTAAGTGGGTATATCAAAAATTCTATTTATAACAAAAATATGAGTTGTCATAATTTTAACCATTTTCCATCTTAATTTTATGTGACAGGGTTGAGTTGTTAAGCTTGACAGTACCCTCCCTGACTATAATAAGCCTCAAAAATATGAATAAAAAGTATGATACTACCAACCATTTTCTGCACCACTGTTAAAAAGACCTGAATGAGACATTTCTGGTAAATGATGTCACATATGAGCAGAGTCTAAATTATAATGGGCGTAGAATGCACTGTAAAAAATGACAGTGAATTTAACGGTAAATTTAGAGATTGTAAAAATGCTACAGTAAAATCCTGTTAAATGGTTAACGGTAAATTCCCCTACTACATACGGTGAAATACTGTATTGGACATTAGATGTAATTTTACAGTAGTATACCGTTTTTGAAGTGAAAAAGAATGTAAAATTTATGGCGAATAGCTGTAAATTGACATTCCCAGAATTCCCTGCGTTACATTTCAAATTTGATGTTTTTGTTGTTGTTGAAATAACTGATTCTTCTTAGTTTTTTCTTCAGTTTTGTACATTAGAGTTGTGTGCTTTACATCTAATGTTGTTAAATTAATGTTTATTGCATTACTTCAGTTTCATGTGTGTTACCATGATGGTGTTTAGTGTTTGCGTGAAAGATACTGTGCACCTTCTATATCTGTATGTATTTAAAAGCTGCTTGAGATGGGTTTTGGTTCATCATGTGACTTTCTCATCACCACCTGCTTTTGGTGGTTATCAGTGTATTACAAAGGTACACAACAGATTTCAGTACTTCAATATGTTGGTTAACATTACATCAGTTAGTGAAATTACAGTATTTACATGTAAATTTAAGTTAAAACAGTAAAACCTAAAATGTTTCTACCATATTTTTTATGGTAAAAATTTTGGCAACCAGAGTTGCCGCTTTCTTACTGTAAGTTTTATGGAATTTTTTTTTTTTTTACAGTGTGGTTAGTGTGACAGGGTTGACAGACACTATGTGCATTTTGTTAATAAATTTCAAAGTACAAACTCAACATGACAAAATGATTTAAGACAGATATAAGACATTTTTTATGCTAAAAAATATTAAAATGCAATAATTATTTTTATTCATTATAATGGGCATACCAAAGTATTGTGAAAAGCTTCGAAAAATTAATTTTGTTGAACCACCACTTTAGAAAGTCTGGGGGACTGAAATATTACCGAATCCGAGGAATGACCTATCTTATTTCAAGTAATTAGTGTTGAGTACTACTGAAAAGTTAACACTGCCTGGTTTACAGTTTTTCACTGTTGCTAAAACACTAAACCCCATTCTCTAAACCGAATTCTGAATAGCCTAAACCAATTTGTCAATTAAATCAGTCTTTCTGCAAAACCTTAAACAATTTTAGGCAGTTTAGACACTGTTTGCAGATCTCATGCACTCTTTTTGCAAAACTTTAAACACATTCTCACTCACTAAGACACGATTTGCTCTGTGAGTAATGTTTTTTTGTATATATATATATACATACATACATTCATACACACACACACACACACACTCACATATATATATGTAGTAATCACACCTAAGAAATCATACCTATATATATATATATATATATAGACAGATAGATAGATATAGATATAGATATAGACATATACATATATATGTACACGCACATACACACATAGATATATATGTGTGCGTATTTTTCCTTTTTTTTGGTATATTCACTGAACTTAGGTGTGATTTCTTTGTAGTGTGTGTATGTTTTTTGAGTGTGTGTATGTTTATGTATCTTTTTTATTGCTAAATAATTACTGAATAAATAATTAATTATACAATAAACATTCTTTTTTTTAACTATATGCACTGGACACTGTGTTCTCCATTTTTTGATGTAGTGTCTAACGAATGATCTGTAGTGCGTATAGTATTGACGAATATGTGTATGATTTGAAAGCTTTGTTTGATTTTAAATAAAGGTGAAATGGTTTTGAAGCGATTGTTTGATTTTGCCAGAAGAGTCAGGGGTTCTGAATTTAGTTTGAATATTTGGATTTGTGTTTAAGGTTTTGAGAAAATGAGTGAAAAAATGTGTTTTAGCATTGCAGAAAAACTGTAAATGTTTGAAAATGATTAACAATTGAAAACATTTGTTAGAAATTTAGAGAAGTAATCAAAAATTAATTAAATGTGATTAGTTACATCACTTTAATAAAGTAATTAAAATAGTTACACTGCTTATTACATTTTGAATAGGGTAACCTTTAATCATTTCCAAAGTAACTTTTCCAACACTAACTGTGACTGATGGAATCACAAACATTATCATTTTTAAGCATATTAAAAAGAAATTTCCATGACCAAAGTGTGGCATATAGCTTGGCCACCAAACATTAGTATGAGTGCATGAGCATGAGTATAACGTTGGCGTTTAGAACAGGTGAGCATATGTTCGAACGTATAGATGTTTGTCTTTGTAAGTCATGACATTGTTTGAGGAGCCTACAGTTGTGTTGGCACCTCCAACGGCTGTGTTTCTGATCAGATGGAGCAGCTTATGTGGGGTCCCAGAGGGTGGCGTGACCCCAGGGAACATTAATCAATGGCTTTGACAGGAGTGTGGCTTCACTAGCATTACTTCAAGGCCACACTGCTGCTCAGACTGTCATGAGTTTGCCCAAGCATTTGATGAGGCCCCACACAACCCAACTATTGGTCACTAACAACACCCTTACAGATGGATCCCAATAGTGCTTAGAATGTAGATACGTTTAGTTATGAAAATGTGATGTTGGGGTAAAATCTGGGCTGGTAACCGAGAGGTTATAGGATCAAATACCACAGGTGATGACCACTGTGCCTTTGAACAAAGCACTTCAACCTAGGATTCACAAGGTAAATGCCCCTGTAAAAAGTATACTGTAAAT
The DNA here is from genome assembly GCF_022985175.1 of Labeo rohita. Lineage (NCBI taxonomy): Eukaryota > Metazoa > Chordata > Actinopteri > Cypriniformes > Cyprinidae > Labeo > Labeo rohita. The sequence continues at coordinate 8,073,525 of NC_066874.1, read as the reverse complement.
TTCCTTGGATAAGAACTACTTTCCAGCTGATTCAAATCCAAAATCACAGTTTTTTTCCTTCACTGTGTGAGCTCTAGGCCTATCTTTGTTTGCAGGTTGTTTAGATACATGTTTAATGACTTATAGTAAATGCTTTTGGATATCATTCTTATTAAAATATAAAATAATCAGTTGTTCTATTTAAAGTTTTATTTGACAACTTAGTTAAGCAATTAAATAAACAATGACAGGGAAGGCAGAATCCCAGTAAAAGAGATTCATCAGAAAGTATATGAATATATACATTTTTAATGGCACATATTATTAATTAATTAATTGTTAATTGAAGATATTGTCATAATAGCTACACAATGAATTCAAAAGAGACTTTTTCACTCAATTAGCTAAAAATACATCACAAGAGACACACATCACAATTTCTCATTTGATAAATTAACCTAAACGAATGCTGTGTACACAGGGAAGGAGTTTCTATGGTATCTACAAACAGTGGATTTAATCATGGGTTTATTATAGTAAAAATAACCATGTATTTGCTGGATTGATTACCATTTGTATAACTACAGTTTTAATATAAATACCATTGGTAAACAGTGTTGGGAAGTAACTAGTTACATGTAATGGAATTACTTAATAATTTAATTACAAAATAAATGTAATTGTAATTAGTTACAGTTACTGAGGAAAAATATGCAATTAAATTACAGTTATTTTTTGAAAATGTTAATGATTACAAATAGGGTTACATCTGATTTTTTTTACACACACACTCACATACTGTAACGTGGGGTTTGGGTTTTGTTTCATGTTCATGTTTCCATGTCTGTTATTTTGTATTTTATTCATGCTGTTTGTGTCTTGCTTCCTTTGCCCTCTTGTATTCCTGCTATTGGTTCCCTTGTTCAATGTGTCATGTTCTCATTGGTTGGATTAGTCATGTGTCTGTTTGCTCATTGGTTGGTTTGTGTCATCATGTAGCCATTGTTCCTTGTTGTGCATTGAAGTGTGTAACCTGCTGTTGGTGAGTTCCTGTTCCTGTTCCTGTTCCTGTTCATGACTGTTTCAGGCCAAGCCAAGTCTGTTTCTGTCAAGTCTGTGCCAAGTCAAGCCATTGTCAAGTCAAGTCAAGTCTTTGTTCATTGTTTGAATTACGTTTGGATTTTGGATTATGTTCTGTCTTCACTGTAAATAAACTCCACTTGGGTTTATCCACATCTCGCCTTCAGTGGACATTCGTTACACGTACAGATTTGATTGACTTCTTTCATAAATTGCATTGACTGCTCTAAAATGAGACACCAATGTTTCAGGAGTTTAGGACACAGAATAGGACACATCCTTATTCGATAGCTGTTTTATTTCCTATTTGGGTTTATGCATATACTTTATTTTTTTAAGATTAATTGTTTTTTTTCCAAGGCAGTGTTAGATGGCAGTGTTTCCTGTCATAACTATGCAAACATTAGATTTCAAAACCAATATCACAGCTATTAAACTATTTTTTGTTAAGATTTTAAATCTGTATTTAACCTCAGAATGATCTTAAAGTAAATAAGAGCTGTTCACACTGAATTTGTGGTGTCTGTGCTTTAAAATATTACACAGCTCTGTGGAATGCTTGATTCTGATTGGTCAGTCATGACATTCCAAGGTATGTTATTCCCCGATAACAACTGGTGAAAGCTAATAACACAAACTCATCTGGGCAACTTAAGTTAGCTCTATGCGCTTGATAGTTTTTCTTGGTGGAAGCTTTGCGTTTGGTTAGCTAATAAAATATTAAAACTCAGTTCAATATTATGTGTACAATTTCTTTATTCGTGGTGGTATCATGGACTCGCTCTGTTGTTTCATACAAACGCAGCTGATGCCATTTTTTGTAAACTGTAATGGATTGTAAGATAACTAATGTGTCACTTATGTGGTGGCATGTTGTGTAATAAAAGTGGTATGACTGCACCATATCCCTTAAATGTCTGTCTAATTTGAACTTGCATCCAGCCAGTTGTTATCACAAAATAAAGATGTATATGATCCCTTACTTATTATAATCTGAATTCAAGTGATAAAGGATTTTGTAATCAGTGTTGAGTGCTACTGTAAAGTTAAATCTGCCTGGTTTAAAATGATTAACAGTTGAAAATATAAATTTAGAAAAGTAATCAAATGTAATAAGTTACTTTACATTAATAAAGTAATTGAAAAGTTACACTACTTTTTACATTTTAAATAGAGTAACTTTTTGTAAATGTTTGGTTGCCATGGTGTAACTACAATAACCTTTTTTGGGGGCTTTTATTTGTAGTAAAACCATAGTTAATTTGCGTAAGTGATACTACGTTTACTTGTCGGAATTACTATAATTGCGTAAAACACCACATCAAATATTATTTTCTGTGTTCCCATATGTTTTAACAGACTATTGTGTTTCACTGACTTTCCAAAAGACAAAAAAGAGGATTACTATAGACCAGTCTGAAGAAATAGGTTACATTTTTAGTCAGTCCTACAGCAGCTGTATTATTGTCACGAATCTGCTCCTGATTCTCAGTCCGCTCGCCACCAGAGATCGCCTTGCCATTACACAGACTGTTGCACCACACCCCGGACTACATTTCCCATACTTCACCTCACTCACCACGTTCACAGCTGCAGCCAGTCACGAACAGTATAAATACGAGGCCCTTCCCACTATTCTGGGCCGAGTATTGCATTCCGTTTAGCACTTACTTTTTGTTAACTCCTGTACAGAGCCACCTTGTTCATCCTTAGTCTAGTTCAGTCGTGTTTCTAGTTGGTTTCTCCTAGTCTTGTTTTCTAGTCTGGTCATATCATCTTGTCTGCCTTCCGCCTGCCCTGGACTTCTCGTCTGTCGTGGATTTAACCCTTTGCCTTGTCGTTTCTGACGCTGTTCGCCCCTCGAATGAACTCTAGTCTGTCTATTTGGAATACACGTTTTCCTCGCCCCTTGGACTACATTTGCCGCTGACCGACCCTCGCCTGCCTTACGGATTACTCTTATGTCTACTCTTATGTCTAATATACCTGTTTGCCGATGTTCGACCCTGCCTGCTGTTTCGACTATGTCTTTGTTCAATAAAGCTTTGCTTATGGATCCGCTCCATTACAATTAAAATGTATTTATTTATTTATTTATTTTCAGGGTAATAAAAATCAAAGTGTACAATGTAGTGTTAAAGGAGACCTATTATGCCCCTTTTTACAAGATGTAATATAACTCTCAGGTGTCCCCAGAATGTGTCTGTGAAGTTTCAGGTCAAAATAACCCACAGATCATTTATTATATCATTTTGAAAATGCCTATTTTGTGTGGAAGCAGAAACACGCTGTTTTCATGCATGTCTCTTTAAATGCAAATGAGCTGCTGCTCCCTGCCCCGTTTTCCAGAATAGAGCTGTGCCTTTACAACTGGTAGCTAAGATATTCTGCTAAAAAACGTCTGTTTTTTTGTTTTTTTTTATACTGTCTGTTGCACTGAAATCATGTGTTTTAAAGCCATATTAGTTTAAACTTCTATTATAGGATTTTCTGAGTGCACACATCCAAAGCATGCACACAGAAAGCACCTGTCACACAGCATGTGAGTACTAAACTAAGTTTTCTTTCATGTCTTATACTGTTTAAACTGTCAAATACACACAAGTTTATGTTAAAAATGCACTGCTCTCTTGTCTCCTCTGAGGCTGGGACTCTATAGTGTTTTGTGCTCATCTGTGCAGCCAACAACAGAACAGTTGTTAGCATGAAAGCCAGAAATGGCACACCATTGATGCTTGCTAAAACACAGTGGCGGTGCCGTGGGTGGAAACATGCAGATTAAGGGCGTAATATTAAGTAATATTATAATAAGTTCCCCTTTCTACATCAAGGCGGGAGCGAAATCTGAGCAGCTCTTTTTCACAAGCTTGCAGAGAAAGTCTTTCCAAAACAAAGTTACTGGGTTGTCCTTTTTCATTTTTTCTAGGTTGGTAAATGCACTGAGGACCCAATTATAGCACTTAAACATGGAAAAAGCCAGATTTTCATGATATGTCACCTTTAAAATGTAAAATTGTTTTCACAGTTGTTAGTACATCATAGGTCAAAGAACAATATAACACAGCAGGTGCAGTATGTTCAGGAATGTATTACTACACACCTGCAATGTTCTTCAGAAGTCAAGAATTCAGTACATACCATAAAGGCACAGGAATTCATACACAGCCATTGACTCTAATACAACTCATTTGGGTGTGAAGTCATGAGTTAAAGCTCTTGCATGATGAAAGTGACACTCTCGTGAAACCTTTAAATTCAAATCGTGCCACTTGTTTTCTATTACATCATGGAGCCTGCCAAGACCATCAATCCCACTGACTGCTTGCAGAAGGTTAACATGTCACCTACCGTAATGCTTGCTTCAGCACTCGTCCTTTTAGTAGGCATCTCACACTTTGCACCAATCCAGCAAAGCGTGAGATGTCAGTGTTGATGACAAACAGCAAATAACCGCAGAAGTGTTCTCAGCAAAAATCATCGCTCGCCTTGGTGCTCACACTGTGAGCGTGCAAGTCACCTGCACCTTTGCATACATGTTTCTCTCTCATAAAATGCACTTGAGCGCTGCTGACAGTCAGAACCATCTAAGCTTTTCTAATGATCTCATTCCTCCCATGGTTCAATTCAACCTACTGCTGCAGATGAACTTGGATCTACATGCACCGAACAACTGCCTGGTGTGTAAATTGTGGATGTTTAAGTCGCAAGCATTCAGCTTAGATGTTTAGATGATACGATCCCTTAAGATCATGACCTTCGCACATTACTGTGCTCTGAAAATCACATCTATACAGTCCTCGGAGGTGCGGCATGCTTTGATGCCTGTCAGCTGAGAAATGCACTCGCCTGCCTTCAAATGCAGTGATGACACACGCACAGACACAGACAAAGTGCTCGGACCACTCGAGCGCTCAATGTCAGAAACTGACCTTGGCTGTACATGTGAAAAACACATTCCAAACAAAACCGAGTCCTAGTTCTCCGCTGGCCACCCGATTATCCAGTGATATGGGATTGGTTTCCTTTTTAACAAAAACGAAACATTACTTCTGGTCACTTCTGGTCAGAGCGGCAGAGTTGCTTCAGGTTCAGACCCACAGACAAACCCTGAATATCTGCAGCATCTTGCCAGCTTTTATTGAAAGAATCTATTGAAGCAGATATCAAAGACAAAAAAGACAAGCAATGCCATCTAAAAGCTTTTTTCAAAACATTCTGGCTTGTATTGGAAAATAAGGTGAAGGATTTATACCTTTTTTTCTCTGTTTTCCTGCATTTTGAGGTCTGCTTCGCAGATTGTTGCAGTGAATTCTGGGAAGAAAGGGGCAGCGTGCGTGCTTCTAAATACAGAAAGAATGAAGAATGTTTTAAGCTCAGTAGATCAAATTCAGAAATGTCATTTGATTAGCTGTTTAGACATTTTTGGTCTAAATATTTTCACTTATCTGGCAGCACTTTAAAGGCTTCAGCTCTAACAATACAATGAACGGTAAAACATCTTGAGTCTGAAAGTTGTGCCTACAAGAAGTCAGGGCTGCATTTCCCAAGTAGTAGTAGATTGTAGATCTACTGCCACCAATGGTCTCTACAATCAACTTATCTCACAATGGTTTTGAGAACCGCAGCCCAGGGGAAGCAACTATTATATTATGTTATATTATATTATATTATATTATATTATATTATATTATATACCGCAGGGCCGTTGAATGCTTGAATCTGATTGGGTGATGAACATTCTAAGGTGTGTGATTATTTTCAGAGAAACGCACACTGAATGTAGTTCTAGGCAGGTCTTGACTGCATTACATGTCCATATCACTTCACCAAATAATTTCAGTTATTTCCAAGGTCTTACAACAGCAAAATAACCAAAACCCACAACGGCACTGGCCAAACAAATAAATATAGTAAATAATAGGATAAAAGCGACAGATAATTTCCATGTTTTGCCACAAAGTTATGTTTTATTATGCACATGCTCTATTTCTCCCACTCTCTCTCCCTTACAGACGCACACACGGAAACATACACACACTAATGTTGTTAGTGCTACTCTGACAATTTTATCAGTAAGATAATTTACCAACTTAAAAGCTACATGACATTTCTCACAAGTGAGGTGACAACAGTGCTATTCGTGAAGAAAATTAACTTAAAGTTTCACTGTTAGTAGAAACAGTGAAAACTCCACTTCGTGCCGTGGCTGCATCACCACCTCGGTTGTGCATTACTTTTCTAATAATTCAACAGCCTGTTGTCAATTATTCCTTACATATTACTTTATCCACCTTTTTCCTCAACGCAGAAGTAAGCCTATGGGTGAGAATTCCGGTTCATTATCTGCTATAGGGAAATCACAAGAATAGCAGCATGCAGTAAACAGTAAAACTGTTTGCTCTACAAACAAGTGTGTTCATAATTAAGATAATACATTAAAATAATATAGTAAGACACCCCAATTTGCAGTATCAAGCAATAAAACAAGCTGTTCTGTACAGCTAAAAATAACTGGACGCAGATGAGATGGAAGCCACACCCATAACATTTACAAATGGCCACGCCCACTCTTACTGGAAGAAAGAGGTGGATGTGCTTGAATGCTTGAATCCGACTGGCTGACGAACATTCTAAGGTGTGCAATTATTTTCAGGGAAACAGCAAAAGTAGTTCCAGGCAGGTCTTGACCGCATTACATGTCCATATCTAATGATTTCAGTTATTTCAAAAGTCCTTATAGCCTACAACAACAAAAGAACCAAAACCTACAAGGATGCTGTCCAAGTAAATAAATACAGCAAACAATATTTTTACACAAATTATTTTTACGTAACAAAATTACGTTTTATTATGTATGGAAAGCATACTATTTCTTTTGCTCTCTCCTACAAACCTTACAAACACACAAACATACAGTACTGACACACACTCATACAGAACGTGTCATTAGTGCTGCTCTGACGATTTTATCAAAAGCTACATGTCATTTCTCATTAATAACAGATGATGAAGATGATGAACTCAGTTTTGCTATTAGTAGAAATGCTGCTGCCAAACACTGTTTAGAGAAGCACAGACTCACAGAGGTAATTCACACACACCTAATCTCTCTCTCTCACTCTCTTTTCTCTGTCTGCCTAATAACTCCTAATAACTGCATAAATCTTTTATCAACAGCTCAAGTCTCTGTTGCTAGGTCAAAAATGTCATTTTGGAAGTAGCAAGAGGCCTTAAGAATGTCTTTAAATGCAATGTTTGAACAATATTTGAGGTGTGGTAACTGTAGTATAAGTGGAATAATTGACTTTGGTTCATTAAGTATTAGAAAATGTGACGGCCCACGGCGTGGCCACACATCATTACCGTTGCTGTGGGTTGCGTGGGCAGATTGCAGAGGATTCCGAGCTTCCGATGCAGGGTCCGGTCTTCTAGGGACTGCCTTCGCTAATCTTTAGTTCCACCCTCTGGCACCCATGGACAGATTAATCACAGGGAAACCTGAGATGGTTTAACTGAGCACAGTTTGTTTAATTCTTTATTTGTACTTTGTTTATGTTCATTATAACTTATATTAATCATTTTTTCAGGCATTTAAGTAGTTTGTTATGTGTTTTGTTGTTGTACTTTGAAGTTGGTGTTCCCTGTTTCCTATAATTGTATAAAAGTGCCCTGTTGTCAGCGTTGCCAAGTCCATGTTTTTTGGGGATTTTTTTATTCCTTACTTATATTACCTACCTTTTTTCCTTTAGAGTGGGCGTGGCCATTTGTACATTTTATGGGTGTGGCTTCTGGTCTTATCCACGTCCAGCTATTTTTAGCTGTACAAAACAGCTCATTTTGCTGCTTGATATTGCACAATGGTGTGTCTTACCATATTATTTTCATGTATTATCCTAATTATGAGCATACTGGTTTGTAGTGCAAACAGTATGACCATTTACTGTTATTCTTCTCGTTATTTCCCTATAGCGGATGATGAACTGAAAGTCTCACCCACAGGCTTACCTCCCCGTTGAAGAAAAAGGTGGATATTATGCATTATTATATTAAACAGTCCAAAAGTAGAAAATAGGATAATTATGTTGAGTTATGCTGAATCTGGTTTACCCTTTTCAAAGACTCCCACAACCTACATATATAAGATTATAAAATAACACCAATAATACAATTGTGAAAAAAAAATCTTTGTCCTGTCCTGTAAGAAATACTTATGAAGAAACATGTCATGTGTTTCTGAGTGAAGACTGGTCAATATCTAATCTGATCAAACAGCATGTAATAGTTTTTTTTGTTATTGTTTTACTGAATTTTTTTGGAGAATCTTGGATATTAAGTGGAATATCTCAGTGCGTCCCATCACTAACCTTTTACTAGAGGCTTATTAATGGCTGATTTACATGGATTACCACGTCAGCCCAAAGATATCCCAGGTTTATATCTGACTGTTCCTGATATGGATTTGCAATTTGTAAATGATTACAGAATTATTAGGCCTAATTATTTTGTAGCAAAATTGTAGATGCAAAATTCCTTACTGATTATTTGGTTTTCACCAAACTCTTAAAAATAAAGGTGCTTTTTGATGCCATAGAAGAACCTTTTTTGTCTAAATGGTTCCATAAAGAACCTTTAACATCTGAAGAACCTTTCTGTTTCACAAAAGGTTCTTTGTGGTGAAAGAAGGTTTTAGCCTTTATGTTTGTTAAGTACCAGTTATATGCAGCAATTTCTGGATACATTTCTTTACTTTATCTGTCATGTTAACACTTGATTACAACAATATTTGTATTCTTGTACTTAGATGGAAGCATAACCCTTTAGTTGGTCAGATGCAAAGACAGGTCTCCTATACCAAAGGTTAGATACATAGGCATGTCTCTTATGCCAAAGAGGCAACAAACTTTCCATAACATCATTCTTTTACATATACATTTCACCATGATTGATAAGCAGTGGATAAAGACAGCATCAGTCTATCAGCTGTTGCTTTATGTAAGGCAACCCTGTGTAATCAATCAGCAGATACCGTGCACAATTCGCTTCCATTTCTTTAATCTGAGACAAATTCAGATTTCTGAAGGGTTATCTTCATAGGATTATTTCAAGTGAGTGAAGAGTTTCTCCCTATTAGAGTGAGCAGGGAGAGGTCTGCTCCAATGACCTAGAGCCACATGCCATGTAGCTGCAGGGTTATGCAGGTATTTCAACCATGTAGGTGTTTAAATCAAAGTCGAGCCCGGTCTAGGGGAGGGCGGGAGGGCTTGTTGTGAGACTAAGTTAGGTGGGGAGGGGATGTCTTTGAAATATGGTTGGGAGAGCGCATGTTATCTTTTCTCCTCGCCATTAGACATCCAGGTTTGGTGTGTCATTGGTTGCAGCCCAGAGCTGGCACCAGCTCAAAGGGGATGTTGAGAAATGCAATCCATATGGTGGCACTATAAAATCTAGCACGGACCACAACCAAAGACCAAGATCTGTTCAGGACGCCGGCATAGCATCAATTCGAAAACCACCTTTCCCTCAGCGCCTCAGGATTTTTTGCTCTCCAAGACTCCAAGAGGACCAGGACCAGTTGCTTTAAGAGGTAAGTGTTGATTATTAAAAACGGATCACTTCTAATTTCATGATGGGCCTTTCATGATAATGAAGGTGTTGCTTTAAATCGTTTTTGGAGCTTCACTGCAAACTGTTCCGTTTCCCTTTCTTAGGGAGGTCCTGAGGATTTGATATGAATATTCTGTGTCATGTTATGTTCCTGCTTCTGCTGGGAGTCATTTCTTGTCAGAACAACAATCGCAATGCCAAGTCGGGTGGAAAACCTGCAAAGAAGCCTAACAGCCAAACTATAGAGACGACCCAGCATGGCCCTGAAGATGACCCAAACCTTGGGCTAGCAGTTGCTGGTGATTCCAGTAAAGAAACTTACTCCGGAGGTCGTGGCACCGGCCAACAAAGTGCATCTGTCAACAAGCCTACTGATGAAATGAAGCTGCACTTTCTTAAGAACACATTAGTGACATGCAACGACGGTACTGCTGCTGGGTAAGACATCCTCACTGTTAACCTGAGTTGCATAAACTTAACAATTTGTAGAGCACAAAGGTCAAGGGTCTGATTCCCAAAGGATACATTAACTGGTGGTATTAAAGCATTCATTGCAGTGTAAGTCACTGCAATGAACGCATCTGCCAAATCATAAATGTACGAAATTGTACCAATTTATTAAAAAGTTAAATATCTGTCCTTTGACAGTTTTGTAAATATCCTCATATGGCTATGTTCTCTAGACATCTATATTTATTTGTGGCCCTCAGGTTTTACCTAAAGGAGTTCAAAGGAAGTAAGAGATGGCTGATATTTTTGGAAGGTGAGTATTTAAAACTAAGTTAATTTTGTCGAGAGAGGTCAGCAGGCTTAAATGCAGTGCTCAGCGTTATTTTGACGGCTGGTCATCTTCTTAGACATGTAATTTTTCTTGCTTTTTTGGAGCACGTCACATCTTGTTGGTTCAACAGCTTGTCGAGAAGATATATAGTGTCACTGGTCAAGAAAAGCAACATGCGATGTTGAATTAGACATGGCGATATTAAACAATGTAGAGGGAGAGCAAGGTGTAAGCATGCAAATCATGCAGTGTCTCTTTACTTGGAAAGCCTCACCAAGAGGAAGTGACTTTAAATGAAGGGGCAAGACTAGTAAACCTATTTAACATACAATTGTAATAATACTAAGCTGTAACACCTGTCAAAATAACATGGATTCATTGTTCATTGTGCTGTTTTAAAAACTGTTTTAAAAATAATATAGTAGCATAAGGGGAACAAGGTAAATGCTGTAAACAGAAACAGAAAGGATGAGTAATGCAATAATGCAAGGTGAATTCCAGTTATTCTATTTTAGGTGGTTGGTGCTGCTACAACAAAGAGACCTGTGATTCCAGATACAAAACTATTCCCCGCCTTATGAGCTCAACTGACTGGCCACAGACACGGAAAGGTAGGCTGATATTAACCAGACTCACAACAGCACATCTAGCTTTCTGCTAGCTAGACATACAAGCCATTCTCCATTGATTCCAATGAAAACCACGGCTCTGATTATTTGCAGGGAGTGGATTACTATCAACACAAGCTGATGAAAATCCTCACTGGTATAATGCCAATATTGTGTAAGTATCTGAAAAATTTAAGAGTGATATTTCTATAAGCTTTATAATTAACATCTAAATATCTTTTCTCATGTGAATAGGTTTGTTCCTTATTGTTCAAGCGATGTGTGGAGTGGTAACAAAGCAGCATCAAAGTCCAAACAGGGTAAAGAAACAGGTACATTTTTAGTGACAATTTTTGTCAGACTATTAACATTTTTGTCACAATATTAGGACACTCTTTTTCATTTATTCCACCATAGAATATGCTTTTATGGGATCTCAAATCATTCGGGAGGTGATCAAAGATCTTGCCCTGAAAGGACTGAAACAAGCCAAAGTTGTGATGTTGGCAGGAACGAGGTGAGATCTCTTGGGCTGTATCTATTTTTCACATGTTGAGATACAAAGGAATGCATTTATTATAAAAAATATATTACATAATAGTATTAATCTCTAGGTACAATGTTTGAAGTTTTTTTCATGGCTGTTCTGCTGTTTGTTTCCACGATCCAAGAACCACAGCTATTATAAATCCCATAATTGGATTTGAATTCACTCATAAACAAAGACAACACTAGACACCCATTACACCTGTTGCTGCATATTAAGATCTAATAACAAGATGCTATGAACAATTGAAACAGAGCCATCTGGAGTACCACGAAATCCTATTCCCATCCATGGACCACCCCTTGAGTTTTACCACAACACTGACTGAAGCACTATTTTCAGCACATCCTGTTGTCTACCATAAAAATGTTTACTACAGGCTGTAATGCTATAGACAATGACATAATAGCTATATATGTCCTGCCAAGGAGGCAGAACAAGTTCTGAGGATTCTTCCAATGTTAGCAGCATGCGTTCTTGGTTGTTGAAGCCATTTGATATTCAGAAGTTCACTAGTTTGACAAACTAAATTTTGGGGATTGAGGTAATATTGGGTAATATTATTTATTCTGTCCTGCAGTGCCGGGGGAACAGGTGTGCTGCTGAACATTGATAAGGTGTCCAGTCTTCTGGAGCAGCTGGGTGCAGATGCTCAGGTGCGCGGCCTTGTCGACTCAGGCTGGTTTCTGGAGAGTAAACAGCAAAAAGCACCTGATTGTCCAGACAGTGCTTCCTGCACCCCTGTGGATGCCATTAAAAAAGGACTTCGGTAAAGCATTCATGCTAATCTCAGTTTATCAGAATATGTCGTTTTGGTAATTACATGACAATAACCATAATATCCCTTGTGAAAAAGATGGTAGATTATACACTACCAGTCAAAAGTTTTTGAACAGTAAGATTTTTAATGCTTTTTTAAAGAAGTCTCTTCTGCTCACCAAGCCTGCATTTATTTGATCCAAAGTACAGCAAAAACAGTAAAAAAAAAAAAAAAAAAAAAAAAATATTCTAGAATTTAAAATATCTGTTTTCTGTTTGAATATATTTTAAAATGTAATTTATTTCTGTGATTTCAAAGCTGAATTTTTATGATTATTACTGCAGTCACATGACCCTTCAGAATCAGTCTAATATTCTAATTTGCTGCTCAAAAAAACATTTATTATTATTATTATTATTAAACAGATGAGTAGAAAAAAAATTATAGTCCCAACTCCTTTTGAATGCTATAGTGTATAATGTTACAAAAGCTTTTTATTTCAGATAAATGCTGAAAGAATCCTAAAAAAAGGAACTCAACTGTTTTAAATAATTATAGTAATAATAATAAAAAAAATTGTTTCAGCATATTAGAATAATTTCTGCCAGATCATGTGACACTGAAGACTGGAGTAATGATGCTGAAAATTCAGCTTTGATCACAGGAATAAATTACATTTTAAAATATATTCAAATAGAAAGCAGTAATTTTAAATACTAAAAATATTTCAACTGTTTTTTGCTGTATTTAGGATCAAATAAACGCAGGCTTGGTGAGAAGAAGAGAATTCTTTAAAACACATCAAAAAACTTTTGACTGGTAGTGTACTTCAGCATACTTTTAGAAGTAGTTAATAGTATGGACGTAGCTCACTTTAAGAGAATATACTTAAATGTGAAATGAACTGAATGTTTCCAGAAGCCTGACTGCATGTTATTTACAATTAAATGACAATGTTGTTACACTTTATTTTAAGGTGTTCTTGTTACAGTGTAATTATACATTCAAGTACATTAGGGTTTGGTTAGTTGCATGTAATTATGCCTAATTTACTTTTTATTAGTACAGTAAGTACATGCAACCTAACAAGGACACTGTAAAATTAAGTGTTACCAAAATGTATTATAGTTTCAATTTATATTAAATGCAATAAGTTAAATCTAAGAGTGCACTTTTGGACCCACTTACATAGGACTTTAATACATCTTTATATGTAATTTCATAACTATTTCAACTGTAGCTGAAATATGGTTAAAGTCTACTGCTGAATGTACTGACAAGTATTTATGGTAAACTAAAATATACTGTAATGTCATTTCTGTGAAACTTGTATTTTAATATATTTGTAATAGGGCTGGGCGATAATTCGATAACGATAATTATTGCGATATAATTTTCCTCGATAAAACGATATGAAGAGTTCGATAAATGTTCGATATAATTTTTTATGTGCCAAAACCAGAACGAAACAGCGCGACTCATTTGAATCGCGCCACATGGACTGTTTATCCGCTCTGACCAAAGTGCAAACTGCGGCGCTGCTCACTAGAGACGATACATTTATTATCTTGATGCGAAAAAACCGAACGCAGCGTCGCTTCCGTTATGATCCAGTGTGAAAAACTTGAATTCAGCGATGAACACAAACGACTCTGTGATTAAAACTAGTTTAAAGTTGTGTGCAGCGAGACAGTCAGAAGGCTTTTCAGTCTACACATCGCCATCATTTACCATGGATTTACTGTAGTAACACTCACTACACCATGGTATTGTGGCAGCAATGTGGGATATTCACATTGAATATTGATTTATTACAGGAGTAATGGTATATAGTTATAGTATGTATGTATTTGTGATTAAGCTATAGCATGTGTGCATTTATACTGAATGTTTTTAGACTACCGTTTTTCATACAAATAGGCTACCTATAAAACCATGTATATTTTTACCATGGTATTGAGGTACGATTATGTGTGGTTTTAATTCTGTTTATCATGATTTAAAATAATGATTGCTACTATGGGAGACCAATGCTTAATTAAAAAAAAACTAGGTCAGAATAAATTTAACCATATAAAACTGAGGTTGCTAGTTTTTACAGATGTTACTGATTGATAATGAAAAATTTACCTCTGCATCCTCAAGCTTCTATCAATTGTGCATTTCTAAGAGACAAAAAAGTGATATTATTATTTTTATTATTATCATTATTGTTATCATTATTAGACAACCCAAACCTGTTTCTTGATTTGAAACAATATAACCCATTAGAACATGCAGAAATTAATTTTTCTACTTAGATATTTATTTTGTTAAGAAAAATAATAGTGTGGTTTCTACAACTTTCACTCTGGAGCAAAAATCTGACTTTAAACTTAGAAATAAAGATTTGACATTTATCGTGATAATTATCGATATCGACTGATGTGAAAAAAAAAAATATTGTGATAATTTTTTGCCCATATTGCCCAGCCCTAATTTGTAATTACACATTTGAAATGATAAAGCTGCAATTTAATACATTTCAAATATGTAATAATGTAATACTAAATTACACACTCCAATTGAAATTTTAATCTAAAAGTCTTTACATGCGCTTTAATGCGGTTAGTACATCAAAATAAGTACTTTTTATTATCTAAAAATAAATATACTTTTTTAAAACATGACAAAGTAAAATGTAAGCAAACAAAGTCATGAAAGTGATTAATGATATTTCATTTGCAAGGGCAGATTTTTAAAAATATACTTTTGAGATTTGAGCTACACTACAAGTGCACATTCAATAAAATACAGCTCACTTCTTTTTCACAAGGGATGAAAAACAAGTTTCAAAACATGTGTTTTGTTTCTAATGCAAGCTTCAGTGTTACTATTGCTAATACTTAGGATTAGATATTTGACGTAATCTTCAGTACATAATTCATGCTACACATTTTTCCACCAGACATAAATTATATTGCAAAACGCTGCTCGATGATTATCATTTTTTGATGATATTATGCCTCTGTTAGGTTGTGGAGCGGTGTTGTTCCAGAAAAGTGCAAGCAACAGTATAAAAGAGGCGAGGAATGGCAATGCTTTTTTGGACACAAACTGTACTCCTACATAACAGGTGAGGGTGTGCCGTCTGTGCGATATGAATGAAAACATTTTCACAGAAGTGGCTACTGTAAAATAGACTTACTTCCTTTAAAATAACAGAGGATATGTCTCTTTTTAGCTCCATTGTTTGTGGTGCAGTGGTTGTTTGATGAGGAACAGTTGCGAGTGGAGAACATTTACATGGGCGGCCAATCGCTTTCAGAGCAGCAGTGGACCTATATGCAGAATCTGGGAAAAGAGTTTAAAAACTCTCTCAAAGATGTTACGTGAGTACATGTCATAATATATATCACTAAAACTAGCTAAATATGTCGGCAGAACAGCTACATAGTTATTAGCTAAATATGTCTCCAGAACAGCTACATAGCTACTAATAGTTGAAAAATCACATCAGCATGCTTAAGGCTGTATATTTTATGCGTATTAAAAAATGTCTTACTGTATGTTGTTTCAGGGCCGTGTTTGCCCCTTCCTGTCTTTCCCACACTTTAATTACCAAAAGGTAAGGACACACAGGCACCCTGAGACACACTCCTCATGGGTGAGCTCATACGCCTGCATTTGAACACTCATCCATCATGATGCATTCTAGGTGTCACCAAAATGCCACCTCATGGTTTCACACTTAATTAATGGCCTGCTCTATGAGCTCAGCTGAGAGAGCAGTGGGACAGATGATTTGTGAGGTGAACCATGGTGAAACACATGATGAGGTTAAACTTACAGCAGAGCTACAGCTGCTTATAAAGAGGCTGATTAGACTGCTGCTGAAGGGACATTACATTGCCATTTAACCCTTGTATGGTGTTCATATTTTTGTTACTCAGCCAGTGTTAATGGGTCTGGTGGACCTGCTGCATTTTTGGGTTTTTTATTCAATGCAATTTCAAAAATTATGTTAAAATACTCAACAGATGTTTACTTCATCCCAATTACAAGCAATATAAACAGAATGTTTGGCTGATATTTGCCCTTTTCTTTTGTTACATCACATTTATAAATTAAAGTGCTACAGCCTTGTGTGAGAATGGCAGGGGCAGAAGCAAACAACTCACACTTACACTCACACCTTCTCCGACTCTGTCTCTCACATATACTCACACATACACACACATACACATATTAATAGCAGGCCCAGTCAGTGACCAGTACAGTAAGCAGTCATTGAAAATTTGTTCTAATATATGTTCAATATATTAAGGCCAATGAGTATGAGCTTGAAAAAATTATTTTGTGTATCATTTTTCTTTTGACAAAAGTGAAAACGGGTCCCACAGACCCGAACACCATACAAGGGTCAATTAACACTTGTTTCTAAAGTGCATTGTTATAGAGACAATTGCTCAGCCAACTTTCAGAGGGGTTGCAGAACTTAAAATTGTGTGGATTGTAATTAATATAATTAATATTATAATATTTAATTAGTGTAATATATATATATGTATATATTTATTATATATATATATATATATATATATATATATGTGTGTGTGTGTGTGTGTGTGTGTGTGTGTGTGTGTGTGTGACCCTGGACCACAAAACCAGTCTTAAGTCGCTGGGGTATATCTGTAGCTATAGCCAAAAATATTTTGTATGGGTCAAAATTATTGATTTTTCTTTTATGGCAAAAATCAGGAAATTAAGTAAAGATCATGTTCCATGAAGATATTTTGTACAATTCCTACTGTAAATATATGAAAACTATACATTGGACAACTTTAAAGGTGATTTTCTCAATATTTAGATTTTTTTGCACCCTCAGATTCCAGGTTTTCAAGTAGTTGTATCTCTACAAAATATTGTCCTATACTAACAAACCATATATCAATGGAAATCTTATTTATTCAGCTTCAAATTATGTATAAATCTAATAAGATTTTTTTTTTTTTTTTTTTTGTAATAAAAATTTGGTTTTGTGACTGGTTTTGTGATCCAGGGTCACATATATATATGTGTGTATATATATATATATGAAGAGTTCAGATGCAAAACAAGCTAAATCCATCTGATGTCTTTCTTTAAAAAATGCATTTTTATCAGGCTCAGATGTATAGGTTTCTATGTTTGAAGAAAAAGTATTTGATGGATGTATAATATGTGTCGAAAGCATTCACTCAGTATCATTATCTCATTTTTGACTGAGATGGCTTTTAGCTGGTTTTGCATCTGAACTCTTCATATATATATATATATATATATACTTAATATTCAATAGCAATATACATTACCTAATTTAATTATAATGCTAAAAAAATAAATAATTTCTTTTTTTTCACCTCAATAACTTTTTTTAAGAACAAGTTTTAAGAACATGCATTTCTTAAAACATCTGGAATCACATTATCAGAATCAGAATCAGAAAGAGTGTTATTGCCAAGTATGCAAGGAATTTGTTTTAGTAACATTAGCTTCCAGTACACAGAGACATCAACAACATACAGACAACAAAAATATAAAATATAAAATACACATATGTAAATGTAAATAGACAAAAATTAGAAAAATAAATTGGGAAATAAATAGATGGTATGTACAGTTGTGCTATAGATCAGGGGTTCCCAACCTTTTTCACTTCGGGGCCCCCCTCCTTCTCTGGTCAATTTTGCAAGGCCCCCCCCATGCCTGACATTTCCACTTATACTGTACTTCCGCAGCAAAGAGAAAGGGGTTTATTTTTAAACCTTTTCTATTAACCAAAATATCTGTTTTGCCTTTTTATTCTTCTACTGCATGTTAAAAAAAACCTCAAAATTCGAACAAACTTTAAATTAAAGCTATACTTTGTAACTTAAAAGAAAACCCTCTGCTCAGTTCTAACTTTTTAAAATAATATATTTACATATACATTAATTGTTAATCGACGACATGATCAGTTAACAATAGTTTCTCTATCAGAGCACGTCTGATGCTAATATGTGCATAAACACCACTGAGCCTCACGAGATTATCCTCTACGGGTGAGAGTACATTATAAAACACTCACAGAACATTAATTTGGATGACTATGCAAATACATTAAAATTTCACGCAAAAATACTAGGGTTCAAAGCCCCAAGAGCATGCATAGTTTGGGAATCAATAGTGGACTTGTACATGCCTAATGTACGACTCGTGCCATACATTAGGCACTCGCAAGTTCGTTACAACTCTGATCGTCTTTACCTTTACATTAGCGCAGCGGTTTGCTTCTTGCAGCTAAAGAGATGTAGTTTCCGTGAAGCGGCTGGAAGTTAGCAAAAGTTCAAAGAGGGGATGACTTGGATGTGAGGGATCCGGAGTGATTTTCTCAGCTCTTTTCTTTACTTTGGATGAATACATTTCTTGAAGGGTGGGCAGGGGAGCACCAATAATCCTCTCGGCAGTCCAGACCATTTTCTGTAATCTTCTGATGTCTGATTTTGTAGCTGAGCCAAACCAGACAGTTATTGATATGCAGAGAACAGATTCAATGATGGCTGAGTAGAACTGTTTTAGCAGCTGCCCCTCTGTCCCAAACAGGATCCTCACATCTGGTCTGTCCAGATGTTGCAGGATGAAGTGCAGTCCCATGTTTACTGCATCATCCACTGACCTGTTTGCTCGGTAAGCAAACTGCAGGGGGTCCAGTAAGGGTCCAGTGATGTTCTTTAGATAAGCCAGAACCAGTTTTTCAAACGACTTCATGACCACAGATGTTAGCACCACTGGTCTGTAGTCGTTAAGTCCTGTTATTTTGGTTTTCTTTGGGACGGGGTTGATGGTGGAACATTTGAAGCATGATGGAACACAACTCCAGAGACCTGTTGAAGATCTGTGAAAAGATGGGGGCCAGCTGGTCAGCACAGGTTTTCAGACAGGCTGGTGTCACACCGTCTGGGCCTGGTGCTTTTCTCCTTTTGTTCTTTCTGAGGACCTGGCGAGAGGGGGGTTGCTGGAGGTGTTAGTGGTTGTGAAAAGAGATCGTCAGAATAGGTGTGGGGAGTTTCAGAATCAGAATCAGAATGAGCTTTATTGCCATGTATGTTTACACATACTAGGAATTTGTTGTAGTGACAGAAGCTCCACAGTGCAATAGAATGACAGTGACAGGACCAGACAAACTGGTGTGAGCTCTGTGAGCTTGTCCAGATTGTTTGCAGCAGCTTCAAAAACACTCCAATCAGTCAATTCGAAACAGGCCTGTAAAACCCGCTCTGTTTCGTTGGACCATCTCTTTAGAGAGGGTGCTCGCTGCAGAGCCAGATGGGAGGAGCTGGAGCTCCAGCTCCCCCTCGCTGGAGGTAATGGGTGGAGATAGACACCTAACCACACCCTAACCCTACCCCTTACCCTATCCTAACCCTAACTCCACCCATTAGTTCACACAGAGGTGGAGCTGGACCTCCAGAGAGGGGGAGCTGGAGGCCATTTGGCTCTGCAGTGAGCAGTACTTGTCTCTTTACAGTCTTTACTACAGGTTTAGTAGGATGGTATAAGATGAACCAGGCAGTGATCAGAGAGTCCCAAAGCTGCCCGTGGGACAGAGTGATATGCATTCCTTAATGTGGTGTAACAGTGATCCAATATATTACTGTCTCTGGTGGGACATGTAACATGCTGACTGTATTTAGGCAGTTCATGGGAGAGATTTGCTTTGTTAAAATCCCCAAGAATGATTAAAACAGAGTCTGGATGTTTTTGTTTGGTCTCTGTGATCTGATCAGTAAGTTCTGTAAAGCTAGGCTCACGTGTGCTTGCGGTGGAATGTAGACGCTTATGAGAATGAACGAGCAAAACTCGCGGGGAATAGAATGGCTTACAGTCAATGAAAAGCGCTTCTAGATCGGAACAGCACATTTTCTTTAACACCGTTACATCTGTACACCACCTTTCATTGATGTAAAAGCACGTCCCGCCACCATGCAATTTCCCCGTTGATTCTGCGTTGTAATCCGCTCTAAACAGCTGATAGCCCATCCTGTATTGCGTCATTCAGCCAGGTTTCCGTGAAACACAGAGCAGCGGAGTTTGAAAAGTCCTTCTTTGTCTGGGAGAGCAAAAGAAATTCATCCGTTTTGTTGGGTAGAGAGCAGAGATTCGTCAGATGGATGCTAGGCAGCGCCGTACGGAATCAGCGTTGTCTAAGCTTCACAGTTAATTAATGTACCTATATTAATATTACCAATTAAAATATTAAAGGAGAACTCCACTTCCAGAACAACAATTTACAAATAATTTACTCACCCCCTTGTCATCCAAGATGTTCATGTCTTTCTGTCTTCAGTCATAAAGAAATTATGGTTTTTGAGGAAAACATTTCAGGATTTTTCTTCATATAATGGACTTCATTGGTTGCCCCGATTTTGAACTTCCAAAATGTAGTTTAAATGCAGCTTCAAAGGGCTCTAAACGATTCCAGACGAAGAAGAAGGGTCTTATCTAGTGAAACAATCGGTCATTTTTTTTGAAAAATAAAAATTTGTATACTTTTTAAGCACAAACGCTTGTGTAGCACAGGCTCCGGGATGCGCATCGACGATGCTACGAATTAGTAATGGGTCGTTCTTGAATGATTCTTTCATTTTGAACAAATCTTTAATGTGACTCGGGAAGAACGAGTCGTCTCAGGGAGTGATTCATTCAGTCGCGTAGGTGCAACATCCTATTAGGTTCTGTACTGGAATTAGGTCACCTGTTTCGAGTCTTTAGGTTTTTCATCTTATGGGGCTGTCACGTGATGAACGAACGACTCAAACCCGAAACTTGTCAGATAAGAGGTGAGGTGGGCTAATCATAGACTAAAGACCCAGCTAAACAATGAATTAATCTTTTCTGTTTCTTATAGCATTACAGTTTTGTCTTGATTGTAGTGTGATCAACATTTGTATAAGCATGTGTTAGGAAAGTAACACATAACATTTTAATTATATTTTGCTAAAATGAACGAAATGACGAAAAAAGATTTGTTCATTTTGCTGAACGAGACTCAAAGGTCCAAATCGGTAAAATGATCTGAACTTCCCATCACTACTACGAATCACGTGAAAGTTCATTGTCTGTGTACTGAGTATGGCAAAAAACTCCATCTTATTTTCTCCTACAACTTTAAAGGAGGACATCATTGTACCTTTTTGTTTGTAAACAGTGTTTGCAAACTTACTTGCACTTTCTTAGTTTTTGCGCGTTCGCTTTGTAAACACTGGGTCTGTAGTTCCGCCTACGTTCCGCGTGACCTTTCGACGTGATTCAGTAGTACGTAGCGTTATGAACGTGCATCCCAGAGCCTGTGCTACACAAGCTTTTGTGCTTAAAAAGTACAAAAAATGTTATTTTCCGAAAAAAGTGACAGATCGTTTTACTAGATAAGACCCTTCTTCCTCGGCTGGGATCGTTTAGAGCCCTTTGAAGCTGCATTTAAACAGTTCTCCTTTAACAGAAACTGTAAGTGTCAACTAAGGTAAATTAATTGACCAAAGTTCATTTTGTGATTCCAGACGTTTCAAGAACATTCAGTAAACTTTTGGTTCAAATTTTGAAATAATATTTTTTGAAGATGTTTTTGAAAAAAAGTGTCTTATGTTTACCAAGGCTGCATGAATTTAATATCAAAAAACGCAATAAAACGGTAATATTGTGGAATATTATTACAATTTTAAAAAACTGTTTTCTATTTAAATATATTTAAAGTCATTTATTGGCAAGGCTGAAATTTTTAGCAGCCTTTACATGTTTACCTTTACTCCAGTCTTCAGTGCTACATATATATAATAATATATATATAGCCATTCAACTGTTTGGGATCAGTAAGATTTGTAATCGTACTCAGTAAAGTCTCTTATGCTCATCAAGGCTGCATTTATTTGTTCAAAAATACAGAAAAAGAAACAGAAATATTGTGAAATGTTATTGCAGTATAAAGTAATGTTTTTATTTTAATATACTTTAAAGTATAATTTATTCATGTAATGCAAAGCTGATTTTTCAGCATCATTATTCCACTCTTAAGTGTCATATGATCCTTCAGAAATCATTTTAATATGCTGATTTATTATTGGAATTATCTACAGTTTTTTGTTTGTTTGTTGATGTGCATTGATGTGCATAAGAAACTTCTTTAGAAAAAAAAAAAACAATAATTTTTATTATTAATGTATATATAAACATTTTTTAAGTAAATAGGACTTCCTGTAAGAACCCATTAAACAGGACAAAAAAAAAAATCTGGAATTTGTTGTATTGTAATTTTTTAAACAATATGCAACAAAGAATAATTCACAATAAGACCAAGAACATGCATTCAGAGAGTAAAAGTCTAATGCTGATGCATATCGGGCCCTTGACCGCCCGCATGAGGTAATTGGTGAATTCGCAAATAGGTTTAATTATGTGCACGAAATACAACCGCACTGCTTTTATTTTCAAAGTGCTATTATTATTATTATTATTATTATTATTATTATTATTATTATTATTATTATTAACAATTACGCCCGTTCGTGTAACCGTATCTCAAATATGTTCGTGATCATATAGCTTTCAAGAAATGTGAGTTTGCCGTTAGCCGTAAGAGATTTTTTTTTTCTTTCTTTTTTCTTATTTTTGTCTAAATTTTTGTCTAAAATTTTTCTTCATTGCACGTCTTGTTTGGTCTTATTTTGTATCATTGCATGTTAAAAATAATCTACTTTGTTATGCAGATATGCAAAATGTTATGCAGTTTTGCAAATGTGAAACTGCGGTCTTATTCGCATAGTCTAGCATTTTTAAAAGCCACATCTTGATAGACAACAACTAATAATGATCAACAGGCGGCATCAGTCCGTTAAATCATTTCAAATAGCCTTCAATTTATAAGTTATAATTGCATCTGTCTCGGATGTAGACTGGTCAAGATTTATTTTAATAAACTGGAGTGTGCGTTTTTATGCAGAGTGTGGAATTCACCTAATGCATGACAGAGAAGCGTCCACATGATCCCTTGCATTTTTCCTGATAATTAAATTAATTTTACTTCTGTAAACTCATAATAACAACAAACGTTGCTTTTGTAGAGTAATGAGAACAAACAGGACGCACTTTCTCCCACCTAGTCTCTGAAGCGCCTCACAAAAAAAGAACTGAAACTCATCGTATGACTGTCTCACATACATGAGAAATATATCTATAAAAAAGTATAAAATGTCTACTTTTAAACTAACAAATTCAAAACGAAATCAAATACCCCCTGATTATGTCATCTGTATAAAGGTTGCATTTCTCTCTAAAAGCGTCACACGAATTTCCGTAGTCGGACAAATTCCGCTTTCAGAACTGTCATGGTGATTTTTTTCCTCAGAAACAAAAAACAAATTTATTGAAGAAAACAAAAAAGGCATATAGCCTATGTTTTGTGAATGATATGCCAGTGTTTCTCCATTCAGAAGGTATTTGTATCTTTTATTCTGATACTTTTCTCAGGGTTTTAGAAAAGTATAAATAAATTGTACAAGTTATTGGTAATGAATACATTATATGAGAATTTATGTTTCAGGTTTTGACTGCAAATGTCACATCCATAATGCTGAAACTGCCTCATGCTAATCTTTGTAATACTTGCTTTTTTTGTACAAAGTTGTGATGGTAGTTTTTGAAAACTGCAATATTTTTTTAAACTGTTTTTGTGAATGTTCATTAAATAGTAATCTAAGTATGTGCTCCACATTTTCATTGTTTGATTGTAATGTTTCATTTAATGTTTTTTTTTTTTTTTATAAAATATATTGGGCAGTACTGAGTTAAGTGTATTGGTCCGGCCCTCAGCAACCACCTCAGTTTATCATGTGGCCCCTTGGGAAAAATAATTGCCCACCCCTGGTCTAAAGCCTACTTTTTCTTTCCTTCAGTAATTGGATGGATTTTCAGATCAAGGGGACGTCACTCTCTCGCGCTCTACAGTGCTGGGACAGAAGTCTTCAAGAGGCTAATAAGAACAGCAAAACCGCTCTGAAGGGCTGTCCCTTTCATCTCATCGATAGCTGCCAATGGCCACAGTGCAATCCAACCTGTCCAGCCCTGATCGACCAAGCCACTCAACAGGAGATGACTCTGCTCCAGGTGCTGGCCAGTATGGGCTTGGACCTGCAAAAGCTCGGCTTGGATGTAAGTTCAGCCAGCATGGTCAGCAGTGGTGGCTAAATTAGCATTAGCGAGCGATGGTGTTCTCATCGACACAGTTCACCTCATCCACACTTTTTAGAGATTGTTCAGTGGCTTCCTCTCTGGCCACTTCCAGAGATGGACCTGGGTTTGTCTAGTGAACACGTCACTGGATTTCAGTACCAACAGTCTGCCTTTACAACCGTGTTCTATCAACAGGAACGATTTTGGGTTCTCCAAGCGAGCGACTATAGCTAGACAGTTCATCAATGGTTATCATATAACTGCTAATCTCATTCATCACTTCAGTAAGAGAACTGGTGTCTGAATTTAATGCCATGCAATGACAACATCATAATGTAGCAGCAAAATCAAAAAGAGCTGAATTTACTGTTAACTAAATCTGAAGAATGTACAAAGACATGTAGAGAACTGTCTGGAGAAAACCAGTGAGCAGTATAATAACTACAGGTGATAAAAAAAAGTGACAAGAAACCAGAACACTGCAGTAACCACATTTTCCAAACATCCTGTCACAATACTTAGTCTTTGTTATATATCTGCATTATTGTTTTTTAGCAAATGCATGCTCTTTAAGGACATTGTAGTCCACTTTACAGATGAGAATCATAAAAATGACAGCGATAACATTGAATGGATACATGTGGCATCTGTTGTTTTGCCTTGTATATGAATAGGAAATGTGCAGTTACATATTGACAACCTTCCTCAAATGTCCTTTAAATATATATATTGAAGCCAAAACAGCTATTTTAAATACACTTATCACACATTTATATGATTATACTCCTTGTATATTTTCATGATTTGTAATATCCAGTTGTTTTGACATTTATAGTTGGTTTGACTTATCTTGAACACTAATAAAAGATGAATGAACGCTTTTATATGTACAAGATGTTTTAGACACCTGCTATCTTAGTGTTTGTGTGTGTGTGTTTTACTGGAATTGAGTGTTTTGATGTGCCTAAAGAGCACAGTAGTTGACTAATGAAAGCTTTCCAACCTAACTGTCTGCTTATAAACTTGACTTTGGCCATTTAAAAGGACAACGGAATCTGTTGGGGAATAGCACCTTACAAAAACACTGTGGTTAAATGACTGAACTGATCTCTTGTTCCAAATCAGAATGATTCACGTCATAACATTTTGTGCTTTAACCACAATCTTATCAGATATCTTATTTCAGCTTTCTAGGTTAGCTGCATTGTTGCTTTCAATTAACCACAATCTCTCTTAAAGAAAAGCTACATTTACTTACTGAGCAGAAGACGCCTACATTCATACAGTTGTTTTTAGCCAGAGATATGTCCATTTCTTTAAAGGAGAATATTATTTAATAATATGGGGATGCTGAAAGCCTTTTAGGCTTGATGTCAGTGTCTGGCATGGTCTGCTAGGTTTTGTTTTCCATGCAGCTTCCTAAAAGTTTCCAGCACTTTCAGTGGGACTTTGAGTGGGAGTTTTATGCGTAAAAAAAACAACAACTTGTTTTCACATGTATGATTAAGTGAAGGCATGACTAAGAAACTTCTCAGCAGAGTTAAAAACACATTATGTCTAGAGGGGGATTTCACTGTTACATCCATATAAAAACAATTCATTATGAGAGAAACACAACGGTGAGGGAAACAGGCCGTAAGTCACAGCACAGACAACACTAGCTTGGCTTCCTGTACACACTAGTGAGTAGTTTGACTAACGGTCCGAGTTCACTTAAGGTTATCTAGTTGCTAACTATGAAAAGACAGACTCTAGAATCCACCATACTTCACAGAATGTGTTTCACATTGACACGAAAACAGAAAAGATCATTTGCGCTCACATCCATTATACAAACAAACATTGGAGTATATTGCATATCTTGGCTGTTCTTTTGATTAAAATGTTTTATGCATTATATGTACATATGCTATGTTTCAGATGCAAATTCTGAAGCAACCATAGATAGTGGCCCTAAATCCTAACACTAATATGTTGGTTAGGTATGTTTTGAAGCATGGCTGCTGGTTTACGCTGGTCCTTAACTGGTCATGTGCTGGTCCTAAGCAACTAGCTCCTGCTCAGGACCAGCTTAGGACCAGCAGATGACCAGCTTTAACCAGTTTAAACCAGCTCGAACCAATAGCCATGCTTCAAAACATACCTAACCAGCATATGCTGTTTTGTTCAACAGGGAAGAAGCAGCGATGTAAGCATTGCCACATCCAATAATAGTTTACAAACTGGAATTCTATAATGCGTATGTAATTTGCCTTAGTTAGTAAATCTAATATAGAGATCTTTTAGATACTTACTTGGTTTTACAAGTTACCCTGAAATCAAAGCAAGTGATCTGAATCTCAGGTTTCTTGGGTTTCTCGGGTTTGAGTTTCTTACCTCCACCATTCACCATACTAAGATTATGTGTTGTGGTTTTGATATGATACCTTCCTGTTTTTAATAAAGCACAGTCAACAATTTCTAACGAACAGATATAGAGATGCATCTAACAGTGATCACAGGTCACTGACTTAAAGTGCACATGCTTGCGTGCACTTCGACAAACTTTCCGTGTGACAGCATGCATAGGTTTGTTTTTTACTAGAGGTGGTTTTGAGAAAAAGGGAACTTTCATCTTTCATTTGTGTGTTGTTTTCCTTTCTGATTTTGGGGTGGGGGGATGTGTGTTCTTTTCTCTGTCATTCTCTTTGATCTTCCTTTGATGAAACTCGAAGCTTGGTAGCTATAAACAGTGTGTGACCTGCATTTAAAGAATACAAATGATCTTGCCTTCGCACATTTGGTTTAGTCTTAATTTTTAATACATCATAATATTTAAATCCATATACATATACATGTATGTATGATGTATGTATATATAAATATATAGATCAACCTTAAGGCCACCTATTACTCCTTAACCAAAAAAATCCCCACAAACACCAATGGTTTCTGTACAAACAGGTAAATGTACAGGTGATTGTACCAATTGAGGTTTAGTCACAGTTGGTGTGAGCCAACTTACTGCAACAGTTCTACTACGCAAATCACCTGATTTGTGGCCGAAACATGTCTTCCTGCTTAGGCCTCTTTTCCTGGCAGCAATGTACACACAAACCCACAACTGCACACGTGCAGCAGTCTGTGTACCTGTGCAAAGTTGAAACTTGGAGGGGGTTGGGGTGTGGGGGGTGCCAGTGATTGAGGACGGGGACATTAAAAAACCAGAAGGGAAGGATGTTAAATGAATTGATGTTTTATAGCAAGTGCTCATTTATCTGCACTTCTGTTCAAGGTTTTGAAAGAACTTGTAAAACGCAATGCAAAATGCAAACCATTACAGAATAGTCAGAGCAATCCAGGAGGTCTGTGACCTGACACTTTACAAAAGTGACACATATTACAAAAACATGTTTTCTAATTATCAAATAAATATATTTTTTAAATAACCATATCTGGGTGGTCATAATAAAGGTAAAGCATCTAAATTTAGACCATGTCTACATTTGAGTCACATTGTATAAAAGCAGTTTTACCATGTGCCACAGCACCATAGTATATCAATATCGAGAAATGCATAAAATCATATTTTTATAACTCAGTTATGACACATGTTTAAGAAATGAAAACAGAAATGATACGCAGACAGTGACAACACTAAATGATTGCAAATAGATAATACATTTTCTTTTGAATTATTACTGGTTGGTTTAATTTAATATATAGCAGGAAAGGATTTAAAATAGAAAGAATTTATGGTTGAGTATACCTACATGGTTGTGCAAAGGTAAGAAATGAAGTTGTTTTTCTTGAAACACAGTGCAGGCTGTGGTGAAAACCCTTTCCTCTGGTCTTGGCTTCAAAGTTATAAGTGGTGCTTCACCTTTTTTAACACAGCAGATGCAGAGCTCTCGTATTCACTGTGTTGTTCGCAGTCCTGGCGACACATTCAAAGAGAAAGTCTTAAATCATGCATGCGTTTACCGGTAAGCCTAGAAATTCATCTGTTGAATTCAACTGAATTAAAATGTATCAAATAGCTGTATGCATTTATCAAAATGTAAAGGATTTGGTCAAAGAAGAGAAGGGATTTATTAGTGTAGTTTTGTGCATGTTTTTAACCTTTACTCATCTATGAAGTCTATTATCATTGTGTGTACTTTCTGACACATTGCGTTTCTCGTTGACAGTTTTTAGCCCTTTGCTGGTGATATGGTCATGCCACATAAAGGTAATTCATGCATTAAACCTAAGACGAACGGCACTTTTTTTTTGAACCTCTAAATCCAGAGAATACTTGACCCAAAAATGAAAATTATGCAAGCATTTATTCGATCTACTCATAGTTCCAAACCTGTATGACTGACATGCTTTTATGGAACACAAAATGAGATTTAAAGGTGAATGGAAAACCTCAGTCACCATTCACTTTCATTGCACACGTTTTGCAAGCGGTGAATGTGAATGGAGACCGACGGTGTCGTTCTGACATGTGTTGTGTGCTACAGAAAAAAAAGTAAATCGGTAACACTTTACAATAAGGTTCCATTAGTTGATGTTGGTAATGCTTAAACTAACATTAGTTTGCAACTTGTTAATGTTGTTAATTGTTACTTCATGTTAGCTCAGGTCCATTAAATTAAGCACAATTAAGCAGATAAAACTTTTGATTTTAATAATGCATTAGTAAATGCTGAAAACAGCATTAAATAAGATTAATCAATGCTTTAGAAGAATTTTGTTCATTGTTAGTTTATGTAAACTAATGTATAGCAGATGGAATCTGCTAAAGAAAATCATGAGATTAAGTCTAGCCTTGTATTGGAGTATGGGGTTTCTAAAAAACACTTTACAATTAACCTCTAAACAGGAATCATGTTGTAATTTTATAGAATAATTATGACTTTTGCTGAGCAACTCATTCCTTGAAAGCTTCTGCATTACCTTTATTTCAGAAAAGCTGGTCCAATCAGACTACTGAGTACCCTGTGGATGAAAAAACAACAGATTATGAGTATCCCACAGTGGACACAGTGGATTACACCGGGCTTGAAATAATGTGCGACAAAGGCTCCAATCGTTCCTTCCGCGCCTGGTTCCTGCCCACCATCTACACGATCATCTGCCTCATGGCCCTTGTTGGAAACTTTCTGGTCATCCTAACCTACCTGTACTTTAAGAGGCTGAAGACTATGACTGACGTCTACCTGCTCAACCTAGCCATGGCTGACCTGCTGTTTGCAATATCTCTCCCCTTCTGGGCAGCTAGCTTCATGAGCAAGTGGCATTTGGGTCCAATTCCATGCAAGGCCATGTTCACCATCTACAGGGTCAGCTTCTTCAGCGGCATGTTCCTTCTCACCTGTATCAGCGTAGATCGATATTTCTCCATAACGAAGGCTGTCTCTGCTCATCGTTGTCGCTCCAGTGCGGTGTTTTACGGACAGGTGTCTTCTCTGGTGACTTGGGTGATGGCGGTGATCTTTTCGATACCTGACATGGTGTTCTCTGAAGTTAACATCAATGGCACCTGTACAGCAAATGGCAATAACTTTCCAGAGTACCGCGTTAGGATGCTGGTAAGTCAGATGGTGCTGGGTTTTATTCTTCCAGCGGTTGTCATGGGGTTCTGTTACATCTGCATCATTAAGACCCTCAACCAAGCCAAGAACTTTGAGAGGAATAAAGCCTTCAAGGTCATCATTGCAGTGGTATCTGTCTTTGTGTTTAGTCAGCTACCCTACAATGTAGTCATGGGAGTGACCACTCAGGAAACAACGAATTGCGACAAGGACAAGAGTCGTCTTTACGCACTGGATGTGACCAGAGCCGTGGCTTTCTTGCGCTGCTGTGTGAACCCCTTCCTGTACGCCTTCATTGGGGTAAAGTTTCGCAATGATCTCCTGAAGCTGCTTAAAGACTTGGGATGTCTCAGAAAGAGCCACCTCATATACACCCACTGCGGTAAACGAAGATCCTCTGTTGGCCTGGACACCGAAACCACAACGACGTTTTCCCCCTGAATGCTCCGGATTCCAAAACAACAAAAAGGTCTTGCAAATTTACTTCTGTGGTAAATCGCTTTATAAGCTCCATTCCAATTAAAGTGTCTATGGAGGATTGTATGGTGCCATATACTCATATGCTGCAAGTTTTGCTACGAAGTGTTACTAGAGACTTATTGTACAAAAACTTCCTGCTTTGTAACAATAAGCTTTTCACTTCTTTTTTGATTGCTCTTTGAGAGACATGTCTTTCACTCTTCGTTATGTGATATAGCTATTTTGTGTTCAATATCTTGTTCTCAATATAAATATATACTGTGTATTACACATACTTACAAAGATGAAATATCTTTAAGGGCACCTATCCACTCAGACGTGGAAAATCAGCAACATAATCCATTATGGTTTAACAGTTTTTTCTCTGTCTGTGATGTTATCAAACTAAATAAATCTACATTTTCTGAAATAACTGACTTGAGTTTTGTGTGTTAGATACATCTGCACAAATAAATAGTTTCAAAAATAGATACAAAATATATGTAACATTACAATAAACACCATGCCGAGCCCTTGTGAAGGAGAATACCTTTGGAAAATACAAACACAAACATGTTTCCCTTGCACAAAATAGTGAACTTTACCATCCTTTGGTTTCTCACCCAGCTTACTTGTTTGTGAAGACATTTATACTCATTGTCTGTGGTCACAGATGGTAGTATATATGCGGTTGTGGTGAGTCTGTTATGCTTATAATGTCTTGCTAGCAGAAAAGCAATATAGAGCTCAATTCAGTTTTCATTTGTCCATTCTCAGATACTGGCCAAAAGCTGATTTATATTACATATGGAACTCACAAACTTTGCTATAGAACAAAGTTACTAAAGAACAAAAAAAGGTAAAAAGCTGTCACTCGGGCAATATCCTAAGCTAAAAGGTACATCTTTGCACCTTATTTACCCCTAAATGGTACATATTAGTATTTTAAAAGTATATATTAGTACCCAAAGTGCAGGTCTACAAATTAGTAGATTTTGATAGAATACTGCCCTAGTGAAAGCTTTGTATCTTTAGTTTTGTGGGTTTTATATATGTAATATTGAGAGCTATATGTGCTCTGCTGCCGCTGTTTAAGCTAGACAGTGTAAGTGCCAAAGGTCAAGGTTATTTTCACAAATGTCAAGATATTATTGTATATATTTTATATATGCACAATTTAGTTTTGGATAGTCATTAGTGAAGGGCATAGCACTTGTCTCAAAAGAGTCTGAACTGAATATCCATGAGTAAGGAGATGCAGGGGATCTCAAATTGAAAAAGTTCCATTGCTATTAAACACCTTCTTATGGAAGCCCATTTCTATAGAATACCAAGAAAAAACATTAATGCCTTAAAAATTCCAAATTATGACATACTTAAGTCATAATTATGGGATAAAAAAATGTTGAAACTACGACGAAATGATAAAATTCTAAATTATTACTTATAAAGTTGAAATAATGAGATAAAGTCAAAATTATGACTTTAAAAGTTGAAATTACAACTTAAAAAGTCGAAATTATGAAACAAAAACTTAAATCATAATTTCAACTTTTAAAGTCGTAATTTTGACTTTTTAATCTTATAATTATGACTTTTTAAGTCATAATTTTGACTTTTTAATCATAATTTAAACTTTTAAAGTCACAATTTTGACTTTTTATCTCATAATTTCGGCATCGTCACAATTTACTTTTTAAGTCATAATTTTGACTTTTTATCATAATTAATTTCAACTTTTAAAGTCATAATTTGGTTTTTTAAGTCATAATTTCAACTTTTTATCTCATAATTTCGACTTTTTGTCAAGTCATAAATTCAACATTTTCTGTCATAATTTAGACTTTTTAAGTCATAATTTTGACTTTTTAAGTCATAATTTTGACTTTTTATCATAATTAATTTCAACTTTTAAAGTCATAATTTGGTTTTTTAAGTCATAATTTCAACTTTTTATCTCATAATTTCGACTTTTTGTCAAGTCATAAATTCAACATTTTCTGTCATAATTTAGACTTTTTAAGTCATAATTTTGACTTTTTATCATAATTAATTTCAACTTTTAAAGTCATAATTTTGGTTTTTATTTTATAATTTCCATATTTAAAGTCACAATTTTGACTTTTTATCTCATAATTTCTACTGTTTGTCAAGACATAATTTCGACATTTTCTGTCACAATCTAGACTTTTTAAGTCATAATTTTGACTTTTTATCTCATAATTTTGACATTTTCTGTCATAATCTAGACTTTTTAGGTCATAATTTAGACTTTTTATCATAATTCATTTCAACTTTTAAAGTCACAATTTTGATTTTTAATTTTATAATTTCGACATTTAAAATCATAATTTTGATTTTTAATTTCATAATTTTGACTTTTTAAGTCAGAATTTAAACTTTTTACCTCATAATTTTGACTTTTTATCATAAATAATTTCAACATTTTCTGTCATAATTTTGACTTTTTATCTCATAATTCCGACTTTTAATTTTTTAATTTTGATTTTTTTTAAGTCAAAATTTTGACTTTTAATCTGATAATTTCGACTTTATAAATCATAATTCTGACATTTTATCTCATAATTTTGACTTTTTGAGTCATAATTTCAACATTTTCTCTGATAATCTAGACTTTTTAAGTCATAGTTTAGACTTTTAGGTCATAATTCTGACATTTTTCGAATTTTTATCTCATAATTATGACTTCTAATAATTTCGATTTAGTAAATCATAATTTCGACTTTATAAAGAAGTTATGACTTAAGTATGTCATAATTTCAAAGGTAAGGCATGAATTTTTTTACTTAAGTGGTGGAAATGGGCTTCTATATTGGTGCCTTGTAAATGTCACATGACTAATCACTGTAGATTCGCAGGAAAATGACATGATAATGCTGATATGACAATGCATGCTGACTGGCTGATGGTACTACACGAATCTTCACTAGTGACTGGCACTAGTTTAATGTGCACTGTCCCTTTTAAAATAAAAATAAAGAAATTAAAAAAAATAATAATTTGAACTTAAAGAAAGAAAGAAAGAAAGAATAATCTACTACTTAATGAACATATACGTTGTAATAAGTATTGCTTTAAAAACTAGAATTAAGCCATTATTGTCATTAAACTCTGTGCTACAGTTCCTACACTTCGCCGCTAGAGCGCACTCTTGCATAAAATAATTCTGACACTGGTAACCACTGGAGCACTTTATGATACAGTTCTACATTTGAGCAGCAGGTGTCAGCAACATGAGAGGAAGGGACAGCACAGGAAACAATAAAGTCTGCTGGAGCTAGAGGAAGTGCAGCAAGGAACACAAGGGAATAATATGGGAAGGACATAGTCACCTTTAAACCTACAGTAAGAGCCTCTTTGGCCTGAAAGCAAAACTTGTAAGACATGTAAAACCTAAGATTCAAATTCTAAGCAACGTGAGAAGTCTGTAAGCCTTTTTGAATACTGAGGCCAGAATTTTTATAGGTTGACAGATAATTAAAGGTCATGCAAGGACAAACACGAATAGCGTCTCTTAAAGCCTATCTTTCACAATCTTTGAGAACGGAATCAACACCTAGATCTCAGATGTTGTTTTATTAATAGACTGCTATTACATTAGGTTTCCCTAGAGATATTTATAAACTGGCCAACAGTAGAGGTGATAACCGAGTAATGACGGATAAGTTAGGAGAGAGGACATGCTGAAAATGAAAAAGAAAATGGCTTCCAAAGCAAGGATTTCTGTCCGTTGCTGTGGGAACAGTCCAGAATTGACTTGTCTTGGTAACAAGAGCAGCAGTGAATTGCATTCAGAGGCTCATAGTCAGAAAGACTGTTCTAGTGTCGGAGCATTTTAAGTCAGGATAGGGTCAGAGATCTGTGATAGCATTTGTGTTTAGATGATTAGAATAATGCATGTGGTGTTTGTAGTGTTTTAAACCATTTGAATTTTTCAGGTTGGGTATTACATTTCAAGGCTCTCTTTTTGGTTTTGGTTTGAATGTCCACTTGTAGTGTACTTCAAATCTTCACAGTACTTTTTAAAAAACTGTACTTGCAGATAATTGAATAATAATGAAATAAAAGGACACTTATGTATTTAAGAAGAGAGAACACATTCATGACTGTTTCTTAACACAGTTTATACTTTTAAAAAGTGCACTTTGTAATAATGTCAAAGTTTAACTTTACAGTACATTTTAAATTGCTTTTGTCATGCACTAAAGAAGTACAATTATTTTGATGTTTTGATTAACACACGAAAGCATTTTAACTGTTATTTGATATTAGATTTTAATATATTTTAAATGCACTAATGACATACAAGTTTCAATAGATATGACAATAAAGTATTTTTAGTGTACAATTAATGTTTGTCAGTACATTCAGCAGTATTTAACAATACTTTTAAGACAACAGAATTATAAAAATACATATAAATATGTACTCAAGTCCTACTTATGTGGGTCAAAAAGCACTCCTAAATTTAACTAATTGCTGTTAATATAAATTTAAACTATAAAACAATTTCTTTTAACTGTCCATACACACTGCATTTAAGTATATTATTTTAAATTGATTTTAAAAATGTATGTTAAATTGTACTTTTTTCGTGTTTTTGGTATTAATGTATCCCAGCATTAAATCCAACTGCATATAAATGGCCATTTTAAAATGCTGGAGCTTATTTGTGTCTGTGTTAAGATCAACTAAACTGATTGTTTCTCCTCAGAAGGCTATATGAAACAACATACGCAGAAGCAAAAAGCAAAAATGCTTATGCCAGGTGTTAATTTTCCATCCTGCATACAACCAAAGTCAAATCAGGAACGACTCTGATACTAGCTTGTCACAAGACAAATTAGGTCTATTCTGCTATTCTGTGGGCTGTAATGGAAATCGATCCTTTTCTCACAGAAGCTACAGTAATTACAAGGTTACAAGGTCAAAAAGGTCAACAAAATTAAACATATGCACTGAGGAATTTCACATCTGTAACAAGAATTTAGTGGGACCAGGAAGGTCAAAGGTATTTAGGGAATTGTCAGAAACACTTTCAGTATGGAATATTTGAAATTGAAACTTATTTAAATAAGGGTTATTTGTAATGTTAGTAGTAGGTAGTTTTAACATGTATCTGTTATAAAGCTACACAGATCTGTGTTTTCATATGAAAAGGAAGCAGTTTCCATTTAGAAACTGCTAATATGCAATGTTTACGAAACGTACAGTTATGACATATTGACGTCTGATATATTATGTACGTCTGGCAAGACCTGTCATTCGTCATTCCTGTTAGTCACATGAGTGTAAAGCACCGTAATTATAACCTCTCATTTGTGAGTCACCTGTCGGCTTCAGGTGTTGACGGGCAAACACCAGATAACTCGAAAATCAAGTCTTCAGAACACCTCTTGTGTTCATTTTGCCGCGAACAAGAATCGTGTGAATGGACACGTGCTGCAATGAAACTCCAGTCACGCAGTCGAACGCTCATGTGACGCAACGTCAGTCACATTATAGGCTACATATGAACCGAGGAGGCGCTTACGGTACGCTTGAGTAATGCGTAACGCTACCTTTGAGGCTTGTTTCAAGGTGCAACATAAATACAATTTGTTTATTATATTAAATAACAGTATACTATATGCTGATATAAAAAGCGTTAATTAATAAGGGTAACCACAACTTAGTTTCTCATTAATTCATTCATCATTATATACATTTATATTTAAAGTTTAAAATATATACACTACCGTTCAAAAGTTTGTTTTTTTTAAAGAAATTAATACTTTTATTCACCAAGGATGTATTAAGTTAATAATTAAAAGTTTATTAAAAGTTAATAATAAATAATTTACATTGTTATAAAATATTTATATTTTAAATAAACACTGTACTTTTTAAACTTGTTATTCATGAAAGAATCCTGAAAAAAAAAATCACAGGTTCCAAAAAATATTTGGCAGCACAACTGTTGATATTATCCAAAACTGATCATTCTAATAATAAATCCGCATATTAGAATGATTTCTGAAGGATCATGTGACACTTAAGACTGGAGTAACAGCTGATAAAAATTCAGCTTTTCATCAAAGGAATAAATTCTATTTTAAAGTATGTTAAAATAAAAAAAACATTATTTTATATTGTAAAAACATTTTGCAATATTACTGTTTTTTTTCTATATTTTTAATCAAATAAATGCAGCCTTGGTAAGCATAAGAGATTTCTTTAAAGACTATTACAAGTCTTACTGACCCCAAACTTTTGAACGGTAGTGTATATATATTCAAAAAAATAAATAAAATAGTAGTTTAATTGAAAATGTAAGTTTGACAAAAAGCCAAGGGTCAGACTCGCTCTCTGTTTTCTCCATCCCTTGCATTTATATGTCCAGACTCTGAACTCGCGCTTTATCTAAACCGCTTATCTCTTTACAGACACTGACTGTCACAACTCCATAGATGGATCTCTAGAAGAACAGCTGCGGAACCGCGATCAGATTCGTCGGAAAGAGGCACGTGACGTCTCACGCAGCGCATGATTGTGACGTCAAATACCGGAGCCCTCTCGCGCCTCTAAAATGAAGTGACCTTTCTTTTTCGCCCTGATAGAGAATCGGTTCGCCGACCGGCTCGAACAGAGTACCGTATCCCGCAAGACTAGGCGATTCCTCACACGGCCTGAAAGGTAAAATCATCAGCCAAATTAAACAGTCGTGCTATGTTCACCTTGTTGACGATCATAGATGCGATATTTAAGTTAAATGGAGGATTTTAAAGCAAAGGGTGGCGAACGGTTGCGTAAGCTAACCGGTACTCTTCAAGAACAAGTGTATGTCACGAAAGGAGTCTGTAGGGTTTAATAACAATCTCTGTATTTTTGTTATTATAACAGGGGGAAGAGTCGTTTTTTGGTTACTGAGTAGTAATAAACGTTTAGTAATTCATGGGAAAGTGCTTTATGGGAAGCTAGCCAGCTGTGGCTAACTGTTAGCTTCCGCAACGTGGATCAAAAAAGCCGGTTTACGACTATTGCTGTGTTCTTCGGAAATGTGTAACTTACCTGAAAATCTTTTGATAGGTTAAACTGGGATTTTGTCACAGAAGCTCTGATCCAGTTTCTTATTTATTTTAAGCTAATTATCACAGGCGGATGCTTAACGAGCTATACATGAGTGATTAAGGCTTCTTTTAATGAAGGCGATTAAAGGTTATCCTCAGATGAACATCTTAATACCGAGATGTTTACAGATACGAGTTGGAATAGATTGGATGTCATAGGAGACATAATGCATGTACCTAGAAACCAACAGCAGATGTTTTACTTCTCAGTGGGTGATGAACTAACCTTACAAGCTGTTTTAGAGGTTGATTTATGTTTTGAAGCTTATGGGTTAAGTATGTAGATGCTCCATCCTTGAATGACCTTCTAATGATCTGTCCGCTGTGCTTTCAAACCGCTCACCCTTCAAATGCCTTTGTGCATGTCCTGTACTCTTAGGTAAATATGGGTGACGTTGAAAAGGGAAAGAAGGTTTTCGTCCAGAAGTGTGCCCAGTGCCACACGGTTGAAAACGGAGGCAAGCACAAAGTGGGGCCAAATCTTTGGGGTCTTTTTGGACGCAAGACTGGTCAGGCAGAGGGATTTTCCTACACAGATGCCAATAAGAGCAAAGGTAGACTTGCTGATTAAAATACAGCATGTGTACTTTTAACAATGAGATGTAATGACAGTATTTAATTAATCTTATCTTTTTACAGGCATTGTCTGGAGTGAAGACACCTTGATGGAGTATTTGGAGAATCCCAAGAAGTACATTCCAGGCACAAAGATGATCTTCGCCGGGATCAAGAAGAAGGGAGA